>NC_090174.1:38240052-38840052 GCF_024679245.1 Pseudorasbora parva
CTAGTGTGAAAACACCCTACTGGCCTCACTAAATAATCGTTTAATAACAATTGAGTTTTTTTTTAAAAGGTCTCACTTTCATGTAACTGCAATCAAGGCCTGTGAGTAAACACCTAAGACATGCCTACATAAAGCAACCTCTAATAACAATTGAGTGTTTGAAAAAAACACTATCTAGTTCACATTACATCAGGGCTGGAACCCACTAAGTTTCGGTTGGGAATCGGGTGTCAGGCATGGGTCTCTACAGTAGAACAGATGTGTTCTGGCTTGATAAAAAGGTCTATATGGAGAGCCAGCAAATTCTGAGGGGCTCAAAATGCCCCTCAGAATGAGCTACCACCTGTATTGCGTTTTAGTGTACTCAAACTATAGCAACTCTCTCCCACATATTCTGCTAGTGTGAAAACACCCTACTTGCCTCACTAAATAATCTTAACAGTTGAGTTTTTTTTTTAAAAAAGGTCTCACTTTCATGTAACTGCAATAAAGGCCTGTGAGTAAACACCTAAGACTTGCCTACATAAAGCAACCTCTTATAACAATTGAGTGTTTGAAAAAAACACCCTCCAGTTTACATTACATCTGGGCTAGAACCCACTAAGTTTCGGTTGGGAGTCGGGCATCAGGTATGGGACGCTACAGTAGAACAGATGTGCTTAGGCTTAATAAAATGGTCTATATGGAAAGGCAGCAAATTCTGAGGGGCCCAAAATGCCCCTCAGAATGAGCTACCACCTGTATTGCGTTACAGTGTACTCAAACTATAGCAACTCTCTCCCATATATTCTGCTAGTGTGAAAACACCCTACTGGCCTCACTAAATAATCGTTTAATAACAATTGAGTTTTTTTTAAAAAGGTCTCACTTTCATGTAACTGCAATAATGGCCTGTGAGTAAACACCTAAGACTTGCCTACATAAAGCAACCTCTAATAACAATTGAGTGTTTGAAAAAAACACTATCCAGTTCACCTTACATCAGGGCTAGAACCCACTAAGTTTCGGTTGGGAGTCGGGCGTCAGGCATGGGACGCTACAGTAGAACAGATGCGTTCTGGCTTGATAAAATGGTCTATATGGAGAGCCAGCAAATTCTGAGGGGCTCAAAATGCCCCTCAGAATGAGCTACCACCTGTATTGCGTTACAGTGTACTCAAACTAAAGCAACTCTCTCCCACATATTCTGCTAGTGTGAAAACACCCTACTTGCCTCACTAAATAATCGTTTAATAAGAATTGAGTTTTTTTTTAAAAGGTCTCACTTTCATGTAACTGCAATAAAGGCCTGTGAGTAAACACCTAAGACTTGCCTCCATAAAGCAACCTCTAATAACAATTGAGTGTTTGAAAAAAAAAACTATCCAGTTCACATTATATCAGGGCTAGAACCCACCAAGTTTCGGTTGGGAGTCAGGCGTCAGGCATGCGACGCTAAAGTAGAACAGATGTATTCTGTCTTGATAAAATGGTCTATATGGAGAGCCAGCAAATTCTGAGGGGCTCAAAATGCCCCTCAGAATGAGCTACCACCTGTATTGCGTTATAGTGTACTCAAACTATAGCAACTCTCTCCCACATATTCTGCTAGTGTGAAAACACCCTACTTGCCTCACTAAATAATCTTTCAATAACAATTGAGTTTTTTTTAAAAAGGTCTCACTTTCATGTAACTGCAATAAAGGCCTGCGAGTAAACACCTAAGACTTGCCTACATAAAGCAACCTCTAATAACAATTGAGTGTTTGAAAAAAAAAACCTATCCAGTTCACATTATATCAGGTCTAGAACCCGCTAAGTTTCGGTTGGGAGTCGGGCATCAGGTATGGGACGCTACAGTAGAACAGATGTGTGCTGGCTTGATAAAATGGTCTATATGGAGAGGCAGCAAATTCTGAGGGGCCCAAAATGCCCCTCAGAATGAGCTACCACCTGTATTGCGTTACAGTGAACTCAAACTATAGGAACTCTCTCCCACATATTCTGCTAGTGTGAAAACACCCTACTTGCCTCACTAAATAATCTTAACAACTGAGTTTTTCTTTTTTAAAAAGGTCTCACTTTCATGTAACTGCAATAAAGGCCTGTGAGTAAACACCTAAGACTTGCCTACATAAAGCAACCTCTAATAACAATTGAGTGTTTGAAAAAAAAACCTATCCATTTCACATTATATCAGGGCTAGAACCCGCTAAAATTCGGTTGGAAGTCGGGCGTCAGGTATGGGACGCTACAGTAGAACAGATGTATTCTGTCTTGATAAAAATGGCCTATATGGAGAGCCAGCAAATTCTGAGGGGCTCAAAATGCCCCTCAGAATGAGCTACCACCTGTATTGCGTTACAGTGTACTCAAACTATAGCAACTCTCTCCCACATATTCTGCTAGTGAGAAAACACCCTACTTGCCTCACTAAATAATCTTTCAATAACAATTGAGTTTTTTTAAAAAAAGGTCTCACTTTCATGTAACTGCAATAAAGGCCTGTGAGTAAACACCTAAGACTTGCCTCCATAAAGCAACCTCTAATAACAATTGAGTGTTTGAAAAAAACACCATCCAGTTTACATTACATCTGGGCTAGAACCACTAAGTTTCGATTGGGAGTCGGGCATCAGGTATGGGACGCTACAGTAGAACAGATGTGTTCTGCCTTGATAAAATGGTCTATATGGATAGGCAGCAAATTCTGAGGGGCTCAAAATGCCCCTCAGAATGAGCTACCACCTATATTGCGTTACAGTGTACTCAAACTATAGCAACTCTCTCCCACATATTCTGCTAGTGTGAAAACACCCTACTGGCCTCACTAAATAATCGTTTAATAACAATTGAGTTTTTTTTTAAAAGGTCTCACTTTCATGTAACTGCAATCAAGGCCTGTGAGTAAACACCTAAGACTTGCCTACATAAAGCAACCTCTAATAACAATTGAGTGTTTGAAAAAAACACTATCCAGTTCACCTTACATCAGGGCTAGAACCCACTAAGTTTTGGTTGGGAGTCGGGCGTAAGGCATGGGACGCTACAGTAGAACAGATGTGTTCTGGCTTGATAAAATGGTCTATATGGAGAGCCAGCAAATTCTGAGGGGCTCAAAATGCCCCTCAGAATGAGCTACCACCTGTATTGCGTTACAGTGTACTCAAACTATAGCAACTCTCTCCCACATATTCTGCTAGTGTGAAAACACCCTACTGGCCTCACTAAATAATCATTTAATAACAATTGAGATTTTTCAAAAAAGGTCTCACTTTCATATAACTGCAATACAGACTTGTGAGTAAACAACTAAGAATGGCCTACCTAAAGCAACCTCTAATAACAATTGCGAGTTTAAAAAAACACTGTCCAGTTCACATTACATCAGGGCTAGAACTCGCAAAGTTTCGGCAAGGAGTCAGGCTTCGGCCATGGGACGCTACAGTAGAACAGATGTGTTCAGGCTTGATAAAATGGTCTATATTGAGAGGTAGCAAATTCTGAGGGGCTCAAAATGCCCCTCAGAATGAGCTACCACCTGTATTGCGTTACAGTGTACTCAAACTATAGCAACACTCTCCAACATATTCTGCTAGTGTGAAAACACCCTACTGGCCTCACTAAATAATTTTTCAATAACAATTAAGTTTTTTCAAAAAAGGTCTCACTTTCATGTAACTGCAATACTGGCCTGTGAGTTAACAACTAAGAATGGCCTACCTAAAGCAACCTCTAATAACAATTGCGAGTTTAAAAAACACTGTCCAGTTCACATTACATCAGGGCAAGAATTCGCAAAGTTTCGGCAGGGAGTGAGGATTCGGCCATGGGATGCTACAGTAGAACAGATGTGCTCTGGCTTGATAAAATGGTCTATGTGGAGAGGCAGCAAATTCTGAGGACCTCTAAAAATGACCCTCAGAATGAGCTACCACCTGTATTGCATTACCTTGTACTCAAACTATAGCAACTCTCTCCCACATATTCTGCTAGTGTGAAAACACCCTACTTGCCTCACTAAATAATCATTTAATAACAATTGAGATTTTTCAAAAAAGGTCTCACTTTCATATAACTGCAATACAGACCTGTGAGTAAACAACTAAGAATAGCCTACCTAAAGCAACCTCTAATAACAATTGAGTGTTTGAAAAAAACACTGTCCAGGTCACATAACATCAGGGCTAGAACTTGCAAAGTTACGGCGGGGAGTCAGGCTTCGGCCATGGGATACTACAGTAGAACAGATGTGTTCTGGCTTGATAAAATGGTCTATATGGAGAGGCAGCAAATTCTGAGGGGCTCAAAATGCCCCTCAGAATGAGCTACCACCTGTATTGCGTTACAATGTACTCAAACTATAGCAACTCTTTCCCACATATTCTGCTAGTGTGAAAACACCCTACTGGCCTCAAAAAATCATCTTTCAATAACAATTGAGTTTTTTTTTAAAAAGGTCTCACTTTCATGTAACTGCAATAAAGGCCTGTGAGTTAACAGCTAAGATTTGCCTACATAAAGCAACCTCTAATAACAATTGAGTGTTTGAAAAAAACACTATCCAGTTCACATTACATCAGGGCAAGCACACGCTAAGTTTCAGTTGGGAGTCAGGCGTCAGGCATGGGACGCTACAGTAGAACAGATGTCTTCTGGCTTGATAAAATGGTCTATATGGGATGCTACAGTAGAACAGATGTGATATGGCTTGATTAAATGGTCTATATGGAGAGGCAGCAAATTCTGAGGGGCTCAAAATGCCCCTCAGAATGAGCTACCACCTGTATTGCGTTACATTGTACTCAAACTATGGCAACTCTCTCCCACATATTCTGCTAGTGTGAAAACACCCTACTGGCCTCACTAAATAATGTTTCAATAACAATTGAGTTTTTTTTAAAAAAAGGTCTCACTTTCATGTAACTGCAATACAGGCCTGTGAGTAAACAACTAAGAATGGCCTACCTAAAGCAACCTCTAATAACAATTGAGTGTTTGAAAAAAAACCTATCCAGTTCACATTACATCTGGGCTAGAACCCACTAAGTTTCAGTTGGGAGTCAGCCGTCAGCCATGGGAAGCTACAGTAGAACAGATGTGTTCTGTCTTGATAAAATGGTCTATATGGAGAGGCAGCAAATTCTGAGGGGCTCAAAATGCCCCTCAGAATGAGCTACCACCTGTATTGCGTTACAGCGTACTCAAACTATAGCAACTCTCTCCCACATATTCTGCTAGTGTGAAAACACCCTACTGGCCTCACTAAATAATCTTTCAATAACAATTGAGTTTTTTCAAAAAAGGTTTAACTTTCATGTAACTGCAATACAGGCCTGTGAGTAAACAACTAAGACTTGCCTACATAAAGCAACCTCTAATAACAATTGCGAGTTTGAAAAAACACTCTCCAGTTCACATTACATCAGGGCTAGAACTCGCAAAGTTTCGGCGGCGAGTCAGGCTTCGGCCATGGGATGCTACAGTAGAACAGATGTGGTCTGGCTTGATAAAATGGTCTATATGGAGAGGCAGCAAATTCTGAGGGGCTCAAAATGCCCCTCAGAATGAGCTACCACCTGTATTGCGTTACAGTGTACTCAAACTATAGCAACTCTCTCCCACATATTCTGCTAGTGTGAAAACACCCTACTGGCCTCACTAAATAATCTTTCAATAACAATTGAGTTTTTTTTAAAAGGTCTCACTTTCATGTAACTGCAATACAGGACTTTGAGTAAACAACTAAGAATGGCCTACCTAAAGCAACCTCTAATAACAATTGCGAGTTTGAAAAAACACTCTCCAGTTCACATTACATCAGGGCTAGAGCTCGAAAAGTTTCGGCGGGGAGTCAGGCTTCGGCCATGGGACGCTACAGTAGAACAGATGTGTTCTGGCTTGATAAAATGGTCTATATGGAGAGGC
The DNA here is from genome assembly GCF_024679245.1 of Pseudorasbora parva. NCBI lineage: Eukaryota > Metazoa > Chordata > Actinopteri > Cypriniformes > Gobionidae > Pseudorasbora > Pseudorasbora parva. The sequence continues at coordinate 38,245,960 of NC_090174.1, forward strand.
AGCAAATTCTGAGAGCTCAAAATGCCCCTCAGAATGAGCCACCACCTGTATTGCATTACAGTGTTCTCAAACTATAGCAACTCTCTCCCACATATTCTGCTAGTGTGAAAACACCCTACTGGCCTCACTAAATAATCTTTCAATAACAATTGAGATTTTTCAAAAAAGGTCTCACTTTCATGTAACTGCCAAACAGACCTGTGAGTAAACAACTAAGAATGGCCTACCTAAAGCAACCTCTAATAACAATTGAGTGTTTGAAAAAAACACTATCCAGTTCACCTTACATCAGGGCTAGAAACCACTAAGTTTCGGTTGGGAGTCAGGCGTCAGGCATGGGACGCTACAGTAGAACAGACGTGTTCTTGCTTGATAAAATGGTCTATATGGAGAGGCAGCAAATTCTGAGGGGCTCAAAATGCCTCTCAGAATGAGCTACCACCTGTATTGCGTTACAGTGTACTCAAACTATAGCAACTCCCTCCCACATATTCTGCTAGTGTGAAAACACCCTACATGCATCACTAAATAATATTTTAATAACAATTGAGTTTTTTTTTAAAAGGTCTCACTTTCATGTAACTGCAATAAAGGCCTGTGAGTAAACACCTAAGACTTGCCTACATAAAGCAACCTCTAATAACAATTGAGTGTTTGAAAAAAACCCTATCCAGTTCACATTATATCAGGGCTAGAATCCGCTAAGTTTCGGTTGGGAGTCGGGAGTCGGGCGTCAGGCATGGGATGCTACAGTAGAACAGATGTGTTCTGGCTTGATAAAATGGTCTATATGGAGAGGCAGCAAATTCTGAGGGGCTCAAAATGCCCCTCAGAATGAGCTACCACCTGTATTGCATTACCTTGTACTATAACTATAGCAACTCTCTCCCACATATTCTGCTAGTGTGAAAACACCCTACTGGCCTCACTAAATAATCATTTAATAACAATTGAGATTTTTCAAAAAAGGTCTCACTTTCATATAACTGCAATACAGACCTGTGAGTAAACAACTAAGAATGGCCTACCTAAAGCAACCTCTAATAACAATTGAGTGTTTGAAAAAAACACTGTCCAGTTCACATAACATCAGGGCTAGAACTCGCAAAGTTACGGCGGGGAGTCAGGCTTCGCCCATGGGATGCTACAGTAGAACAGATGTTTTCTTGCTTGATAAAATGGTCTATATGGATAGGCAGCAAATTCTGAGGGGCTCAAAATGCCCCTCAGAATGAGCTACCACCTGTATTGCGTTACAGTGTACTAAAACTATAGCAACTCTCTCCCACATATTCTGCTAATGTGAAAACACCCTACTGGCCTAACTAAATAATCTTTTAATAACAATTGAGTTTTTTTAAAAAAGGTCTCACTTTCATGTAACTGCAATAAAGGCCTGTGAGTAAACACCTAAGACTTGCCTACATAAAGCAACCTCTAATAACAATTGAGTGTTTGAAAAAAAAACTATCCAGTTCACATTACATCAGGGCTAGAACCCACTAAGTTTTGGTTGGGAGTCGGGCGTCAGGCATGGGAAGCTACAGTAGAACAGATGTCTTCTGGCTTGATAAAATGGTCTATATGGAGAGGCAGCAAATTCTGAGGGGCTCAAAATGCCCCTCAGAATGAGCTACCACCTGTATTGCGTTACAGCGTACTCAAACTATAGCAACTCTCTCCCACATATTCTGCTAGTGTGAAAACACCCTACTGGCCTCACTAAATAATCTTTCAATAACAATTGAGTTTTTTCAAAAAAGGTTTAACTTTCATGTAACTGCAATACAGGCCTGTGAGTAAACAACTAAGAATGGTCTACCTAAAGCAACCTCTAATAACAATTGCGAGTTTGAAAAAACACTCTCCAGTTCACATTACATCAGGGCTAGAACTCGCAAAGTTTTGGCGGCGAGTCAGGCTTTGGCCACGGGATGCTACAGTAGAACAGATGTGGTCTGGCTTGATAAAATGGTCTATATGGAGAGGCAGCAAATTCTGAGGGGCTCAAAATGCCCCTCAGAATGAGCTACCACCTGTATTGCGTTACAGTGTACTCAAACTAAAGCAACTCTCTCCCACATATTCTGCTAGTGTGAAAACACCCTACTGGCCTCACTAAATAATCTTTCAATAACAATTGAGTTTTTTTTTAAAAGGTCTCACTTTCATGTAACTGCAATACAGGACTTTGAGTAAACAGCTAAGAATGGCCTACCTAAAGCAACCTCTAATAACAATTGCGAGTTTGAAAAAACACTCTCCAGTTCACATTACATCAGGGCTAGAGCTCGAAAAGTTTCGGCGGGGAGTCAGGCTTCGGCCATGGGACGCTACAGTAGAACAGATGTGTTCTGGCTTGATAAAATGGTCTATATGGAGAGGCAGCAAATTCTGAGAGCTCAAAATGCCCCTCAGAATGAGCTACCACCTGTATTGCATTACAGTGTTCTCCACTAAGTTTCGGTTGGGAGTCGGGCGTCAGGCATGAGACGCCACAGTAGAACAGATGTGTTCTGGCTTGATAAAATGGTCTATATGGAGAGGCAGCAAATTCTGAGGGGCTCAAAATGCAACCTCTAATAACAATTGCAACCTCTAATAACAATTGCGAGTTTGAAAAAACACTCTCCAGTTCACATTACATCAGGGCTAGAGCTCGAAAAGTTTCGGCGGGGAGTCAGGCTTCGGCCATGAGACGCCACAGTAGAACAGATGTGTTCTGGCTTGATAAAATGGTCTATATGGAGAGGCAGCAAATTCTGAGGGGCTCAAAATGCCCCTCAGAATGAGCTACCAACTGTATTGCGTTACAGTGTACTCAAACTATAGCAACTCTCTCCCACATATTCTGCTAGTGTGAAAACACCCTACTGGCCTCACTAAATAATCTTTCAATAACAATTGAGTTTTTTCAAAAAAGGTTTCACTTTCATGTAACTGCAATACAGGCCTGTGAGTAAACAACTAAGAATGGTCTACCTAAAGCAACCTCTAATAACAATTGCGAGTTTGAAAAAACACTCTCCAGTTTACATTACATCAGGGCTAGAACTCGCAAAGTTTCGGCGGCGAGTCAGGCTTCGGCCATGGGATGCTACAGTAGAACAGATGTGGTCTGGCTTGATAAAATGGTCTATATGGAGAGGCAGCAAATTCTGAGGGGCTCAAAATGCCCCTCAGAATGAGCTACCACCTGTATTGCGTTACAGTGTACTCAAACTATAGCAACTCTCTCCCACATATTCTGCTAGTGTGAAAACACCCTACTGGCCTCACTAAATAATCTTTCAATAACAATTGAGTTTTTTTAAAAAGGTCTCACTTTCAAGTAACTGCAATACAGGACTTTGAGTAAACAACTAAGAATGGCCTACGTAAAGCAACCTCTAATAACAATTGCGAGTTTGAAAAAACACTCTCCAGTTCACATTACATCAGGGCTAGAGCTCGTAAAGTTTCGGCGGGGAGTCAGGCTTCGGCCATGGGACGCTACAGTAGAACAGATGTGTTCTGGCTTGATAAAATGGTCTATATGGAGAGGCAGCAAATTCTGAGAGCTCAAAATGCCCCTCAGAATGAGCTACCACCTGTATTGCATTACAGTGTTCTCAAACTATAGCAACTCTCTCCCACATATTCTTCTAGTGTGAAAACACCCTACTGGCCTCACTAAATTATCTTTCAATAACAATTGAGATTTTTCAAAAAAGGTTTCACTTTCATGTAACTGCAATACAGACCTGTGAGTAAAAAACTAAGAATGGACTACCTAAAGCAACCTCTAATAACAATTGCGAGTTTGAAAAAACACACTCCAGTTCACATTACATCAGGACTAGAACCCACTAAGTTTTGGTTGGGAGTCGGGCGTCAGGCATGGGACGCTACAGTAGAACAGATGTGTTCTGGCTTGATAAAATGGTCTATATGGATAGGCAGCAAATTCTGAGGGGCTCAAAATGCCCCTCAGAATGAGCTACCACCTGTATTGTGTTACAGTGTACTAAAACTATAGCAACTCTCTCCCACATACTCTCTTAATGTGAAAACACCCTACTGGCCTAACTAAATAATCTTTTAATAACAATTGAGGTTTTTTTTAAAAGGTCTCACTTTCATGTAACTGCAATAAAGGCCTGTGAGTAAACACCTATGACTTGCCTACATAAAGCAACCTCTAATAACAATTGAGTGTTTGAAAAAAAAAATCTAACCAGTTCACATTACATCAGGGCTAGAACCCACTAAGTTTTGGTTGGGAGTCGGGCGTCAGGCATGGGAAGCTACAGTAGAACAGATGTGTTCTGGCTTGATAAAATGGTCTATATGGAGAGGCAGCAAATTCTGAGGGGCTCAAAATGCCCCTCAGAATGAGCTACCACCTGTATTGCGTTACAGTGTACTCAAACTATAGCAACTCTCTCCCACATATTGTGCTAGTGTGAAAACACCCTACTGGCCTCACTAAATAATCTTTCAATAACCATTGAGATATTTCAAAAAAGGTCTCACTTTCATGTAACTGCAATACAGACCTGCGAGTAAACAACTAAGAATGGCCTACCTAAAGCAACCTCTAATAACAATTGCGAGTTTAAAAAAACACTGTCCAGTTCACATTACATCAGGGCTAGAACTTGCAAAGTTTATGCGGGGAGTCAGGCTTCGGCCATGGGATGCTACAGTAGAACAGATGTGGTCTGGCTTGATAAAATGGTCTATATGGAGAGGCAGCAGATTCTGAGGGGCTCAAAATGCCCCTCAGAATGAGCTACCACTTGTATTGCGTTACAGTGTAATCAAACTATAGCAACTCTCTCCCACATATTCTGCTAGTGTGAAAACACCCTACTGGCCTCACTAAATAATCTTTCAATAACAATTGAGTTTTTTTTTTTTTTTTTAAGTCTCACTTTCATGTAACTGCAATAAAGGCCTCTGAGTAAACACCTAAGACTTGCCTACATAAAGCAATCTCTAATAACAATTGAGTGTTTGAAAAAAACACTATCCAGTTCACATTACATCTGGGCTAGAACCCACTAAGTTTCGGTTGGGAGTGGGGCATCAGGCATGGGACGCTACAGTAGAACAGATGTGTTCTGGCTTGATAAAATGGTCTATATGGAGAGGCAGCAAATTCTGAGGGGCTCAAAATGACCCTCAGAATGAGCTACCACCTGTATTGCGTTACAGTGTACTCAAACTATAGCAACTCTCGCCCACATATTCTGCTAGTGTGAAAACACCCTACTGGCCTCACTAAATAATCTTTCAATAACAATTGAGTTTTTTCAAAAAAGGTCTCACTTTCATGTAACTACAATACAGGCCTGTGAGTAAACAACTAAGAATGGCCTACCTAAAGAAACCTCTAATAACAATTGCGAGTTTGAAAAAAAAAACTCTCCAGTTCACATTACATCAGGGATAGAGTTCGCCATGTTTCGTCTGGGGAGTCAGGCTTCGGCCATGGGATGCTACAGTAGAACAGATGTGATATGGCTTGATTAAATGGTCTATATGGAGAGGCAGCAAATTCTGAGGGGCTCAAAATGACCCTCAGAATGAGCTACCACCTGTATTGCGTTACAGTGTACTCAAACTATAGCAACTCTCGCCCACATATTCTGCTAGTGTGAAAACACCCTACTGGCCTCACTAAATAATCTTTCAATAACAATTGAGTTTTTTCAAAAAAGGTCTCACTTTCATGTAACTACAATACAGGCCTGTGAGTAAACAACTAAGAATGGCCTACCTAAAGAAACCTCTAATAACAATTGCGAGTTTGAAAAAAAAAACTCTTCAGTTCACATTACATCAGGGATAGAGTTCGCCATGTTTCGTTTGGGGAGTCAGGCTTCGGCCATGGGATGCTACAGTAGAACAGATGTGATATGGCTTGATTAAATGGTCTATATGGAGAGGCAGCAAATTCTGAGGGGCTCAAAACAGCATCCCCGCATCTGAACTTCTCAGAGAAAATGGAGGACCTGGTTCATGCTGGAATCAGACTATCACACTCGATCGCTATGAGCCCCCAAATATCGACCAAAAATCGTCGAGCCCCACAACCACCAAAGCCTGTGGGCCCAGCTCCCCCTCCTCCTGTGAGATTTCTTCGGTCACAACGCCAGGGTACACACCATCCTCCATCTGTTGTAGGTGAACCAAAAACAACTGATTCCAGCTCTCAGTGATGTGTTTTGGGTCCCCGCTATGATAACAGTAACTTTATCAAATGTTTACAAAACAAGGGGGAACCCAGTGTGCCTGCCTCTTTCTCTATCTCTGTTCTGTTACGTGAAAGAAAGTCTAAGGCCTTGTCAGGCCGTTTAACAAACCAATATAATCTGCTGCCTGTTTCCTGCCAAAATAGGATTAATGTGGAGAAAAAAATTATTACTGTTAAGTTAGCGCTTTTAAACATCCGTTCACTTAAGTACAAATCATTTCTAGTCAATGACTTAATAACCACAAACAACCTAGATTTTCTGCTTCTAAATGAAACGTGGTTAGAAGAAAACTGTAGTGCAACAGTCCTCAATGAAGCAGCCCCTCCTAACTTTACTTTTATGAGTGTTTGCAGAGCAGTTAGGAGAGGTGGGGGTGTTGCTGCTCTTTTTAAAGATTTCTATCAATGTAAGCAAGTATCATTTGGTGCCTATTTGTCTCTAGAATATCTGGGTATTGTGTTAAAAGGTTCTCCACGCATCCTGCTTATCATTATTTACAGGCCTCCAAAGTACTCTCCAGCCTTTACTGAGGAATTTACAGAACTGTTATCAATAATTTCCTCAGAGTTTGACTGTTTTGCTATTGCTGGGGATTTTAACATTCACATAGACAATATTGAATCCAGTACAACAAAAAAGCTCATGACTGTTCTTAACACCTTTGATTTGACCCAGCATGTAAATGGACCCACACACAATCGTGGACACACCCTAGATTTACTTATCAGTAAGGGTCTAAACATTTCATCAATTGTTATTAAGGATGTGGCACTGTCTGATCATTTCTGTATTTTCTTTGATATATCAATCTCTCCTGCCATTGAAGCTAGATCTGTCTCTGTCAAAAAGAGATGCTTAAATGAGAACACTAATGTGCTGTTTATGAAGGCTTTATCTCTAACACCAAGCATATCTGCAGACTGTGTTGATTTTCTCCTTGACTCCTTTAACTCAAAAGTTAAGAGTGTAATTGATGATATTGCTCCTCTAAAAGTCAGGAAAAAGAGTACCAAACAAAAAGCACCATGGAGAAACTCAACAGCAATACAAATAATGAAAAGACAATGCAGAAAATCTAAACGCATGTGGCGGAAGACAAAACTTGTAGTCCATTATAACATCTATAAAGACACCCTTCATGCCTTCAATGTTGAACTAGGCAAAGCTAGACAGACCTTCTTCTCAAACATTATAAACAGAAACATAAACAACACGCGCACTCTTTTTGCTACTGTCAAGAGACTAACAAACCCCCCGAGTCAGACTCCTAGTGAAATGCTCTCAGACAGTAAATGCAGTGAGTTTGCTTCCTACTTCTCCGAGAAAATCAATAATATCAGAAAGGCGATTAGCACATCCTCTAGTTGCTCTGGGGTCAGTAAGATCATACCAAACCCTCGGAAAATTACCATGTCAGATTTCGAAGCTATTGACTGCAAAATTTTAGAAGACACAGTACAGCATCTTAAAACATCAACCTGCGCCCTTGACACACTCCCCACTTCTTTTTTCAAAAGTGTGTTTAACTGTTTAGAAGCAGATCTCCTAGAAGTGGTAAACTCCTCACTTCTCTATGGGACTTTTCCAACCGCCCTTAAAACTGCAATAGTTAAGCCTCTTCTGAAAAAGAGAAATCTGGATAACTCCATACTGAGCAACTACAGACCAATCTCAAATCTCCCCTTCATAGGCAAAATCATTGAAAAAGTTGTTTTCAATCAGTTGAACAAATTCTTACACTCGAATGGATACTTTGACCATTTTCAATCTGGTTTCCGTCCTCATCACAGTACAGAGACAGCGCTCATAAAGATTATAAATGATATTCGCTTAAACACTGATACAGGCAAAACATCAATTCTGGTACAACTGGATCTCAGTGCTGCATTCGACACTGTTGACCACACCATACTTCTAGACAGGCTGGAAAACTGGGTCGGGCTTTCTGGGATGGTCCTCAGATGGTTCAGGTCATACTTAGAAGGGAGAGGTTATTATGTGAGTATAGGAGATCATAAGTCTGAGTGGACGTCCATGACATGCGGAGTCCCACAAGGGTCCATTCTTGCACCACTCCTGTTTAACCTGTATATGCTGCCACTGAGCCAAATAATGAAAAAGAACAATATTACTTACCACAGTTATGCTGATGACACCCAGCTCTACTTAGCACTATCACCCAATGACTACAGCCCCATTGACTCCCTGTGCAAATGCATTGATGAAGTTAACGACTGGATGTGCCAAAACTATCTTCAGTTAAACAAAGACAAAACCGAAATCACTACATTTGGAAACAAAGATGAAATTCTCAAGGTGAACGCATATCTTGAGGCTAAAGGCCTGATTACAAAAAATCAAGTCAGGAATCTTGGAGTGATTTTGGAGTCAGACCTGAGTTTCAGTAGTCATGTCAAAGCAATAACTAAATCAGCATACTATCATCTGAAAAATATTGCAAGGATTAGATGTTTTGTCTCCAGGCAAGACTTAGAGAAACTAGTTCACGCTTTCATCACCAGTAGGGTGGACTATTGTAATGGCCTTCTCACTGGCCTTCCCAAAAAGACCATTAGACAGCTGCAGCTCATACAGAACGCTGCTGCCAGGATTCTGAGCAGAACCAGAAAATATGACCATATCACACCAGTCCTCAGGTCTTTACACTGGCTTCCAGTTACATTTAGGATCGACTTTAAAGTACTATTACTTGTTTATAAATCACTCAATGAGCTGGGACCTCAATACATCGCAGATATGCTGATTAAATACAAACCCAACAGATCACTCAGATCAGCAGGATCAAGTCAGTTAGAAATACCAAGAGTTTACTCAAAGCAAGGAGAGTCTGCTTTTAGCTATTATGCCAGCCGCAGTTGGAACCAGCTTCCTGAACAGATCAGATTTGCTACAACAGTAGCCACATTCAAATCCAGACTCAAAACACATCTGTTCAGCTGTGCATTTACTGAATGAGCCCTGAGCACTGTACGTCTGACTGATTGCACCCTATCTTATCTCTTTATTCTTTTTATAATTGTTTTAGTTTACCTTTGTTCTTATCTTTGGTTATTGTTTATTTTATATGTTCTTTTGAGTTAAATATGATGAGTGAAAACTGGGTTTGATGGAAATAGTAAGTTTGACAAAAAGGTTTGAGTATGTGTAAATCTGTGGAGGGTATGATGAGTGAGAATGGGTTTAACAAGAAGGTTCCTGAGTAAAAATCAGGGAATAGTGATTAAAATGGATGTTATGAACGTGTTTGAGAAAGAAATGAATGAGAGGTGTTCTAATTAAGATGGTACATGTATGTAGGCTGTAAACTGAAGAATGTTTATTTTTATATCAGGGATCTGACCTTTTTATTTTTATTTTTTATTTTTTATTCTTATTATTGTCTTTACAACTGTTTTTAACTATGCTTGTTTTAAATTTCTATTCGTCCATATGGTACTCTTTTTTTCTCATGCATTTGTTACCACTGTTTTAATTAATTTCTATGTAAAGCACTTTGAATTGCCATTGGGTATGAAATGTGCTATACAAATAAACTTGCCTTGCCTTGCCTTGCCTATATGGAGAGGCAGCAAATTCTGAGGGGCTCAAAATGACCCTCAGAATGAGATACCACCTGTATTGCGTTACAGTGTACTCAAACTATAGCAACTCTCTCCCACATATTCTGCTAGTGTGAAAACACCCTACTGGCCTCACTAAATAATCTTTCAATAACAATTGAGGTTTTTTTTTTAAAGGTCTCACTTTCATGTAACTGTAATAAAGGCCTGTGAGTAAACAACTAAGACTTGCCTACATAAAGCAACCTCTAATAACAATTGTGAGTTTAAAAAAACACTGTCCAGTTCACATTACATCAGGGCTAGAACTCGCAAAGTTTCGGCGGGGAGTCAAGCTTCGGCCATGAGATGCTACAGTAGAACAGATGTGTTCTGGCTTGATAAAATGGTCTATATGGAGAGGCAGCAAATTCTGAGAGCTCAAAATGCCCCTCAGAATGAGCTACCACCTGTATTGCGTTACAGTGTACTCAAACTATAGCAACTCTCTCCCACATATTCTGCTAGTGTGAAAACACCCTACTGGCCTCACTAAATAATATTTCAATAACAATTGAGTTTTTTTCAAAAAAGGTCTCACTTTCATGTAACTGCAATACAGGCCTGTGAGTAAACAACTAAGAATGGCCTACCTAAAGCAACCTCTAATAACAATTGCGAGTTTAAAAAAACACTGTCCAGTTTACATTACATCAGGGCTAGAACTCGCAAAGTTTCGGCAGGGAGTCAGGCTTCGGACATGGGATGCTACAGTAGAACAGATGTTTTCTGGCTTGATAAAATGGTCTATATGGAGAGGCAGCAAATTCTGAGGGGCTCAAAATGACCTTCATAATGAGCTACCACCTGTATTGCATTACCGTGTACTCAAACTATAGCAACTCTCTCCCACATATTATGCTAGTGTGAAAACACCCTACTGGCCTCACTAAATAATCTTTCAATAACAATTGAGATTTTTCAAAAAAGGTCTCACTTTCATGTAACTGCAAACAGACCTGTGAGTAAACAACTAAGAATGGCCTACCTAAAGCAACCTCTAATAACAATTGCGAGTTTAAAAAAAAACACTGTCCAGTTCACATTACATCAGGGATAGAACTCGCAAAGTTTCGTCGTTGAGTCAGGCTTCGGCCAAGGGATGCTACAGTAGAACAGATGTGTTCTGGCTTGATAAAATGGTCTATATGGAGAGGCAGCAAATTCTGAGAGGCTCAAAATGCCCCTCAGAAAAAGCTACCACCTGTATTGCGTTACAGTGTACTCAAACTATAGCAACTCTCTCCCACATATTCTGCTAGTGTGAAAACACCCTACTGGCCTCATTGAATAATCTTTCAATAACAATTGAGTTTTTTTTTAGAAAGGTCTTACTTTCATGTAACTGCAATACAGGCCTGTGAGTAAACAACTAAGAGTGGCCTACCTCAACCATCATCTAATAACAATCCAGTGTTTCAAAAATCAGTCTCCAATTCACATTACATCCTGGCTAGAACACTCTAGAACACTTTCGGTCGGAAGCCAGGATTTGACCATGGGACGCTACAGTAGAACAGATCCCAGATGGCATTGTGACATTGATTCAATGTTGAAATTCCATCAGAATTATCATTTTGGTTGAGGTTGAAATTTCAATGGTAAGTAATATTGGATCAATGTTGAAAATTCAATGCTAAAACCATACTGGACCAATTTTGAAAATTCACTGCTAAATAATTTTGGATCAATGTTGATAATTCCATGCTTTTCAGTCTTGAAAAGACAAACATTGGATCAATGCATATGTTTGGTCAGCTTAATTCTCCACTGGTGAGGCTCACGGTCAATCTATCTGTCACATTATTCAACATGTTAAGGCAAGTCCAAATCAATTGGGTACATTTGTGTGAATGTGAGCACATTTATTATCCTCAAAGGATACGATGAGTACACCAACGAGTGTGTGGATTAACAAAGAACACATAAATGTAAATGTTGTAATTGTAAGCCTTTATAACCTAAAGTTTAACCTTTTTCTGGAAGAGTTAAAATTGTATGCATGTTTGATTTCTGACTCTTCAAATAAGAAAGCTGTAAAAACTATGAATCTTTTTAAAAGGTATATTATTTTTCTGCTTACTGGCATGTAATTGTTATTTACATATTGTAAATAAAATATTGCTTACTGTGTTTCATGTTATTATAATAAAAAATGTAAAAAAAAATAATACAAAAAAAAAACAAAGAACTTCTACCATAAATTTAGTCTATCAGTTTTAAATAAATAAAAATGTAGGGTATTATTATTATTTAAATCATGTAGAATTTACATGCATTTCATTATTTATCTAAATAATACAGTTAATAAAGAATTTAGAATATGTGTCCCTATCGAATGCGCCACAATTTTTTTTTCTTAAGATTGGCATATACACTGTGAATTGCGTCCAAATTCTGACTCGTGCAACTCTTTTTTTTCTTTTTTCTTTTTTCTTTTGTCGTGCGTCATTTGTTGTGAGGTGTTCATCTATTTTATGCGATGACTTTAGTATTAAGATGATTAATCTGTGCGTGCAACGAGTAAAATGTGCATTTGTGGAAACGGTGCTGCACATGCATTCATTGACTTGTGAGTTGATCCTATTTGATTCATTTGGATTTTGAGACCATATAGGATTGACTCACAAGTCAATGAATGCATGCGCGGCGCGGATCCACAAATGTATCTTACTCATTGCACGCACAGATTAATCATTTTGAATCATCCTATTTTCGTCCAGTGTATAAACGAGAGGCGATCGGAAGGTTAGATGAATTTCTGGCTTGTCAGTGATTCTGTTCGCCACTCGTGAGAGTATCTCACAGCTGAAGCAGAACTAGAACTGATTGACCTGTTAGCTCTGTGAGGGGAAATACATTCAGTTCAGCTCTGCTTCAGCTGTGAGATATCATCACGAGAGCAGATCACAATTACATCATTACAGTTTAATATTTAATGCAGCAAGAAAAAAAGAAAAGAGTGAGATCTTTAAGTTCTGTAGGCAGCTATCAAACTACAGAAATTTAGTAAACAGTTGTGCCTCCAGTTCGTGTTGTAAATGGAAAAAAAATCTCTTCCAAACCACCATGTAGCCGATACAGATCCTCTTTTATTTTCTTAATTTAGCTATTTGGTCATTAATTTACTTGTTTCATTTTCACACTTTATTTATTTACTATTAAATACAATAATATTATTAGATAAAACACTGGATATATTCACTTTGCTTTTTCATTCATTTATTGTGTGTCTGCAGGTCCTTTAAAGTCTACACTAAAATGCATTAAATAGTCCTGAATTTAATGGTTACCGTGTTTTAACTGGGTTATCAAGATTTTGATAAAATTTTAAGTTTCACTTCATTTTGTAGTACGCTATATTTGTAAAGTATAATTAATCACATTTCCAAATATTTATTAACTTCTTGTTGTTTTAGATTGCGTGAATGCTGATAAAAAGGAGGCATCAGAGTTTATCTTCGCTGGGATGGTGCAAAACTGGCTCCATTACAACCTGAAAGGCTTCGGGGCATTGCTCATGGTGGAACCCCCTGAGTTTGGAGTATTTTATTCTTTCTTCTACCTTCTTTCTTTCAGTAGTACTGTGTCATTTCTGTATTTATTGGCAAGTTTACATTTGTATTTACTTCCATTTTGCAGATGCAAGTTGTCATGTTTTTCCAGGCTCTTCTCATTTGTGTTATAAATTCAGATGTAATTGTTTCAAGTCAATGTGAGGTTTCCTGTTATGCCTGTGGGGGCATAAATAAATACATTTGCATGTAAACTGAAGGATGTTGTTTACTTTGAGTGTCTTTTGATGCAAAATCATATCGATTGCAGCCACACATGGTCTCTGATTAAAATGAATAAAATAAAGAGACAAATTAACTGGCATAGAATCCTGCTGTACGTAAAGCAAGATTTATCTATTTTTCATTGTTGAAATAACATTATTTCATGGTGCAAACCAGATGAAAAATCAATGTTATATTTCATTATTGATTCAATGATATTTTGATTGATGCATTAACATTGATTCAGCATTGATTCACTTAAATAAGGTGTTTTAAGCCCATCTTGATCTATTTTTCATCATTGAAATAACATTATTTCAGGGTGCAAACCTGATGAAAAATCAACAGTCTCAACATTGACATCTCAACATTGAATTCACTGTTTGTCTGCTATCTGGGATGTCATCAGGGCCAACTGCCTTTCCTCTCTTCATCCTCTTCAAAGCTCTCCTAACTTCACCCTTGCTAATACTTTCTACTTCCTGGTCAACAATATTTGTCTCTACAACTCTTCTCTCCCTGTCATTTTCCTCATTCATCAGTTCTTAAAAGTACTCCTTCCATCTTTCCCTCACCCTCCTGTCACCTGTCAAAACATTTCCATCTCTATCTTTAATCACTCTAACCTGCTGCACATCCTTTCCATCTCTATCCCTCTGCCTCGCCAACCGATACACATCCCTCTCACCTTCCTTACTATCTAACCTTGCATACATGTCCTCATATGCTCTGTTTGGCCTTTGCCACCTCTATCTTAACCTCACGCTGCATCACCCTATATTCATGTCTCCTTTCCTCCGTCCTCTCACTGTCCCACTTCTTCCTAGCTAACTTCTTCCTCTGGATACTCTCCTGGACTTCCTTATTCCACCATCAAGTCTCCTTGTCTTCTTTCCTCCTTCCAGATGACACACCTAGCACCTTCCTACCCGTCTCCCTGATCACTTTGGCTGTAGTAGTCCAGTCATCCGGAAGCCCCTCCTGACCACCTAAAGCTTGCCTCAACTCCTCCCGGAAAACCACACAGTACTCTTCCTTTTCCAACTTCCACCACTTTGTCTTCTGCTCTGCTTTTACTCTCTTCATCTTCCTCACCACCAGAGTCATCTTACACACCACCATCCTATGCTGTCTAGCAAAACTCTCACCTACCACTACTTTACAATCGCTAATTTCCATTAAATTACAGCGTCTACATAAGATGTAGTCCACTTGTGTGCTCCTGCCACCACTCTTATATGTCACCCTGTGTTCCTGCCTCTTCTGAAAGTACGTGTTCACCACAGCCGTCTCCATACTTTTACCAAAGTCTACCAACCTCTGTCCTACTGGGTTCCTTTCCTGAAGACCAAACCTGCCCATCACTTCCTCGTCCCCACTATTCCCTTCCCCAACATGTCCATTCAAATCTGCCCCTATCACTACTCTCTCACCTCTGGGAACAGTCTGCATCACTTCCTCCAACTCACTCCAGAATCTGTCTCTCTCATCTTGCTTACAACCTACTTGTGGATCATAGGCACTAACAAAATTCAACATCACACCTTCAATATCCAGCTTCAGACTCATCAACCTATCTGACACTCTCTTTGCATCCAGAACATTCTTCACAAACTCCTCCTTCAGGATCAGTCCAACTCCATTTTTCTTCCTGTCTACACCATTATAAAACAGTTTAAACCCTGCTCCAATGCTTCTAGCCTTGCTCCCTTTCCACCTGGTCTCCTGGACACACAGAATGTCAACTTTCCTCCTCTGCATCATATCTACTAGCTCTCTGCCTTTACCTGTCATTGTACCAACATTCAAAGTCCCTACTTCAGTCCTAAACTCTTGCCTTTACTCTTCTCTTTGTGCCTACGGACACGCTTTCCTCCTCTTCTTGTTTGACTAACAGTAGCCCAATTTCCACCAGTGCCCTGTAGGTCAGCAGCACTGATGGCGGTCGTTGTTAACCCGGTGTCAGGAAACACTGGAAGAAAGGCAGAAGACCCAAGTGCAAGTGCAATAGAAGTTTATTAAACAGATACTCAGGAACCTCCAGCACTATGCGGCAAAGCCGAACTCAATCTCAATGTGAAGACACAATCACAGTCCGTCTGGATTCGCGCACCGGCGAAGAACTGGCAACGACAGGTGACAAGCGCACCGGCGAAGATGACAGACTCGGGGAGGCAGGTTCGCTCACCGGCGAAGACTGAACAGGCACAGGCAGGCTGGCAAAGCAGGGACCACAGTGGACAGGAGAAAGGCAGAGAACAATCCTCCGCGAGCGGGTGCAGAAACCTCAGGAACACCGACTAGGAAGCCGGAGAGCAGAGAGCAGAAGACCAGACCGGGCCAGCGTCTGCAACGAACTGACAAACAGGACACGCAAACACACAAGTTAAATAGAGCGCTAATGACACACAGCTGACACTGATAATGCTCAGCGCTCAACCTAACCACGCCTCACAACAAACACACGAGGGCGAGTCAATGAACCCGTGAACCGTGACACCCGGGACCCAACCGATCTGGTATGGAAGTCATATTCGCGATTCGCATAATGTATTTGGCAAAAATTTTACGTCGGAGGCCCTTCCTGACACAACACTCTCTATTTATTCGGGCTTGGGACCGGCACAAAAGGTACACTGGCGTCCTGTGGCTAGATTAATTTACTAGACATTCCCACTTTGCAGGCTCAAAAAAACTGCATTTATGACTATAGCAGGCTTCCCTGGTGTTGTCGGAGAAATCGATGAAACCCACATGCGAATTATTGCACTGTCGGAAGACGAGGACGTTTATGTTAATAGAAAGAGGTACCACAGCATAAATGTTCAAGTTGTTCTCAGTGCAATTGGAAAGAGTGGAACAATGTTTATAAATTTTTTTTAAAAAAATTGTATTGTTTGCCCACAGTAAAAAAATTACATTAATACCTTCGCAACACACAATATACAGTTCTATTCATGTTACAGAATATACAAAACCTAAAAAGACAGGAAGTAAAAATAAATAATTAATAGTAAATCAACAACAGCCACAGATAAACAGTTACATTAATTTAGAGCATAAAAAAATAAAAAATAAATCAAAAGGATTTTTTCCAAAACAGATATTAACAGCAGTCTGATATACATGTTAATGGAGTTCCTTTACATATTCCCATAGGGGGGACCATATCAGCCAAAATTTATCAGATTTTTGATGTTTGTCGTAAGTAACAATGTTTATAATTCTACGCCAATCAATACCGTATATTAAATTAACAGCATGGTAAATAATAAAAGGATTTATATACATATATATAATGTGTGTGTGTATGAGTGAGAGAGAACGGTAAAATAGAACAATTTGTGCTTGTATTTTTTTAAGTAAAGGCTTAGAATAGCCCCTATACTTAGAAGCGCTCCTTTTTTCCCCTTTTTGGACAACCAACAAATCACAGTCTTCAAAAGACTGTGTCATACATAGCAACGGGGTCAGCCCCGCCTCTTCACTAAGATAAAAGTTTTTGTATTTTCCTTGCTCAGAGTTGCTCTCAGATCGGTCCCGAATAGCTCTTAAGCTAAGACTCCTACGTAAAAGTTTTTAAGCTAAGTTAAGAGTTTTCTGAGAGGACTCTTAGAATCTTTATGAATACGGGCCCTGGGCCCGTATTTATTAAGCTTCTCAAAGTGCTATTTTAGTCTTAAGTGCTGAGAATTCATGACATTTACTCCTACTTTCAAACTTAAGTATAAAAGCAAGTTATCGAATTTCTTAAAGCTAAGACTCACTCTTACTCTCCCAGTTATTTAAGACAGCTCGAGAGGTCTCTCAAGTGGTTAGGATTTGCCAGTAGAGGCTTGTGATGGCGCTATGGAGACAGAGAAGTGTGCAAATCTTTCAATAGAGGGAGAACGTGTTTGAAATGTTTGACGACAAATAGTTCATCAAACAGTATCGTTTAGACAGAGCAGACATCATCTTTTTCAGCGCTGGTTAATGTTGGGTTTTATAAAAAATAAAAATAAAAAATAAAAACACTGTTCGAGTAATTCAGCAAGCAGTAGAGATCGTTTCTCTCTCCTGCCATGTCGGTTTTCTTTTGGAATCCATGGTGGCTGATTTTATATATATATATATATATATATATATAAATAATATATATATAAATATATAAATATACACATTTAGGTGCTGAATGCATTCTAAATATATTTCTAATTTAATATATATAAATATATAAATCTAGGCTATATATAGGCAATTTAACAACAAACCAGTTTAAAAAAAATAATTACATGGATGAAAACATGTTTATCTTTCATTTAAAATGTGTATATTATAATGTATTCTCTTGAAAACTTTTTATTGTCAAATGTGTATTGAATGTAAACTCCTCTTAGGAATTTCACCATTCAATGTGAATTTATCTTTATATTCTTAAATAAGGACATCTATTCAGTGATTGGTTCATGCCTATGACATCATCCAAAATTCCATTTGTGGCACAGCAAAGTGTCGTAAATCCACTCTAAGACTAGCACTTAAGATCTAGTCATACACTTTACTTAAAGTATGATTGGGACGCTTGATAACTAACTTTTAAGCGCAGCTTTGAGCCAAGAATTTTTTTACTCTTAAGTCAATTCTTAGCAGTGTTCTTGTGAGTAATTCCAAGATGTTTGATAAATACGGGCCCTGGTCGATAGGAAATCGTGAAACTGAACTGGGTGAAGTATAATGGAATAATATATTGATGGTACATATATTATACAATATATTATACACTCACCTAAAGGATTATTAGGAACACCATACTAATACTGTGTTTGACCCCCATTCACCTTCAGAACTGCCTTAATTCTACGTGAAATGTATTTAACAAGGTGCTGAATGCATTCTTTAGAAATGTTGGCCCGTATTGAAAGGATATCATCTTGCAGTTGATGGAGATTTGTGGGATGCACATCCAGGGCACAAAGCTCCCGTTCCACCACATCCATAAGATGCTCTACTGGGTTGAGATCTGGGCCCGTATTTATCAAGCTTCTCAAAGTGCTATTTTATATATAGTTATTTTCACAAGCCCCTACTGGCAACTCCTAACCACTTGAGAGACCTCTCGAGCTGTCTTAAATAACTGGGAGAGTAAGAGTGAGTCTTAGCTTTAAGAAATTTGATAACTTGCTTTTATACTTAAGTTTGAAAGTAGGAGTAAATTTCATGCATTCTCAGCACTTAAGACTAAAATAGCACTTTGAGAAGCTTGATAAATACGGGCCCTGGTGACTGTGGGGGCCATTTTAGTACAGTGAATTCATTGTCATGTTCAAGAAACCAATTTGAAATGATTCGAGCTTTGTGACATGGTGCATTATCCTGCTGGAAGTAGCCATCAGAGGATCGGTACATGGTGGTCATAAAAGGATGGACATGGTCAGAAACAATGCTCAGGTAGGCCGTGGCATTTAAACAATGCCCAATTGGCACTAAGGGGCCTAAAGTGTGCCAAGAAGACATCCCCAACACCATTACACCACCACCAGCAGCCTGCACAGTGATAACAAGGCATGATGGATCCATGTTCTCATTCTGTTTACGCCAAATTCTGACTCTACTATGAATCATGACATTTACATTTACATTTAATCATTTAGCAGACGCTTTTATCCAAAGCGACTTACAACAAAGGGGAGAGCAATAGAAGCAACAAAACAGACAAGGCCAACAACCTGTAAGAGCTGTAAGAAATCTCAATTAATTAGCACAGTACACAATTGTTTTTTTGTGCAAATTTTGTGCAAATTTTAGCCTCTTTTTCCTATTTGTAGTGGAGATGAGTGGTACCCGGTGGGGTCTTCTGCTGTTATAGCCAATCCTATGATGTCATATGTGGTACGATTTGAAAGCTTAGAGTCTCTACTTTCCGGAGATATGCATCACTTTGCCATTTGTTTTACAAAAAGTAATGTATTTACACTAAATTATTCTGGTACCATTTCAACCTGAATTTGGGCTACCCAAATGTAAAAAGGGGGAAAAAAGGGGGGGAGTCATCCCTTCCGACCAATTTGAATAAATCTTGCATACAACATGACACAGACAAACTTTTTTTTTTTTCACTATTTTCTGGAGTTTAGTGGAAACAGCCTAAACTGTCTGCAGGGTCCTAGAGCACACAGGGCCTGAGTTATGGAGGACCAAATTACTCAAAATGAAATAATTCAATAAATAATGAATTCAATAAAACAACAATTAAATGTACCAGTTCATTCTGAAATAATTAAATAATTAATATATTCATTTATTAATTTAATAATAAATTGAATTAAATAAATAAATAAATAAATAAATAAATGTATCTATTTCTTTTGTAAAATTACATGAAATTGTTTAATATTTTTCACAATTACCTCTTCCACACACACTATTGTTATGTTTAAAAATAAATAAAAATAAATGCTGCATTTACGAATGAGCCTATTTGACGAATAATGCATTTGGAAAGCACGATATCCCCAAAGATCGTTTTCATAATAATAGAGAACATCTCACAAATGCCAAACAGCAGGGAGTGGGCGGGGCTTGGCGCTGATTGGATAACCCTTTTTCATATTGATTACTTTTTTCTGTCTGGGTCTGGCAAGTGGCAAGGGGAAATAGTGGAATTGATTGGAAATGAATATGGCGGTAGGAAACAATTCCATGTAATTTTACAAAATAAATAGATACATTTATTTATTTAATTAATATTTAATTAAATAAATTATTTAATTAATTATATAATTATTTCAGAATTAACTGGTGCATTTATTTGTTGTTTTATTGAATTCATTATTTATTTAATTATTTAATTTTGAGTAATTTGGTCCTCCATGCTGTATGTGTAGTCATATGGTTATATAAAGTCATATATATATATATATATATATATATATATATATATATATATATATATATATATATATATATATATATATATATATATATATATATATTTAAATGGTTATCTAAATTAAAATACTTTTATTTATGTATTGTTATTAATATTAGAATATTAGTTATCATTTATTAGGTATACTGATGTCTATATCACTTATATCTGCATATACTGGCGGGTGACGCTAGGGGGCAGTGGTGGGACCGCAGGGAATCTCACTTATGATAAAGAAGAAGTCACACTGCCAGCCATATCAACATGTGCTTAATGTTTTATTGTTTTCTTTGTTGTTTTTGCAGGTAAGATGAGTGATGGGACATCGCGACTGTTTTATAATGTTTAGATGTTGGTTGATTTGTTTGTTAGTTGTTTTCGTTTTGTTAATCGGCAAAAATAACCGCATCGACGCACCCGCGGCTGGAATGCGGCCTACTCGGCTGCGCAGTAGATCGTGATTTCAGCATAAATTAACAATTTAATGAACGCAGAGTTGTCTTTTAAAGATAGTTAAGATACATTTGATCATTTATTTGTTTGTTTTATTACATTCAGTAATTGTGGGCAAATATATTGTTGTTGAGAAAGTTTGTAGACATTGATCCAGAGTTATATGACCTAATGTTATTTAAAGAACAGAGCTTACAATCACATACAATTAAATATAAGTAATGTCAATTGCTTGTAGACAGTTTGTGTAATTGAGCATTAGCTTTTAACTATTGAAAGATCAGTGTAAGGTAGTTGGTGGAATACAAATGTTATTATTTCTTGATATACTGTGTATCTGAGTAATGCATACCAGCATAATGTGTATATGTGAGGTGATTGAACAATATCTCACTAATGATAAAGAAGTCACACTGCCAGCCATATCAACATGTGCTTAATGTTTTATTGTTTTCTTTGATGATTTTGCAGATATTCCAGTGTGACAGAAAAAAAAAAAAAAAACTATATGTGCCACCAGAAAACACTGCCTCTTCTGTGTGTGCTACAGTGTGTGAGAAACTTTTCACGTCAGTAAAGTTGGTTTTATATTCGCACATTCGCGTTCAATAACTATCTAAATAAATGTGCAATAAATGAATATTTGCAAATGGTAAACAGCGATATGATATTGTGAAGCAATGATTGTCAACCCACACCACTTTCCAAAATCGAAAAAAATGTACAAGTATTATTTTAAAGGCATTCTTGCTTGCGAATGTCCACTGAATGTACAATGTAGCGTGGAAAACCAGTTAGGGACCGTGTACAAAGTTTTTTTTTTTCATTGTGTGCAAACAGATAGGCTAATTACATTTTAGCTGGCTACAGATGAACCTACCAGCAAATATAACGCACGTTATAATGCTATATATTTTACTTTAGAAACAATAAAAAATGCATTATAATGATGGTGTTTAAAAAGATGTTTAGGAAATTAAAAAGAATGAACAGTTACATTAACTGTAATTTTATATCCAGTCATGTGGAAATCCATCTGTAATCTGTGCTATAACTATCTGGGCAGCGGCGACGTGTCAGCTGAGTTTGGTGAAGGTACAGTGAATTACAGTAAAGTTATTGAATATTGTTCATTATGAAAATTCATAAAAAATACGATTTATTATTCTTTTTCCAAAACAACTGCTGTGCTATAGCTATCTGGCCAGAGGCGACGTGTCACAGGAGTTTGGTGATGGTACAGTGAATTACAGTAAAGTTATTGACTGTTATTCATTATGAAAATTCATAAAAAAATACAATTTATTATTCTTTTTCCAAAACAACTGCTGTGCTATAGTTATTTGGGCAGCGGCGACATGTCAGCTGAGTTTGGTGATGGTACAGTGAATTACAGCAAAGTTATTGAATATTGTTCATTATGAAAATTCATAAAAAATACGATTATTATTCTTTTTCGAAAACAACTGCTGTGCTATAGCTAGCTGGGCAGCGGCGATGTGTCAGCTGAGTTTGGTGAAGGTACAGTGAATTACAGTAAAGTTGTTGAATATTGTTCATTATGAAAATTCATAAAAAATACGATTTATTATTATTTTTCCAAAACAACTGCTGTGCTATAATTATTTGGGCAGCAGCGACGTGTCAGCTGAGTTTGGTGAAGGTACAGTGAATTACAGTAAAGTTATTGAATATTGTTCAGTAGGAAAATTCATAAAAAATATGATTTATTAATCTTTTTCCAAAACAACTGCTGTGCTATAGTTATCTGGGCAGCGGTGACCTGACATCTGAGTTCGGTCAAGGTACAGTGAATTACAGTAAAGTTATTGAATATTGTTCATTATGAAAATACATAAAAAATATGATTTATTATTCTTTTTCCAAAACAACATGCTGTGCTAAAAATGTAAGTGGGGGGTCTAAATACTTTCCGTACCCACTGTATATTACTTATGTTTCTAAGCAAGCAGATCTCGTTCCTCATTGACTATCATGTTTCATCATGACTATCACCATCATGTTTTCCCAACTATGGCAGTCTATGGGGCCCAAGATCTGCTTAGTTACAAACATTCTTCCAAATCACTTTCTTTCTTTTCAACAGAATAAAAATTAAAACCACATAACATATTTTAACAAATCCTTACTAAAGTTCTACTAAAGAGGAGAAATAAGTGACACGAATATATATATATATATATATATATATATATATATATATATATATATATTTTAGGGCCGGGACTTTAACGCGTTAATTAAGATTAATTAATTACGTGACTTTAACGCGTTAATTAATTACGCAAAAAAAAAAAAATTTAACCACACTTATTTTTGCACCGCGGAACGTTTTTCAATGGATGAATTTCGACGGACCGATTATACTGGAACACCAACTAGCGCTCCGGATTCACGACAACAACAAACCATGGGTGCGTCTCAATCAGCTTCCTAGTTCAGTTGTCAGGGCACTGATCAGGGAGTCAGTCCATTGACTTATGTCCTGATCAGTGCCCTGACTAGTGAACTAGGGAGCTGATTGAGACGCAGGGCATGAGTGAACATGAACGAAGAAGCTGATGAGACCGCTCTGCTCGGCCCCGTGGGTGGGAAATTTTGTTTTAAAAAACGAAAGAATGGAAGCCTCGTCAAGAGCATGGTTGTGTGCAAGCTATACAACAAGGAATTTGCGTATCACCGCAGCACATCGAGCCTCAAATATCACAAATATGCTTTTGCTAAACTTAATGGCAAACATTGCACTGCTAGACTGAAATAAATAAACTATATTTTGTTGATTAAGCTTATGTATTCAGTCATTATTCAATGGTATACTAAAAATACATGTGAAAAAATTACTTCTCATTGTTCTCAGGTCAAATATTTATATGCAATTAAAATGCGATTAATTTCGATTAATTAATTACAAAGCCTCTAATTAATTAGATTAATTTTTTTAATCGAGTCCCGGCCCTAATATATATATATATATATATATATATATATATATATATATATATATATATATATACATACACACAGTCCCTGACAAAAGTCTTGTCGCTTGTGTACAAATTGACCTAAAGTGCCACTGAAATATATTTCTAATCAAGATTTTTTTACAAGAAATGGTTCATTTTAATCTCACCAGCTTTTGTGATAATGTTTCAGTGAAAAACTAAACTTTCAAAAAGTATTCTAATATTCACAGCTTGGTAAAGCCTATTGAGTCAATTTTTGCAAAGACATAAGTGTTGTCACCTTGTCATATGAGCTTCGCCTGTCACTAATAATGGATCAATTAGGTCTCAAGTGTGTATAAAAAGAACCCCAGTACGCTAGACCTTCACATCAACTGCAACTAGACCTCTGCAAACATGCCCAAGATTCACCCTGAGACTAAAGTTTTGATTATCAAGAGGCTGAAGACCAGATCCACTGCTGATGTGGCAGACACCTTCAATGCGTCTCAACGTCAAGTACAGAGGATAAAAAAAAGATTTGAAGAGACTGGAGACGTTTTTGACAAGCCCAGGTCAGGCAGACCCCGCAAGACAACTGCTCAAGAGGACCGTTTGTTGGCTCGAAAATCCAAGGTCAGCCCGTTTTCCACTGCAGCAGAGCTCCACGAGACCTGGTCACCTGAAGTCCCTGTGTCAACCAGAACAGTTTGTCGGATTCTGTCTCGAAATGGCCTCCATGGTCGAATCAGTGCCCAGAAGCCAGCACTAAACAAAAGACAATTGAAAAACCGTGTGGCATTTGCCAAGGCCCACAGCCTGCTAAAAGGATGGACGCAGGAAAAGTGGCAGAAGGTGTTTTTTTCAGATGAATCTTCTGTTGAATTACACCACAGTCGCCGCAAATATTGCAGGAGACCTACTGGTGCCCGAATTGATCCGAGATTCACCCAGAAAACAGTGAAGTTTGGTGGCGGAAAAATCATGGTCTGGAGTTGCATCCAGTATGGGGGTGTGCGAGAGATCTGCAGGGTTGAAGGCAGTGCCGTTTCTAGGCATAGGCAAACTAGGTGGTCGCCTAGGGCGCCAACAGCTGGGGGGCGCCAATGAGCCCCCACCCCAACAAGATTTTTTAGTTATTTCATATATATTTCATTATTAATATTTCGTACTTTTGCTATTTCAAGGCATTACGATTAGTTACGATTATTGGAGTGAAGTCGCCATGGTGATAGTGGCGCTGCTGTAATGAAATGAGATCATGTAGAGGGCGGCAGGGAACGTCGTCATCCGTGGCGTTGTAACGCTCGTGTCCGAGTGAAAAAGGCAGAGAGCTCACTTAACGTAACTGGAGTGGATGCAAACACGGAGGCGATTAACATCAAACAGATCGCACTTTATTCCCCGCTGAACTCTCATCACAAACTCCCTTTCCGTTCACAGCATTACTTAATAAAACAAAATAACTGACTGTTAGCAACAGAAAACAGAAAATAATCCCCACACATTGGAGCTCAAGACTCAGTGCGCACATACACAAAATTCAGACATTTCGTTTGCAGGGAGCGAGTGCAACTCTTAAAGGGGCCACACTATATTTCTACTCGTTACAGCGTGCTGTAGTTTCATCATCATGAAAAGGTCAAAGCCATCAGGGGCTCAGTATCGTAAAAAGAAAAAAGAGGAAATATAAAAAAAGAAAGTGAAATATACAGGTATGTTAGCCTACTTATTGGTTACTTGTTCTCTACTAAGCTGGTCACTCTATCATAACGTTGAGCAAAACAATACATTGAATACATACATTAGTACTGGAAGGACCACACGCCATGCTCATTTCAGGTGCAAAACATTATAGCAGTTAATTTGAATAATTTTTTTTTTACATCAGAGATAGCTGTTTAGTGTAAATTGATCAAGTAGGCTAATACTGTCATAACCATGGGCCTCACTAGGCCCTTTTTTATGAACTTATGCATCAGCCCCCCCCCCTCCCCCCCCAAAAAAAAATATGTGATTAACCTTTAAAACATATGAAACTGGCGCGAGGCTTCGGCTACTGCTTCGTCCCGTCTTTTAGTCTTTGTGTCACTGTGTTCTTCAATCCGCGGTGGCGCTGAGTGACATGGTTTTCAAGCTGTTGTTATCAAATTTTTTGGTCGTCAGAACATCTTAAAATACACACATGTAGATCATAGAAATAAAAATTTTCTCGGGGGAGCATGCCCCCGAACCCCCCAACATCTGTGACCTCAGTGATAATAAACCTAGCTACATTATTCGATTAATGCATGTACAATATGCCCATGAAATAAGGAAGTCATATTTACTTATTAAGTTGTAGTTTAAAAAAAAATATGGGTGCAACATATGAATCTCGCCTAGGGTGCCAGAAAGGCTAGAAACGGCCCTGGTTGAAGGCAACATCAATAGTCTAAAATACCAAGAAATCTTAGCTACCTCTTATTCCCAACCATAAAAGAGGCCAAATTTTGCAGCAGGACGGTGCTCCATCGCATACTTCCACCTACACATCAAAGTTCCTCAAGGCGAAGAAGATCAAGATGCTCCAGGATTGGCCAGCCCAGTCACCAGACATGAACATCATTGAGCATATGTGGGGTAGGATGAAAGAGGACGCATGGAAGGCGAAACCAAAGAATACTGATGAACTCTGGGAGGCATGCAAGACTGCTTTCTTAGCTATTCCTGATGACTTCATCAATAAATTGTATGAATCCTTGCCAAACCGCATGGATGCAGTCCTTCAAGCTCATGGAAGTCATACAAGATATTAAATTTGAATCTCACAGCACCACAACTTATGTTCTGACACTAGGTGTCGCTGCAGGGGGAAGATAAAGAGAAAACAGATCTGAGATACGGATGGTTCTGCTGTTGCATGGATTGATTAAAAAAGTATCTTGTGTAATCGTGCTTCCTGGTGTCTAATTTCATCAATACAAGACACTTCAAAACTTAATTTGCTGACATATTTTTGTATTTGCAGTAAATTTGTTCAATTTCTGTATACTTTTGTCTTGCCAAAATTTGACCTTTCTGTCTTGATTAAATGATAAATATTTTTGCTGCGAAAATTATTTATTTCAGTGCATTAAACATCATTTAGGAGGGTTTTAGCTTTTCATATGAGCTATTTCTAACACCAATGAATTAATTAAAAGTCAGGTTAATATCAGGTATTTCTAGAAAATAGATAAGCGACAAGACTTTTGTCAGGGACTGTATATATATATATATATATATATATATATATATATATATATATATATATATATATATATATATAATTTCCCCACTGAACAATCTTTAATATTTATAACAACAGCAAATCTATTTATTTGTATAAATCATGCAGGTCATTCTTTAGTTTTTTTATTAGTTTTTTTGAGTATTTCAAGTAAAGGAATATAAACAAATTTTAACAACAACATAAATGAAGCAAAAAAGGTACAGAAAATGCTAAACTAAATGCATGAAGAGCCAGGGATAATATAAATTACATTATATAAAACATCTCAAGAGGCACTTATTAAAAATCAGGCAAAATGTCACAAAACATACAGTCACGTATAAATTGTAGGAAAAAAAAAAAAAAAAAATATATATATATATATATATATATATATATATATATATATATATATATATATATATATATATATATATATATATATATATATATATATATATATATATATATATATATATATATTAGAAGATGTACACAATATTATGCATTATAAGGCTTTAACATTGCTGGAGGTATTGTATCCAAGTCAAGTAATACTTATAGACAAAAAATAAAATGGCTATTTATGTAAAACAAATTATCTAGTAAAATAAATAGATTTATTAGAAAATATTTGTTCAAAATATTATAAATTTTGTAACATTATAAAAACAAAACATCCTTCTACAACAAAGTAAAAATGTATGAAAGAATAAATAAACAGTATTTCTGACCAAACATTGTTACATGGAAAGAGATGAGGTAAACATATAGCTAATTTTTTTTAATGATATTATGTCTATCTATTCAATACATCAAAAAACAGGAGTAACTGTTATAATAGACTGCAGTAGGAGTGAACAAGGAATAAAATATTTAATTTGCTTTCTGACTAAAATGGGATTAATGACAGTAATACGATGATTGAAGTATATGGGAAATACGTAGAACCAGAAGATGGCAGTATTGCAAGATCAAGGATGCAAGCTGCCGTTACAACCCGAAGAAGATACGTAATTTGTAAAAAAAAAACAACTAGAGGTAAGCGTGTTTATCTGCTTTTGAAAGACATCGAGTTCTACAGAAACATGTGTTGTAGTATGTTCTCATAATAGTCAATAATGATAAATAACCGAAGTTTGCCTTTTTTAATAAAGATTCATGAAGTTATTGAACGCGGAAGTTTGAATGTGCGAATATAAAACCAACTTTACTGACGTCAAATCCAGGTGGAATTTCCAAAAAATGGTCTTCTTTGAGTTTAAGTAGTTAGCTAATGATTCATTAAGCAGACAACTGGAAGTTGAAATGCATGGCTTTGACCTGCTGTGGTAATTAACACATTAATTTGCATTATTAGTTCATATATTATGTCCCCCGCCCGTGAATTTTATAAATGTCACAATCCACCTGTTTTAGGCTACGTTTACACTAATCCGGATAAATTTATAAACTGAGTTTTCGTCTAAAAACGCTCCGCGTCCACACTATCATTTTCAATAGTTTTCCAAAAAATGTTAATCTGCACTGAAACGTCTGAAAACGCTTACATCCCCGTACTGTGCATGTGCAAATACAAGACGCTTCGACTTGCGTCATTACCGCTACTCGTTTATTTACTCTTTGAAATTTTGCGGCAATGTCGAGAAAAGGCACTGAGTTTTTAAAATGGGTTGACACTGAGGTGGAGTTGTTGATGCGAGTAACACATGAATATAAAGTGCTAAAAGCAAGTGAAAATGTAGACTGGGAGACGTGCCAAAATAAATACGGCATGAATTGGTCATATGACTGCATCACATGGCTAAAAATGCGTCATCGCATTAAAAAGCCTCCGTTTTCACAGTCCACACTACAACGCGAAGACGGTGTTTTCAAATTTATCCACTTTGGAGAGCGTTTTCAAAACGATACGTTTTCATTGACTTAAAACACTGTCTCAGTGTGGACGGAAGGCCAAAACGGAGAGAAAAATATACGTTTTCAAATGAAAACATTAGTGTGGACATGGCCTTAGCCATTTTTATGCGGGTACCCGACCCGTTGCAGGAATCTGTATTATGTTATTAGGGAAGTAATACATTGACACATTTAATTTGAAACCTGTATGTACTCAATCCTTCTACCTCTCCTCCCTCCTGTTACATTTTGCTCTCCCCTTCCCCTCTGTCCATGCCTTGTTATATTTTAATCTCTTGCTCTTTCCACTAATGCCATTGCCTTCCACTCTAACATCTCTTCTCCCTCTACTCCTCTTCCTACATCCTCAGCTCTTCTTGCTTCTCCTACATACTCAGATCTTCTTGCTCCATCTCCTCTTCCTATACCAACTATTCCTGTCCCCTAATCTCCTTTTACCTCTTCCACTGTTATTATCCTTCTAAATATTACCCTTCCTCTATCCTCTCCAAAAGCTGTCACTCTTACATCTATTCCTTGTCCCATTAGTTTTAGCTATGATAGACAGCTGTGTTAACAATTGGGTTATGTGCATTTCATGTGTTGGGTGTATTACAAACTCATCAGATATCAATTTGGGATTAACTGAGGACATAAACTGTGCAACTGACTATTTTACAATTCACAGAGTTTTGTTTGTTGTGTTTTGTAAAATGGTACAAAAATGCTTGTGATCTTTGTGAAGACCAATGAAAAAACTGCAAATGTTTATCCTGATATATTAAAGATTTGGTTGGCTATATGAACTGCTGTGATAACATTGGCTGAATTTTGTGCACAGTTATGAGAAAATTATGCTTTTGATTTGTAATTTGTATGAAATTAAGGATTTACTATCTGTTTAAGACAACTACAATGTGTAAAGATCACTGTGTTAAATGTTTTGAGAGCAGTTACCTGAGTTTGGAAAAATGTACCAAATGTTCATTTTGATTTATAGACAATATGGTTTGTTCTGGGTTTTTTAGATAGATGCAAGCTTTCTGGTTTATTGTGTGTACCAGGATGGATATAGTCTTTAATACAAATTGTACAAATTTAATACATTTTTTCTCTTTTTCACTTTTTTCTTTTTGTCAGCAAATACAATACAGATCACATTGTCTATAAAGAAAATGAAATGTTATTAGATGCAAATTGGTATGCATGTCATGTAGGGCTGCATGATTTGGGGGAAATATATAATTGCGATTATTCTGGGTAAAATTGCGATTTAAAATGCGATTATTATTATTATTATTATTATTATTATTATTGTTATTATTATTCATTTTTACAAATGAAAAGTGTGTGTATATAACATTTTGTGTTTTTATATTAACATGACTAATAATAATTATTATGATTATTATTACTGCTAAAAATATTTTAAAAAATAAGAAATATTACAATTACAATAACGTTTTCATAATTACAAATAAAAAAAGAGTATGTCAGAATAAATATAACAATATAATACGAATACTAATTATTATGATTATTTTTGAAATATTTTACAGAACTTATTTTACAAAAAAAAAATATGTGTGTGGTTTATCTGTTATATCAATTTCTTAAAGTCTGTTTTTAATATGAAATATGAACCTCGTGTGCATCCACAGTACGGGAAAAAAACTCCTGTACATTGAAGAAAAACATGGATTGTCCAATAAATGTATAATTTTTTAAGTTTATTAAGTTTCTTATTATTGATTACCCAAAAGTTTTTAATTCATACTGAAAGCCAGAGGGCGCCCTCAAGCGGAAACCGCCACATTTGCCTCAGAGAAGTAATTTACATTAGTTTTCAGGAAATCCATGATGTGAAACTAACGCTGTGTAAACAGAAGATAGAGACGCTTTGATTAAACATGACGACAATAAACACGACTGCAGCAAAATATGGTGTATTTGAGTTCTTCAAGCCGTCAAGGGTATTTTCATAATAACAAAGTGTATTATAATGCAGTGCTGATTGAGATAGAATGCTATAAAAGAACGCATCGTCTGCCTCACTCTGATGAGAAGCCACATCAGCTCACAAACACTCGACTGACGATATGTGTGTCGTGAGGTAAAACATGTTATTAAACGTTGTCTTTAGTTGAACAGGTTTATAAACGCTTCACTAGTTTGTGAAGAGGTTTGACTCGTGTTGCTTTTTCAAACGCACGTTATAAGCGACTCGCAGTCTTTCAGACGGAGCAGCGTTTATCACAGAGCCGCTCTTCGCTAACACACTGGGCATTAATTTATTTAATTAAAATCGCAGCCTTTGAGCTTTCATAATCGCACACAAGCCAAATCACGATTGCGGTTCGATTTCGATTAATCGTGCAGCCCTAATGTCATGTTTATTTTGATCAAAATGTAATGTTTTTCACTCTCAAAATACATAGATCGAAGGAAACGCAGAAAGTGTTAAAGTTGTCTGTTCGTTAAAATATCTCATCTCTTTTTCATGGTGACTACACATTTAGCTATGTGAACAAGTGTAAATGTAATAGTTTTAACAAATCAGATAGCTATCCGATAAGGGAAAACGCATGAAGTGACCAGGTACAGTGCATCTTGCTGAAAATCACACCTAATTATTAATAATCACAGGCAAATTATTTGCTGAAATATACAGGTTTATTAAGAAAGGCACTTTTACAATAAACATCCATATTATATGAATTCAGTAAATGGTGCTTTTAAGTTTTAAAAAATTCATTCTTCTTTGACCTGTGAAAGAAGGAAGAGGCAAACATTAGCCTTATTAACAAAAATGTACTCCACTTTACATAATGAAGAGAATACAGATGTGCAAATGTAGTTTGTGTTTGTATAAACAAGTTGAATAAATAATGGGAAAAACTCATCTACTCAGTCTAACCTTTCCAGCATCGCGGCTCTTAACTTTGAGCTTGTTGACCTGAGACTCAGAAATATCAGCACGCTCCTCAGCCTCCTCAAGCTCATTCTGCACCTTCCTCAACTTGGACAGATGAGTGTTTGCTTGTTCCTCCTAAAGGTTTTTATACATATATAAATATGGTTCATGTATCATTAAATAAGCATTCAAACATAAATAATTACAGTGTCAAGATGTTCTATTAAATTTTACATACCGCCTCTTCAGACTGCCTCTTGTAGGTTTTGACCTTCAGCTGCAGTTTGTCCACCAGATCCTGGAGTCTGCTGATGTTCTTCTTGTCCTCATCAGTCTTAAAAAATACACATTTACTAGATTAAGTCTAGATAATTTGCTAAAAATAGGCATTGTAAGACCATGCACTATTATACAAACTATTTTGTCAGAAAAAATATATGGTCATGCCTGGTAGGTGAGCTCCTTAACTCTCCGCTCATATTTGCGGACACCCTTAACAGCATCAACTCCACGTCTCTGCTCTGCTTCAACTTCAGCCTCAAGCTCATGGACCTAAAGAAGAATATTTTTAGTCAAACAAATCATAATATATTAGAATATAACAAACGTCACTTTGCCCACATCATAACTATAAAGATTCTTACTCTGGACTCCAGTTTCTGGAGCTGTTTCTTTCCTCCCTTCATGGCCAGATTCTCAGCCTCATCCAGACGGTGCTGAAGGTCCTTCACTGTGACCTCCAGATTCTTCTTCATTCTCTCAAGATGAGAACTTGTGTCCTGCTCCTTCTTCAGCTCTTCTGCCATCAATGCAGCCTTTTACATGAATGCAGAAATTCATTAGATCCAATTTTTTTAAGTACACAAGTGTCTTGTGAAACATTTGGCAGCTAATGTTGCTCACATCAGTGATGGCCTTCTTGGCCTTCTCCTCTGCATTTCTGGCTTCCTGTACAGTGTCATCAACTTCACCCTGGACATGAACAAGGTCGGCCTCAAGCTTCTTCTTGGTGTTTAAGAGACTTGTGTTCTAGAAAATGGAAAGCAACAGTTTGAACATTTTGAATAGTGATCTCAATTTCCTTAATTTCAGGCGAACAATATGCACTTACCTGAGAGTGCAGCAGTCCAACACGCTCACTGATATCCACCAGCTCTTGTTCAGCCACTTTGCGGCCTCTCTCTGTCTGCTCCAGAGCAGCTCTCAGCTCCTCAATCTCAGACTGCATCAGAGTATTTCTGCGCTCCACCATGGCCACCTGCTCCTTCATGTCTTCCTGTCCTCTCTGAGCATCATCAAGGTGCAGTTGGGCATCCTGAAAATAACAAAAGCTTTACAATGAGCATTTGACGTAATTTTCGGTTGGGCTTTACTTAACATATGTTAGATTATTTTAAAAAATATGAATACATCCCAAAGTTGAACAGATGTTACATACCTTGAGTTGTCCCTGAACATTCCTGAGCTGTTTCTGGGCCTCAGCAGCCTGGCGATTGGCATGGCTCAGCTGAATCTCCATCTCATTAAGGTCTCCCTCCATCTTCTTCTTGATTCTCAGGGCATCATTCCTGCTCCTGACTTCAGAGTCCAGAGTTCCCTGCATGGATTCAATTACTCTTTGGCTGTTCCTCTTGATCTGCTCCATCTCCTCATCCTTCTCTGCAAGCTTCCTGTCAATCTCTCCTTTGATTTGGTTTAGCTCAAGCTGGACACGAAGAATCTTGGACTCCTCATGCTCCAGTGTGCCCTATGAAATATAAAAAACTGCATTTAAATATCAAAATTGAACTGTGCATTAAGACCACAGTATTATTGCAAGTTCTAGAAATAATTCCATATTTATATTACACTGTGTTTTATAACAAATGTTTGTTCAAGTACTCATAAATGTTTGCTATACAACTATCTCTTCCTCTTTATATCAAGGAAAGGAAATCACATATGTTAGTTTATATTTTAAAAACATTGTTAGGTGTGCTTCCAAATTGCATTACTAGCCTTTTATGCTTATGTCAAAATAACTATAGAACTAGATCATCAATCTGTATTAAATTCGTAGTACCTAATGTACACTTAGAGCATGGAAAATCATTTTTCCCTTATGATGCTCCACGGCTGTGGAATGAATTTCAAGCTACTAATCCACTAGAAACAATTCCTCCTTTAAATATATTCAAAAATGTATTGCATTGTAAAATTAATTAGTCATGTTACTGTTTTAATTAACTTGTTGATTTATGATGAATGTTTTAGCTTTGACTGGTTAGAATTTATCATGAGTGTTATATGTTTATATGAAATTGTATTACGGCCATCTTGGCCAGGACTCCCTGGAAGAAGATTTTTATTTTAATATCAATGAGACCTTCCTGGAAAAGTAAATTATTAATAAATAAATTTAAAAAAATATTGATCTCCAGATACTGACTTCAGCCTCCTCCAGGGCGGTCTGAATCTCTGACTTTTCAGTCTCCACTGTCTTCTTGGCCTTTTCCAGCTCATGAATGCTCTTTCCAGTCTCACCTAACTGTTCTGTCAGATCTGAAATCTCCTCTATAGAAAGAAAAAATATAAAATTTATCATGATGAACATTCATTAATCATATGTGCTTACGTTTAATGATCACAGAAAATTGGAACATTTAAAGGGACAAAATGAACATTATATAACTAATTGTTCACTATCATGTTACATTACTCTTTGGAACACAAATGAAAATCTTTTTGATGAAATTTGAGCGTGTTCTACCTCTCCATTGACAGTTACACAATTGACGCTTCAAAAAGTTAATTGAGTGATTATTATAAAAATCATCCATATGATTTGAGCAGGACAGAAAGCTCTAATCAAAAATATCTTAATTTGTGTTCCAAAGATTAATGAGAGTCTAATGAGTTTGGAACGTCATGAGGGTCAGTAATTAATGAACAAACTTTTATTTGTGGTTAACGATCCATTTAAGTTTTAATCTAATTTAACAGTTTCATTCTTACGCTGCAGATTCTTGTTCTCTCTCTTGAGGGTCTCCAGCTGATCCATACTCTCCTCATATGAGTTCTTCATCTTGAACAGTTCAGTGCTGAGTGAACGAGCTTCTTTCTGGGCACCTTCCAGCTCTGCCTGACCTTCCTCATATTTCTGCTTCCATTCTGCTAGGACCTTTGATGGAAGATCGATTTTGTTTAAAAAACAAAGCCCATTCCAGCAATACTTTACAAAGGGAATATCATACAACTAAAATGTTTACCTTGTCAAAGTTTCTCTGCTTCTTGTCAAGGTTAGCAGCCAAACCATTGGCTCTCTCCACATCAATCATGAGGTCCTCCACCTCACCCTGGAGTCTCTGTTTGGTCTTCTCCAGAGATGCACATTTGGAGTTCACTGCCTCAACTTGTTCCTCTGCCTCTTGCAGACGTTGAGCCAGCTTTTTCCTATTAATTATTACACATTATTTTGAATTCTTATCTATAAAATAGCTGTGAGAATTGGGAATATTATAAAATAATATACGTACTTTGACTCTTCAAGCTCTTCGGTGCGCTGGATGGCATCCGTTTCATATTTGGTTCTCCACTGAGCAACCTCACTGTTGGCCTTTGACATTCCCCGCTGCAGCTCAGCCTTTGCCTCCTGCTCTTCCTCAAACTGCTCACGGAGCAGGTCACAGTCATGACGGGCTGATTGTACAGCATGAGCCAGTGCGTTCTTAGCCTAGGAGACAAAGTCACATAATATTAGCTTGTCTCTACAGTAAAGTAATTGACAAGTTTGTGCATGTATTTATTATGCTGTATTACCTTAACCTCCTCTTCAATATGCCTCTTCAGCTCCTCAATTTGCTGAGTAGAAGCTTGTTTGCCTCTGGTGAGCTGAGAAACCAGAGCCTCCTTCTCCTCCAGCTGACGGCCAAACTCACCTATATAGTTTTACATTCATTGTGTCAGATTGGGATCAGTTAATTTCAAAACACATGGATGAAAGATTTTATTAGTCAACATAAAAAAAGTAATCTAACAAGACTTTTTTAGTGTTATTTGTTATTTGTTATTTTTTATATATTAATGTTGATAATTAATACAGGTTATTGTTGATGATTATTGTTAATTATTGACATGAATTACTTTTTACAATACTAATTTGTTCATGATTGGTCATAATTTGTCATTAATTACCATTTTCAGTCTGA
This sequence comes from Pseudorasbora parva, assembly GCF_024679245.1. Taxonomy (NCBI): domain Eukaryota; kingdom Metazoa; phylum Chordata; class Actinopteri; order Cypriniformes; family Gobionidae; genus Pseudorasbora; species Pseudorasbora parva. The sequence goes on from NC_090174.1 coordinate 38,282,180, forward strand.
AATCTTGCTCTTTGAGTACTGAGATCATTTATCTGGCGAATGTTCTCATCATTCTTGGACTTAATTTCACTAAGTTGGTCCTCAAGTGTGCGGCACATCTTCTCAAGATTGCCCTGCAGATACAAAAGTCATTAGATATTTGAAACTTCAAGACTTGTTATATGCTGGAAAAATGATTTGCAATCAGCACATTTACAAAAATGTTAATTATTTTCACTATTAAAATAAATCAATAATTCTCTATTAAAAATCCTTCCATCATCAAAAATGATGTATGATTTGTTGGAACCAGACAAAAAAAGGAAATTCAATATTAGACAATTTTAAGAAAAACCAAGTTAACGTTTTCAAAGGTTCCAAAACAAAATCACCTAACAACCATACCTTAAAGAAAACTAACAATATTTTACCTCCAATATTTTAAGAACTACTGTAATGCATGGATCTAATATAATGTTACATATTAGATGTTTTTCCCCAACAGCTAACCAAACATTAATTTAAAGTCCCAGTGAATGGCAGTAGCAACTAAGTTTTTTCCTAAGTGCTCTGACATATTTCCAAGTGAAATGGAATATTGAATAAAGGGCGGGGTTTTACTCCAGTGCTCCTTCTCTCCATAGAACGCACATAGAAGACTAACAGCTGGAGGGAAGTGGTTAAGCTTTTTCAAACCTAAGCCGTCAAACTGCCACTGTCATCTGAAAAGGAACGCCGTTTCCAGACTGGAAGTTACTTTTCAGGTTTTGATTAAAGATTACCATATATTAAAAAAAAAAATCTTTTTATTAACTTGCATGAATTAATTGTTCACCTAAGACCTGTAATGTGTGCTAACAAAGTAAATTGGGTCAATTTGGATTTCACAAGGACTTTAAGACATAACAGATAATGTTTACGTGACTACAAGACAGATATTTAGAAATACTGTAATTCTGTGTTCATGTGTATATTGGAATCATCCAATCGTCTGAGAGGCGTATTTGTGTGCACACTTCGGATATGTTAGTCAGCTAGATAATTTTGTTTACATCAGCATCAGTTTGAAAATCACATTTCATTACTTCAGACCATCAATAATTTGCTATGAATATTTCCAAAGTTGGAATGCTGCGAAAATGTACAACTAAAGGTTTTTGTTGTTGTTGTTGTTTTATGTTTAATTACTATGTGGAGCATTTGGATTGCTAGAACAGGCCTTAATGAACACATTTTGGTAAATGAAAAAGAAACTGACAATTTTCATTTTTTTTTCCTGAAGCTCGCAATTAGCCTGTGTGCATTCCAACTCATTTTGCCAGCACGGGTCAAATATATTATTTCGAATATTTTCCAACCTTTGCTTTGGCAACAGCTTCCATGTTGCTGGAAAGATCGTCAATCTCCATTTTGTATTCGCTCTTCTCTTTCTCAAGCTTCTGCTTGACACGCTGCAGGTTGTCGATTTGCTCTCCCAGCTCAGCCACACTGTCTGCCTGCTTCTTGCGGAGGGCAGCAGCAGTAGCTTCATGCTGGAGGGTGGACTCTTCAAGATCACGACGCAGCTTCTGGAATTCAGCTTCACGCTTCTTATTCATCTCGATCTGAGCAGAAGTGGCTCCTCCAGCCTCCTCAAGCCTCTCACTGATCTCCTCAAGTTCCCTGGAGAGATCAGCTCTTTGCTTCTCAACCTTGGCACGAGCAGCGCGCTCAGCCTCAATCTCTTCCTCCAGTTCCTCAATGCGTGCCTATGATGGAAAGTATAGTTAATTTTATTTTTTGGTGATCTCTATTTGATAAAAATGATCTTTAAGATATTTAGTTTAAAAAAATACCTGAAGCTCCTTGATCTTCTTTTGTAGTTGAGCACCCAGGGATTGTTCATCTTCTATCTTGCTGAGCAGCTGGCTTGTTTCAAATTCTTTCCTATGAGTTTCCAATAATAAGTAGTTGTAAAAAAATAAAAAATAATGATAACACAACCGTAAAAGTTTTCAATGTTTTCAGAATTTTCCTGTGTTAATTACTTTTTAATTTTCTCATCAGATTGCTGCTTGTCATTCTCCAGGTCCATGACAGACTCTTGGGATAATTTCAGGTCTCCTTCAAGCTTTCTCTTGGCTCTCTCAAGATCCATGCGGAGCTTCTTCTCTTGTTCAAGGGAACCCTCAAGCTACAGGACAATGATTTAAAAATGTTCAGAGCAGAAAAAGTTGATTTATTGAATTCATATATTTAATTTACATAATAATCTCACATCATCAACTTGCTGCTCAAGCTTTGTCTTGGATTTGGTCAGGGTGTTGACTTTGTCCTCCTCGGCCTGAAGATCATCCAGTGTCTGCTGATGTGCCTCTTGGAGGGCTTTCTTCTCCTTCGTAAGCTTGGCAATGCTCTCATCCTGACCTGCCATTTCCTCAGTCAAATTCTTGACCTGTGGGATTTTTTCCAAATAATCTTAAATTAATTCATATTCTATATCAATATATAAAACAAAAATAAAATCTAATCTTAAACTAACTCAATCTCCAACCTTATTCTCAGTGGCATGTTTCTCCTTCTCCACTTTAGCCAAGGTGAGCTCGAGGTCATCAATGTCTTTCTTCAGCTCAGAGCACTCATCCTCCAGTTTCCTCTTCTTGGCTGTCAGCTCAGCATTGATTTCTTCCTCATCCTCCAGTCTCTCAGTTGTCTCTTTGAGTTTAGCTTCAAGCTGGATTTTGCTCTTGATCAGACCCTCGCACCTCTCCTCAGCATCAGAGAGACCCTCAGCTTCCTGTCAGTAAAATAGATTGCTATTTCATTGGAAACCACATTGCTCATTTTTATTGGAGCCAAAATCCAGTTAATTCAAATAAATATACTCACAGATGCTACTTGCAGCTGCAGATCATTTTTCTCTTGCAGCAGTGATACCATCTTCTCTTCAAGCTCCTTCTTTTTGGCTTCAGACTTAGCTAAAGCCTCTTTGCATTTAGTAAATTCCTCTTTCATTCCTGACAGCTCCTTCTCAGTCTCAGCAGTCTTCAGCAGAGGCTTAATCTTGTAGTAAACCTTCATCCATGGCCAGTGTTTGACATTCATGAATGAGCGGATGTTATATTGGATGGTGTAAATGGACTCCCTGTGATTAATTCATCATTAAATGGCATAATCATCAATATGTACTGTTTGCACTGTAATTATTGATGCCATCTTTACTCATGACAATACTCACCTCCTTTCCGTCATTTTCACATACTCCTTCCTCATCACGTATCCACGGCCGAGAGCCTGAGTCATTGTGACCAGAGCAGCCAGTTTCTCATCACGCATCTCCTCAAGAGTACCCAGAAGACCAGCTTTGAAGAACACCTGAATTTTTGTAAAACAATAAATCAAAAGATATTGATTTAACCTATATAGGCTATATGATCATGATCAGTGAATCTTTGTAAGTTGTAAAGCTGAAAATGAACCTTTGTGTGTCCGAATTTGTACTCATCGTGATTAACATCGATGGATCCCAGGAGTTTCTCACTGGCCTTCTTGTTATCCATAAACTGTCCCTCTGGGATAACCCCGGCATTCAGCACCTTGTATCTGTATAAAATTAATCAAAATACTTCATGTTTTTTAATTAGGAGCCTCCTAGAGGAAATAGTGTTTTCATGTGATCCCATTTACCTCTGCTTAAAGTCACCATATTGGATTCTGCTGGGGAAACCTTTTCTGCAGATTCTGATACCCTCTAGTACACCGTTACACCTCAGCTGGTGGATAACCAGGAAATTCTCCATGAGACCTATAACAAACAGTTCACACCATAAACCTGGCAAATGACCGTTATCATGTATTTTGAGTGCCTGCATATCTATACGTTTTTAATACTTTACCTGGAGTCTTAGACTCATTAGGAATCAGGCAACGCACAAAGTGAGGGTGAGTGCTCCTCAAGTTGGTCATGAGTTTGCCCAAGTTCTCCTGTGAATAATAGAAAAGCGTTTGCATGCTTCGCATTTCTTTTTTTCTTTTTTACCTCAAAATAAAGCAATATTGATGTGATGTCATCTCTATACATACCCTGAACTGGGAGGACACAGTCTGCATGGAACCACCCTTCTTCTTGCCTCCCTTTTTAGTAGTATCTATTGAGGTAAAAGTACAAAGGACATTTATAAATGAATTACAATATAAAAGAAATGGAATATAAAAGAAATAAAGTTCAAAACTGAATTAAAGTTTGGTTAAATTATGTTTCTTTACCCTCAACAACAGGTGGGTAGAGAGTAGCCAGCAGCTTGTTAGAAGACTTCTGGTACAGCAGCAAAACAGAATCATTCAATGGATCCTTGTTCTTGTCCAACCAGCCAGTGACGTTGTAGTCCACAGTTCCAGCGTAGTGAACCAAGGAGAAGTGAGCTTCAGCCTTGCCTTTGGCAGGCTTTGGTTTCTCAAAAGCTTTGTTCTTGCCAAGATGCTGATCATACAGCTTGTTCTTGAAGGAAGCGTCTGAAGCCTTAGGGAACATGCACTCCTCTTCAAGGATGGAGAAGATACCCATGGGCTGTTTATAAAATAATGTTGTTTATTACCAAAAATATAAGATTTTAAGAATAGACACTGGAAATGAATAAATTCATAAATTATTAAAAACCTTCTCAATGAGTTCTATGCAAGAAGCCAAGTCCATGCCAAAGTCAATGAACTCCCAAACAATGCCCTCCTTCTTGTATTCCTCTTGTTCCAGCACAAACATGGTGTGGTTGAAAAACTGTTGCAGTTTCTCATTGGTGAAGTTGATGCACAGCTGCTCCATGCTGTTGTACTGATGGGAAAAAAATAACAGAAACATTTAGTGACTAAATTCTGAATATGATTAAATTTGACATAAAAAGAGATAAATTAAAATACTTACATCAAAGATCTCAAAGCCAGCAATATCCAGCACACCAATGTAGAAATTTCTTTGTTGTTTTGTGTCCAACATCTGGTTGATACGAATGACCATCCACAAGAACATCCTCTCATAGATAGATTTGGCCAATGCACTAACAGAGTTGTACACCTGTAAGTAGAATAGAGTGGATATTTTATCGTGCTCCTGCAATAATTAGCCAGAATTGTAGGTAAAACACATGCTGGAAATGTTACTATACCTGTGGCACGGTCTGACCTTTGGTCACATACTCATTTCCGACCTTGACTCTGGGGTAGCACAAAGCCTTCAGCATTTCAGCAGAGTTCAAACCCAGAAGGTAGGCGATTTTATCAGCCTCTGTAAAATACATTTTAAAATAAATTGTCTTTGCTCTACAGAGTGATTTGTGCATGTGTAAAAATTATAATAATTCGGGCACCAGGTATTTAACTTAAATTGATTATGTATTGTTATGCACAGCACTACACACTACCAATTTACACTAAAGATTTTGCACACAATTTCTGTGATTTATCAACAAAGTCGATGTAACTGTTACTATTGTAATGGCCAGAATAACACAGAAGCAATTGGACTGACTGAAAATAACACGTCTCACCCTCATTGCCATCAGGCTCGGCCTGCTCCTCACGCTGCTTCTGCTTGAACTTCATGTTACCATGATGAAGCACAGCTCCAGTGAACTTGTAGATAGCCATTTTCTCCTCATTATTGAAACCCAGAATGTCAATAGCATCCTGTAAATTACAGAAAAGAATGAGATCTATGATTTACCATATTAATATAGAAAATGTCAATATTGAAACAGCAATGACTCACATCAGTAGCATCCAGCTCCACTTTATCATCAATGCTGGCCACTGTGATCTGACCCTGACTGCACATGGGGAAGTCATAGGGGTTGGTGGTGATGAGCGTCATTTCTGTAAAAATACACCGATTTTTTTAAAGAGTATCTTACAATCGTATCTGGCATTTTAATACTGAATGAAATATGTGCAGTGTGCACCTACCAATCAGCTCAGGCTTATGGTTAGTCATCATCTGGTAGAAGATGTGGTAGCCTCTCTCATCTGGAAGCTGGAATGACACTCTAGACTTCTCCAGCAGATCTGTTAAGAGAATGTACTTGAGTCACAATCATCTGAAGAGTGACAGACAGACAAATGTGCAGGATGGATCAATAAAATCATGTCCACCTACATGTCTCAATGTCAGCACTAGCCAGTTTTCCAGAAGGACCAAAGTGAATTCTGATGAATTTACCCTGTTTAAAACAAAATAGCATACTACATGAATATTAATAATAAACGCTAAATAAAAATAACTCTGTATAGAAAAATCAAACACAACTGACCAACTTTACTGTAAAGAAAAAGTGGTGAACTTACAAAACGAGAGGAGTTGTCATTTCTCACAGTCTTGGCATTACCATAAGACTCAAGCAGAGGGTTGGCAGCAATGATCTGGTCCTCAAGAGAGCCCTGTGTTGTTTGAAGGGTTTTTATTTTTTTAACAGTCTGTTTGCAGGCATTTCACAAATTCACACATCCTTATTTGTAAGATGAGTGTAACATCTTTCAACATCTTTCAAAATAATATATACATATATATATATGAGAGTTTTATTTCTCATACCTTTATTTTGCTGTCCTCTTTCTTCTTCTCACCACCTGACACTGCAACTGTGGCAAAGTACTGGATGACACGTTTGGTGTTCACAGTCTTTCCAGCACCGGATTCTCCACTGGTTTATGAAAGATTAGAAAACAGAAGGCATGTAGACTTTTCAAAGTATATTCAAATTGTATTTCGTAAATATATCCAAAGAGATTAGCCATCTACATTGTTCATTTTTGTCAAGGTCTAATGTTAAAAGAAATTGCTTACGTAATCAGGACAGACTGGTTTTCTCTATCTGTTGATTGTAATTTGTAAAATATCAGGTAAATATTTCTTATATTAAACAACAACATGTAATTCACTTTAATAAATTCTGTTTATGTTATTCTGTTATTGTCACTTTAATTCAATTCCATAATGTCTTACCACACTGCATAAACTGATAGGCGTTGTCAGAGACAGAGAAGATGTGGGGTGGGGCCTCCATACGCTTTTTGCCTCTGTAGGCAGACACCACTTCAGCATCATACACTGGGAGCCACTTGTAGGGGTTCACAGTTGCACAGAAGAGTCCAGAGTAGGTCTGAAATGAGCAGAGAATTGGTCAGATTGCAACAACACAGACAAATTGAGCTTAAATTCTGCTTTGCATTGGTTCAGAACTTACATAGATCATCCATGCAGCATAACGCTCTTTGAGGTTATACAGCACAGAGGCTTCATTGAGATGGGTCATCATGGCCATGTCCTCAATCTTGTCATACTTTGGAGGATTCATTGGGTGGACATCTTCTTCCTTAGCAACTCTTTCCTATTAATGTGATAAATTAGATATGCAATAAAACAATGTAATAAGTCATTTAATGAGCATCTACATGAAATGGAAATTAAAAATCACCTCCTTAGTGTCAAGCAAAACAACTGTGACTTTGCCACCATCTTTGCTCTTGATTGTTGCCTTGAGGTACAACTCTTTGACATCAGCCACATAGCAGGCAGACTTGGCATCAAATGGTTTGGTTTGAGCCTCAATTCTCTCCTTCTCAGGCTTACGAAGGTAAATGGCAGCCTTGCCATAAGCGGCCATCTCCGCGTCCGTACTCATGGTGACAGCTTACTAAACAGAAAAAATATGAACTCATGCAACTGTATACATTTTCCATGTAACAATAAAGGCAAGACTCATTAAATAAGACACAGGAATTGTTTTATAGGAAAGAGGCATATTCCTAAGTTTAGGTTTACACATGAATACAGACACATAAAACAATACTATATAAACATTTAGAAAGTAAGCAAAAAGCAGGTAAGGGGCAAAAACTTAGACTGAATATGTCTTTCTGGTGATAAAACTGAAATGCTATTGTCAGGACACAGCACGTACAGTACAGTATGAATTGTCGCATAAATGAAGTTTCAGGTCAATACAGAGATTCTCACTCTCGATAATGAGTCTCACTTGTGGACTTTCTGATCAAGTGCATCCTCTGGCTACGAGCGTGCATTAAATTACAACTGTGTGCTTACTAATACTCACAACACCCTATACTGTGAAAAAAATAGGAAAAATAAGATTTTTCTCTACTGTAGATAAGTGTATTTGGTTTTGGTTTTCTCAGTGGATGCATATGATTTCCAGACAAAAATAAAATAAAAATACTGTCAGATTATTTTATCATAATAATTTAATATTATAAATATTTCTTTTGATTTATATTTATGCAAATGTAATCATGGATTATGATAGCAACACTGAATGCCAACAGTTTTGTAGTTAGAGCCAATTTAATGTTTTGCTCTGTTAAAGCATCATAAACAGTCCCTTTTCCACTTCTTTTTCCTGTTTCTTCCGTCTATAAAGAAAAGTGTAACATTTTTGTGAAAATTTAATAGATAAAACCACTTTTTTTATAGATAAAAACACTATGTAAACTATTTATGTGCATATATATATATATATATATATATATATATATATATATATATATATATATATATATATATATATATATATATATATATATGCACATAAATAGTTTACATACGTTCATATATCATGACAGAAAATTAGATCACAAGCAGCAATCAAATCACCACAAGTTAAGATTTTTGTTTCTATCAGTTTAAAGTTATCAGGTTGAGTGCAAGTATGGATAATTTGTGGTGCTAGAGGGTTTGAGAGACTCCACATTTGCTGCCTTTCTAATTTAGACTGTCCTCTATGTTAAAAAACTGAATACGATACAACACACACACACAAAAAAAAAAAAAAAAAAAAAAAAAAAAAAATATATATATATATATATATATATATATATATATATATATATATATATATATATATATATATATATATATATATATATATAATATGCTTGGCCCTTAAACCCCTTCCATAAATTAATTTTATATTTTAAACACACTTATTTGTGAATAAATTAACCAAGTTTTTGAACGCAACATGCTTCCCAAGTTATTCAGACTATAACAACTGATTTCCTCTACCCTAATCCACACACTGAATCATAAACTCACTTGCCTTTTGTCCTGTGAGACCAGATGAAATTTTCACTACCCTCTGAACTAAAAGAAAATTTAATTAATTAAAAATGTTTACATGAATAAAAACACAGTTACTTTAAGTACAAATGCATATGATGATAAAATGCCCTTCAGTCACAGTCAGCATAGGCTCTTACCACTGGATGGAACTTCTGAGGTCTTATCTGCATCCCTTCTGGTCTACCCTCATGTCTTTTATAGAGGTTAATCATGCACACTAAGCAGAATCTATACATGGGTAACCTCATATATTCTGATATATGATAAGCTTTCTTGACCCATTTTATAAGAAATTTAAGGACAGACTCACAGACATCCTACCTGATAGAATCAGTCAAAAGTCAAACCTTTATTGCTTAAAAATATATAGGTCACAGCTTCAATTCTCAAAGTTCATGTGTATTATAATTATTTATTTTAGTCTATTAATATCTTACTTTGACATATGACACACACTCAAGTAAATAAATCCTTTTTTGGGAAGAGGGTGCATTCAGCCACAAACCCCCCACCCCCCCTCCCATTTTTTTTTAAATCAGAAAACATTTCACCTTTTCACCCATGGACGTTCTTGTAGCAGGCTAGTGTGGCAGCAATAGGGCTACACATTTAAAAATGTCACAAATCTGAGAAAATATGTTGTCCAAAAATATAGAAGATAGAAAATTACTGGAAAATATGTCTAATACAGTGAAAACACACAACAGTTTTTCAGACTGTTCTGACTTGGGTTCCTTTATCTTTTCTGTTTGGATTTTTTTTTTTTTTTTTTTTTTTTTTTTTGTTTGTTTTTTTAATTATGATAAAAACTGGGTATCATACACTAATCGACTGAGAAACTTACAACTAGACCTTTAAAACTTTTTGATCACTAGTGACTCCAAAAGAGTCAAATCCTTCACTCTGAATAGCCTCATAGTTGGGGTTGACTCCAGGGGTTGACTTTCTTGTGTGAACTCTTACCATGTGCATTTTGTGCCATCACCTGACCATTAGCCTATAATAATAATAATTCATTAAAGAATATCTTCTTTATTATTTATATAATTCTGACATAATATTCAGTCACAGCAGTTTGTTCATGAATTTTCCAAATGAAAAATTAGGTATTGCCAACAGCTATGTAGCAACGTTGATAGCTACTCATCAAGTCATGGCTAAATTGGACTAATTTGAACAGTCACACAAAAAGTGTGTCTTAATTGGGGGGTTTTAAGAAATGTTTTCGGGGGAAAATAAATAAATTAAGTGTGTAACGACTGCCATCTTGCCTTATGTCTAACCCTGTTTTGACTTAAAATAAATGGACTCAAGAAGTCGATTCCATTGACTCCTGCAGTGGGACCCGGAGTCAGAGTTGACTCCAAAAAACCTGGAAGCAAACACCCCTACTGATCACAACAAACTTACACTTCTCTTAAACACGTGCCTTGTTGCTAGGAGATGCATGAAAAATGAAAACTGTGTGGTCTAAAACTGTCTCAAAATATCAATCAAGTTTGATATTCTCCGACTGAATGTAATCAAACTTTATTCACTTTCCACCCTCAGGCTGAACGGTTCTAAGAACAGTAAGAAACGGTTCCAGTTGTATTTCAACTTGAGCCTGGTACTGCACAGCACAATTACAAACCATTCTTGACCCGGAATTCTAGGCACGGTTGGTTAACTGTTCTGCATAAATACAGAGTACCCTAACAACCACATAGGAATGTCCTTGAAACCACACTGAACACCCTAGCAACTGTGTAGTAATGCCCTTGAAACCAAACTGAACACCCTACCAAGTGTGTAACAACTAGGGATGTCACAATTCTCAATATAATATTGAACCGTTCAGTACGGTATTAACGATTTACAGTTTTTTTCTGATTGCTTAAGCACATTTTTTGTAACTATTGGCTATTTTTGCAAAACTCTACACACAAATAAGAAAACCTTTCACCCAATTATAAAAACATTGTAGTTCTCTTGCAAAAGCGAACACAGCTAGATAAACCCTTCACACCTTCATAAAAATTGTGTTTTTATATCAAACAGTAAACACAAGCTATCATCTACTAAGCACACAATGTGCCAGCTACACACTGATGGTATGAATACAAAACACATCTGGCTTTTGCCTTCTCTGTGTCCAGATGTCAAATTGAGGTCATACTTTTGTCATAGTGTCATGTAAACATACAAGGATCCAAACTTCAAGTATTGGTGTTTATTCACACTCATCAAAACCAAGACAAAGTCAGAACACAAAATAGTAATTTTTTGAAAAAACACAAAAAAAACACAAAAAAAAAACAATCAGCCTACATCATGTCATCTTTCTGGGTCCGGCCGCAAAATTTCGTCCACATCGCATGCGATATCCTCCAGTCCAAGGCACCGGGGAAAATATCTCATTGAATGCCGTATCCAGGCCTGACATGATGCCTGGTCAATATCTCCACATGCCTCCTCCATTGCCTGTAAAAGGGCTACCTATTGATGAGGATGACACTCGTACACTTTCCAGCGCCAGGCAGAGAAGAACTCCTCGATGGGATTTAAGAATGGAGAGTATGGAGGGAGCTTGAGTGCCATGAAGAATGGGTGGTCTGTAAACCAGTTGTGGACCAAAGCAACCCTATGGAAACTAACATTGTCCCATATGATGGCATATCGGGTATGCTCTGGTCTCTGAACAGTGAGCATGCCATGTAAGGTGTCCAGGAATGCAATAATGTGTGCAGTGTTGTATGGGCCTATGGTTTATAGAGGCACACATGGTTATGTTACCACCACGTTGTCCTGGGACATTGATGATGGCACGGTGTCCAATAATGTTCCTGCCACGTCTCCTGGTTTTACTGAGGTTAAAACCGGCCTCATCTACAAAAAGTAGCTCATGTCCCATGGCATCTGCATCTAGTTCCAATTACTCTCTGGACAAGACGAAACAAATGCAATGCATCAGACCCATGCACAGCACTACAGTATGCACTTCCAAATTCAGAACCAATGACACTATAGCTTACCTGCAGATAGTCATATCGCAGTTGCTTTACACGTTCTGTGTTCCTCTCGAAAGGAACTCTGTAAATTTGCTTCATTCTTATTCTGTGGCACGCAAATACACGACTTAGTGAAGAAATGCTTACACTGTGTATATTTTGAAAGATGGTGCCATTATCAATTATGCGCTGCTGTATTTCGTGCAGTCTTATTGCATTATTCGCAATCACTATTTTTACTATATGGGTTTCTTGCTCTGGAGTGAACATTCTTCCTCTGCCCCCAGCATCTGGACGTCTAGCAATTCTGTAAAGTAACAGTTTCAGTATTTTTGCATGTATGGTACTGTTGTGTTTCTCATTAGAGTATGGCAGTGCTACAAAGTACTTATCGATTCTCATTTCGAAATGTCCGAATGATGCTTGCCACAGTGTGGCGGCTCAAATTAGGCTGAACCGGTTGGCCAGCTTCCCTCAGGGTCATCCCATGGTTGATGACATGATCCACTATTGTAGCTCTGATGTCATCAGTTATTCTATTTCTTACTCTTCTTACCCTTCCTCTTTCCCCTCCTCGTCCTCTTCTTGCTCCTCCTTGTCCTCTTCCTCTAACTTCCTCTAACCCTCTCGCTTCTTCAACTCCACGTCCTCTTCCTCCTACTTCTTCACCTCCACGTCCTCTTCCTCCTACTTCTTCACCTCTTCCTCCTACTTCTTCACCTCCACGTCCTCTTCCTCCTACTTCTTCACCTCCACGTCCTCTTCCTCCTACTTCTTCACCTCCACGTCCTCTTCCTCCTCTTTCTTCACCTCCACGTCCTCTCCCTCTGCCTCCTCTGATTCTCACTCTTCTCACTCTTACTCCTCCTTCCATTGTACTCCACACAGACAGCTTACCTGTGGCTTATTCATAGTGCTTAGGCTGATTGCAAAGTGAACTAATTATCTAAAACAGTTTTCACATGTGAAAGTGTGCCAGACAGTTGGCAAAATAGTGTTAAGCCATACATGTGTATAATTTTGCTAGGAGTGTGTTGGAAATTTGGTAATTGAGTGTAAGCAGTGAGTTGTGTTTAAAGTTCTGCAAAAAGAGTGTTGTGCAATGAATTGTGCCTACAGTTTTGCAAAGTGTGTGTTACAAAATTGCAAACTGAGTGCAAAGCAGTGTTTGTGCTTTTAGTTTTGCAAACTCAGTGAGTGGTTTTGCTATACGTATTAATAGTTTTAGAAATTGTGCTACAATAATCACGATTAGCGCTTAAGCATTCAGAAAAAACTAATACACGCTTGTGAATTGCGTTTTTTTTTCTTCATTTTTTCATTTAATGAATTATTTATATTTCTCTCCATTTTAAATATTTCTCGTAGTTTATTTTGGCTCTGTTTGAGTGTGCCTGTGAGTCTACATGCTGATATGAGCAAATATCCAATCATATGCACTAAAGTTAGGGGGTGTTTAGCGTGTTTTAAAGCCTTGCCGGTTAAACATTCCGTTTTGCATGCGCTGAGCATGCACCTGTCAAACACGTGATTGCTGGACTAAGTAGTCTTACTGTGCTAATACTGTCAAATGCACACAAGGTTAACATAAACACAGTCGGTTATGTCTCAAGTGGAAGTAAAATCGTGCACGTGTGTGTGTGTGTGTGTGTGTGTGTGTGTGTGTGTGTGTGTGTGTGTGTGTGTGTGTGTGTGTGTGTGTGTGTGTGTGTGTGTGTGTGTGTGTGTGTGTGTGTGTGTGTGTGTGTGTGTGTGTGTGTGTGTGTATGAGATGCTTGCAGGTCTTAGCAGTGCAGCCTAGTGATTATGAACACTTGTCCTTAAAGGGACAGTTCACCTTGCTCCTGCTCTTGAATAAAGTAATAATACTGTAGCTTTTAAACAATGTATATTGTATATGTAAGACTATTTTAGCCTACATTTATTCATTCAATTTCATACTTCAATGCTACTGTACATCTCTGAGCTGCCACTGTAAATCTTGCTATATACTAATTTTATATTATACAATACACTAGGAATGTGTACAAGGGCCTTTTTTTAAATAAAGTTAAGTTTAAGTGAGGTTTTTCAATTATTTTAAGTAAAATAAAGAAAGAGTATTACAATAAAAATATTTTCTCCTTTACATCTTTCTGTTAGCCTGACAAGCCCGACCCACATCAAGATGTTTGGTCTGGAAACTCACCATTGACTGGGCTCAATCCGAGGGGCGGGATAAACGGTTGTCTTTCAAACTCCCTCTGCACGCGATAGGATAGTGCTACAACCAACCAGAGCAACGAAGGTGAAACAGAGCTTGTTGATAGATTAAACATTCGCCGTATCTGGTCGGCGAAACTCCGAACACATCTTCCCTTTTTAAGAATGACTTCAGTGCCGTTCTTTGTTCTTTTCTTAGAGAAAAGCTTAACTTAAAGTCTTCCAGAGTCGCGGTCAAAGCTGATTCGAAAGCCCGGTGTTCGCCAGTTTCTGTGTTTACTAGAAGCACGCAAACGCAGCTCGGCCGTCGTCATTATGGCCCCGCCCACCGACTCTATACACAATGTGATTGGCCCGGAAAGAGTTAGGCGATTACAGCTCAGAAGGGTATTGAGAGTTGCTAGACGACGGCAGATTAGATTTGCTACCGCTAAGGTGCGTCTAGATTTCTAGGCTATCTTTCTGTTCCTGTCGCCTAAAAATAGAATAGCAAAAAAACGAACTGAACCGAAAAACGTGGTTAAAAACCGAGGTATGTATTGAACCGTGGTCTAACTGTATTGTTGCATCCCTAGTAACAACATCCTTAAAACCACAAGGATCCGTTTAATAATGCCCTTTAAACCACACTGAACACCCTACCAAGCGTGTAACATCATTCAAAGATTAGCCTTCAACCGCCTCAAAACTTCAAGCTTCACTGACAAGACTATCCATCCATCCAAGTAATTTGCTCAGCCATGAAATATGTGACTCTTTCCAAATTTCCTATACAAGAATTAATAATTCCCCTTGAGCTGCAACCGCGATTCCAAAAAAAGTTGGGACACTGTACCAATTGTGAATATTAATAGAATGCAATGATGTGGAAGTTTCAAATTTCAAAATTTTATTCAGAATACAACATAGATGAAGTTGACATATCAAATGTTTAAACTGAGAAAATGTATAATTTTAAGGGAAAAAATAAGCTGATTTCCTTCTTCCACGCAGCAATGATGTTGTAGTTAATGCAGTATGTGGTCTGGCATTGTCATGTTGGAAAATGCAAGGTTTTCCCTGAAAGAGACGACGTCTGGATGGGAGCATATGTTGTTCTATAACTTGGATATAACTTTCAGCATTGATGGTGCCTTTCCAGATGTGTAAGCTGCATATGCCACACACACTCATGCAACCCCATACCATCAGAGATGCAGGCCTTTGAACTGAGCGCTGGTAACAACTTGGGTTGTCCTTGTCCTCTTCAGTCCGGATGACATGGCATCCCAGTTTTCCAAAAAGAACTTCAAATTTTAATTCGTCTTAACCACTGAACAGTTTGCCACTTTGCCACAGTCCATTTTAAATGAGCCTTGGCCCAGAAAAAAATGCCTGCGCTTGTGGATCATGCTTGATCATGCTGATATGGCTTCTTTTTTGACCTATAGTTTTAGCTGGCAATGACGAATGGCACGGATTGTGTTCAACGATAATGTTTTCTGGAAGTATTCCTGAGCCTGTGTTGTGATTTACATTATAGTATCATTCCTGTATGTCAGGGGTCCCTAAACTCGGTCCTGGAGGGCCGCTGTCCTGCAGATTTTAGCTCCAACCCCAATCAAACACACCTGAAACAGCTAACCAATGCCTTTATAGGACTTAGTAAGACATTGATTAGATGGTTCAGGTGTGTATGATTGGGGTTGGAGCTAAACTCTGCAGGACAGCGGCCCTGGACCGAGCCTGAGGATCCCTGCTGTATGTGATGCAGTGCCGTCTAAGGACTCGAAAATCACGGGCATCCAGTATGGTTTTTCGGCCTTGACCATTATGCACAGATTGTTCCAGATTCTTTGAATCTTTGGATGATATTATGCACTATAGATGATGAAAACTTCATACTCTCTGAGAAACTGCTTTCTGATATTGCTCCACTATTTTTCACCATAGCATTGGGGGAATTGTTGACACTCTGCCCATCTTCTGACTTCTGATAGACACTGCCACTCTGAGAGACTCTTTTTATACCTAATCATGTTCCCAATTTACCTAATAAGTTACAAATTGGTCATCCAGCTGTTCTTTATTTGAAGTTTTATAAACTAATTTTGGGAGAAGCACGGTCAGACAATTAAAACTAATTAAACACAAGTGGAGCAGGCTCAGATAATTAAACCTAACTGAACACAAGAGGAGCACATTAAACTAATCAATTAATCAACCATGTGTATATAGACAGCCGATTTACCTTCCTGTCGTTGACAGTTGCTTAGCATCATCCCCACCACCACTTCTCTTCACTTAAACTCCTAAAGACATCAAAACAGTCATAATACATGCAGTCTAGTTCTAGACTATCTAGTGGAGTGGGGTGGGGTGGGGTGGGGGGGGGCTTGGACGCATAATCTTTACTCTATTTAATTGATGTGTGAACTCGTGAAATGTACATTTAAAGGTGCCCTAGAATGAAAAATTTAATTAACCTTGCCATAGTGAAATAATAGTCATGACAAGAGTCTCAAACACCATTGCCTCGTCCTTCTTATGTAAATCTCGTGCATGAAAAACACCACAGAAAAATAGGCGAATCTCGACATAACACCAACTGTGATGCAATATCTTGGCTCATTAATATGTACTCCCCCAACATTTGCATATGTCAGAACATGTTCATTGTCAGGTGGAACTGTGCAGCTGAATCATCAGGAGCTCTGCAAGTAAACAAGCATAATGCGAGGATATAAATGGCAGATCATGGACACAAATGTCATGTTCCAGGCTGTGCAAGGGACGTGAGGACTTTTCAAACCCTTCCCACAGATAAAAAAATGTCAACAGCCATGGTTCATGTTTATTATAATCGAATACTCGAATAACTCGAATAAATCTCTCTCTCTCTCTCTCTCTCTCTCTCTCTCTCTCTCTCTCTCTCTCTCTCTCTCTCTCTCTCTCTCTCTCTCTCTCTCTCTCTCTCTCTTCCGCATGTGCGTGCGTGCGGATGATCTGAAAACACCAATAAACAAGTAAGCTGCATTTTAGCAATCTCCAAAGATGTTCTGCTTAAAGTGTCATTCAGTCGGTCTGTGTTCTGTCAGGACTCACGAGCTGCTTCGCTGAACAACTGAACTTGTGTGAGCTGCTGAAATAAGCCAATCAACGAAGAGCTCAACATTAATATTCATGACCCTTCCAAATAAGGCAAAAGCAGAGCATTACATCCTAGGGACAATTTCTAGGCTTGTAAATAGACCTGTAAAACTGTATCTAGACAATTTTGCCCTTAAATAAGCCACATACCCTGTAGTTATCAGAGAACAATTTAACATATTGTTTCAACTCATTCTAGGGCACCTTTAACTTTTCCGGCCTCTTATTGCTACCTGTCCTGTGCAGCTCTCATGAAATCCAAAATGAGCCAATATTTGGCATGACATTTCAAAATGTCTCACTTTCAATATTTAATATGATATCTATATTCTATTGTGAATAAAACATACGTTTATGAGATCTGTTAATAATTCCATTCCTTTTTTTATTCACAAATTGTACACTGTCCCAACTATTTTGGAATCGTGTTTGTATAGACATGTTTCCCTTATACACATCCTACATAAATGTCAGTTATCACTATATATCTCCCAAAATATGAAAATATTTTGGTGCGAATTTTCCGAAGCCTTCACTAGCATGTTACGTTACAGATTGACAAATGTAAAAAAAAAAAAAAAACATTCCTCAAAAGCATGATGTTTCACATTCGATATTCATATTTTAACATGATTTAAAAATAAAAAAAAGATGTATTGATAATCTAGAAAACAACCTAAACAGCACAACCCCCCCCCCCCCCCCCAAAAAAAAAATTTGTCTCATTACTTATTAAAAAAGTATGTTTTCAAATACAAAAATTCACAGTTTGGTTATGAGTGTGTGTAATTTATGTTGCAGAACAAAACATCAAAGTTATGTTTGCCACAGGATTTATATTACACGTAAATTGAAAAACTCCATAGTGGCGAATTAGGGTGCGTTCACACTTGTAGTTCGGTTAGTTTGGTTCGTTTAGTCCGGACCAAAAAACAAAAACAAAACATATAGTCCTGGTCCGCATAACGTTCACACTGGCATTTTGAACAGCAAACCTAAAGTTACCGAACCAAAGGCACAGGGAGACACTCACAACCTGATTGGTCGGCTTATATGACGCAGGAGCTTGCTTACCGAACATTCAAAACAATGCTGTGTGCTGGATTACACACGGTCATTTTATGCGTGTACATATGGCATTATTTTTACCAGCTGAGAACTCATGAAGAGCTCATAAAATGTTCAAAACATTCAAAACAACGCTGTGTGCTGGATTAAACGCGGTCATTGTATGCGTGTACATATGGCATTATTTTTACAGGCTGAGAACTCATGAAGAGCTCATAAAATGTTCAAAACATTCAAAACAGCAGCAGGATTTCCTCCGTTGTGCAGAAAAGAGACGGCCGTTCTGTCGTCTGTATGGGCAACATTTGATGAGAAAAACCAGGTATGTTTTTTGTGCATTTTTTCTAGCATTTTCGAAACACGCTCGTCTGACCAAATATTGATTAGGCATTTCCTCGTTGCTCCACGTTTGCCCTCTAACATTAACGTTACTCATTTTGGATACACCGATCTTTCCGCGTCGTCAAATCAGCTGACTATGCGTAGCATCTTGTGATATTACGTCCGGTTTTTGGTTCGTTTGCATGTCTTTGGTCCGTGTTGCGTTCATATATCAATCGAACCGCACCAGAGTTCGTTTGGAAGCGGACCGAGACCCGTCTTTTTAGCGGTCTCGGTCCGCTTGTTTGGTGCGCACCAGGGTTCGGATGGCACCGTTCACATATGTCCAAATGAACCGCACTAACCGAGCAATCGCACCAGGGTTCGTTTTAATCGAACCAAACATGACAAGTGTGAACGCACCCTTAGACTTCCGGGTTCTGTTGTCATACCTGCACCACAATATGTCAGACACCTGAACAATGTTTATTCTGTTTCCTTTAAAAGTACAAATGGTCAGCACAACCATCATCTCAGTGGCAGCACTCTAGTTTGGCACTCAGCACTCAGTTTGCCTTCCTCTAGGACTACTAACTGTTAGCAGTGTCACTTCCAGCCACAGCTAAAAGCCTACTGGAGGAGGATTTTCAGTTACACTTTATTTTAAGGTTTCCTTTTAAAGTATAATTATACATTTAAGTACAGAGTAATACTAATCAACTACATGTTCTTAATTTATAGTTATTACTACATGTAACAATGACACTGTAAAATAAAGTATTACCAGATTTTCCAATAATTTAAGTTTATATGAATAACTGTAACAGATTCAACCCAGCGCTCTGGTGGAGTATAATAGTCTGTAATAGGTGCTCTTGGGAAAGGGAAAAGTCGAATGACAAAAAAGGCAGGTCCAAGGCACTCAGTTAGGTGAAGGATAAGGAAATAATTAAAAAGCCTTTATTTGGTATGGCTTAAGTCATTATAAAATACAAGAGCCAACATGTTTGACCAACCCAATTGTTCTTCATTTATATGAATAACGTTTTCATTTGATGGACTGATTTGAACTGCTTTTTTCTTTTTATAACAATCAGCTGCCTTCCCCCTATCCTGCTGGCAAGCGTACCTCATGCAAATCCTGAGACACCCCCTTTAGCTTGACCTTTCAGTTAACCAAGCTGTAATTTCAGCCTCCTTAATATGCTTTTCCATATCTCAAGATTTATATCTGGTGATTATGTCTTTTAATTATATTAGGACTTTCTTAAATGGCAACATGAGTTTAAATGCTATAAAATCGCATTTCCATTCCAATTAGTGAAATACACATGGTCCTTTCGGACTTCTTTATTTAAACTATCAAAAATAAAGGAGAGATGATCTCTTCTTTAATGTGCTATCAAGTTCAAGTTCAATTTGATTTGTATAGCACATTTCCAACAGCACCCAGGCTGACCAAAGTGCTTTACAGAAGAGAAAGAATAGCACACACACATAAAAATAAAACCAGAAAAGAGTTTTAAAAAACACCTATTTAAAAGTTTAACATATCAGAGTATCAGGGTTTAATGTAGGTTGACAGTATATAGTAGGTGACAGTTTAATGACAGTAGTATTGGTAACCATATCAGGGTTTAATGTGATATGAGCTGTTATCAGCTGTTCACAACAAACGTGTGCCACATACGGCAGGTTATTTATTTTTAGTCATAACCATTTAATCTGAAGTTTAATGTTGTGTAACTATGTATACAGAATGTATTTATGAGGAAAGACAATGGATAGCCTAGTTGTACCTATTTGGGTGTCATCAGGACAACCTATCAAATAAGTTTCCAGCTAGGAAAGGTTGTTGCCAGCTGGGTTTCCATCCAAACGTGAAGCAAAAAAAAAGAAAAAGAAAGAAAGCCTGATCAAATACAAATTAGGTGCTTTCCCATCAAGTTGTTTGCGTGTATAACAGTAATATTGGTAACCTAGTAACCAACAGTAAATACAACACTGTCAGTGGAAACAGATGATTAGTCACATGGTTTAAACGTTCACTACTTCAGAATTTATTCAGCAAATGCGTTTCTATCTCCTTTTTCGCATTATTTTCATAAGACAAAAACCAACTCAAGAAAACATGAAAAACTACCTTTTTTTGCGAATTACGGGATTACTTAAAAATCACTCGTTTTCATTGCTTCGTAGGTGCCTACCAATCAAAGTAGGTATCAGGTAGCTGACATTGCGTGCAACAACCAGAGACTTACTTTGAAAAAAGCTAAATCTCTTTTTTTACAATTTTGATGATAAAACACTGCATTCTGTCAACAACGATATAATGCAGCTGTAACGTATAGTCACCTGGGCTTGAAACTATCACTATTACCCTGTTACTAAAAAAAGAAACCAAATTACAGTAGAGTGTCTTAAGTAATGCATTACTGCCTAACACTGATATGGTCTATCTACTGGACATTTCCGTTGAAAATTAAATTCAACAATGGTGTCCTCAGTATCTCAGAAGCCGGGAGTATATGGAGACTGATGTTCATCCAACAGAGCATGTTTAATGTTTTTTTTTTGTGCAGACATCTCTGATACAGAAAGTAAATAGTGTTCTGTCCTCACTAGACGTAACAGCTCTATCCAGCTAGACAGACAGTGAATAGACGAGATGTTGATTCATGGCTTTTCTCATTTAATTTTAGCATTGCAAAACTGTAAACAAACAGAAAATGCAGCAATTAGAATTGTATTCAAATTACAGATTCAAAGTGCATAACTTTGAGTGCATAACATAACTGAACACTATTTACTGCCTAAATAAAGCATTCAAATAAAACATTGTCATGAGCATTTGTTAACTATATTCTTAGTTAGTACCTTAGGTAATGGCTTGTAATCTTGAAATCCAAATTAGCCTAATAATCATAAAAAGGGACTGCTAGCACATGGCGCTAACTAAATGCCCACACTTGCACTTTACGTTTTGTTTTTAGCAAAATTTGCATCTCTGGATTAATGCATTTACTGACAAACATCTTAAACCTACTAAATGTCATATTTTTATGAAAAATAATAGCGACTTACAGCCTTATGCGGTTCACGACTTCAGCGTACGAGACGCTCTTCAGCCATGACACTTCACAATAAACTGAATAAGTCATACGGGAGTTACCATACACAATCACCGACACAAAAGGGCACTTAAAGGTCAACAAATAACTAAAATCACCTTTCTTACAAATAAACTGAACCATTACACTCCCTGCCTGGTGTAAATGCTTTTATGCCACTATTTAATACTAATCAGTCTTAGTATCACTACTGTGGGGAATAAGTCGAGTCACTGGGCGCATGTACACACGAGAAGTTCCTTGCTTCACAACTTTAACTTCTGATGAGTCCAATGGGGCCATTCATTCTGTTTAAAGCCTAGTTCAGACTGCACGATTTTCAAACTCGTTGGATCATTCAGTCACTGCTGTGTTCACACTGCACAATGGTTTGACGAAAAAGGAGTTTACACTGCAAGACATAAGAGGAAGAATCGCCGACAACTCTCTCTCTCTCTCTCCGCACTACACGTGCGATGTGAGAAGTAAACAACGTGAGATCACATGTGCGTCAGACCGGAGTTCTCGCGCGAGACTTGCAATTGTTATTAAAAATGATAAACTGCAAAAAGTTTGCTTCAAATTGTATGTGCGCTGATTTGTGGAGAAAAAGAAAAAAACAGATTATGGTGGAAGAAATTGTTGAAGAGACAGAGGGAGAGACTCTCGAGCAGGTTATCTTCAGAGAGTCAGTTGCTATGGTTACATACATACCCAGAAAGTTACCTCTGTTTTTGGAACCGAACGTTGAGGTTATCCACGAACTTACCCTTAAACATACCCAGGTATGTCACATAACCTGCTTTTTGGAATACCCCCCAGTTATAGGCATAACAAAACCTAAAGGATCGTAAAAACTATTAACAGTGTATATAGCACGCCTCTTTTAGTGAATGTTTTTTGTTCTTTAGAGACTTGAAATGTAAAAGTATCTAATTCAAGATTCCAGCTAATGCCTAAGCTTCTTTACACAGGTAATGTGTTAGTGTTTAAGTCAAGGCTATTGATGTCTTTTGCTAAGTAATTTGCTGGGAATGCCTCCATGACCTTGCTACTGTTTGAGGCTATTTTTTGTAGAAGCAGATTTGACTCGGCCAACATTTTCTGTGTTCTTTGAAGGAGAGCGATTGCTTCAAATTCAGTTGGAAGCGAGGTTAGACCATCGTCTACGTAAAAGTTTCTGGTGACAAAATGCTCTGCGTCCTTGTTGTATTCCTTCAAACTAGCTTTAGCTGCCTTGCTGAGCCCGTAGATTGCAACAGAGGGAGACGGACGATTTCCAAAAACAAGGACTTTCATGCGATACTCAATGATCTCTTTTGCACATCATTGTCTTTAAACCAGAGAAATTGCAGGAAATGGTGGTGGTCTTCAATTACTGTGAAACAGTAGAACATTTGTTCCACATCTGCTGTTATTGCGATGGGGTCTCTGCGTAACCTGACTAAAACCCCTAGCAAAGCGTTATTGAGATCTGGGCCACTTAAAAGGATATTGTTGAGAACACACTGCCTCTCTCTTCAACAGCTCATTGAGGTCAAATAACCTCAGAGAGAAGGAACATACCTGCCTAGGTAATAAATCATTCCTAGCATTCTCCTAAGGTCTGAGATGTTCTTCGGCTTTTCAAGATGCGTGATGGCTTCGATTTTGTGTCTGGGCATATGCCCTTCTTGTCTATGACATGCCCCAGGTACCTGTGTTGGCTCTGCCGTAACAGGCACTTTTACTTGTTTAGCCTTAGACCAGCTCGGATGATGGCTTCCACAGCCATCTGCAGTCGCTGCTCGTGTTCCTCTGGAGTGCTGCTGAATACTAAGATATCATCCATGTAAACTGCAACTCCTTCCATGTCTTTGAGGATCGTCGACATTTCCAGTTGGAAGATTTCGGGTGCGCTGTTGATCCCGAAAGGTAGCCTGCTGAAAAAAATATCTTCCAAAAGGTGTAATGAACGTCGTTAACTTAGCACAGTCCATATCCAGTGGTAGCTGCCAGAAGCCACTAGCTGTATCAAGAAGTGAAAAAACTTGGGCATGTGCTAGTCTAGGAAGGATGTCATCAACTGTTGGCAGCACAAATTTCTCTCTTTTTACAGCTTTATTTAGTTGTTTTAGATCAACACAAATTCTGATTTGTCCTGTTTTCTTCAGAACGGCCACCATAGGGGCACACCACTCAGTAAGCTCAGTGATCTCCTCAATAACACCACATTGTACCATTCTCTCTAACTTTGCTTGACCATTGAAAGCAAGGGAAGGGACACCCATCTTGCAGTATGCACGTATGGTACAGCATCCTCTTTTAGACAGATTTTAATGGGTTTTGTCTTTACTAGCCCCAGTTCAGAAAAGGAAATAGGTTGAAGCTCTTCCAGCATCTTAATTAAACCCATTGCACTTGCTGTATCTCGACCAAGGAGAATATTTACATGGGGACCAGTCACCACGAACGTTTCAAAATGATATAATTTATATTTAAAGGTAGTCATACCTCTGAATTGTCCTCTGCAGTGCAATGTTCCCCTGGGCTCTCAAGTTTCCCATTAACTTTGTTAATTTCTGGTTTGTACTTTAAAATAGAGAAGGTTTTATCAGAAATATCACTTATGTCAATCAATCAATCAATCAACTTTATTTATATAGCGCTTTTACAATCGCGATTGTGTCAAAGCGGCTTCAAAGTCCACACCTGTATCTATTTTAAAGTCAATGTTTGAGCCATGAATTGGGAGTGTGACCATCCGTGCTCCACATTTTGTCATCAATGTGAGTTAACTTACCCAGAAAATGAGTTACATTGCTGCCCTCTTGTGGTTTGCTGACATGATGGATTTCTCGGGTTCTACAAACTGCAGCAAAATTACACCTTTTCCTGCATTTGCGGCACTCAGCATTTTTTGCTGGACAAATTTTCCCTTTTCCATGATTTCTCCCACATCTTTTGCATTTCTACTCGTTAACATGCTCCATCTGATTTACTTTCGAGCCACGGTGCTGTCTGCCTCTCTCACTAAAGTGAGTTTTTTTTCTGGCACCGGTCACCTCGCTGATTTGAGCACTAACACTGGCAACCTGTTCATTAACATGGACACGGACTTGTTCCGACTGCCTCACAAGCTCTACGGCGTTTCTGAGAGTCAAGTCAAACATTAACTGAAGCTTTTCTTACAGTTTTTGGTCCACAATCCCAATCACGAGTCTGTCTCAAATATTTTCGTCTTTTGCAGCGCCGAAGTCACATGTGTTCGCTAGCTCGTGGAGGCTATGGATATATTCCTCAGCCATTTTACTTGGCTTTTGAGCCCTCATGTGGAATCGTGCACGCTTGTAAATAACGTTAACTTTCAGTACAAAGTAGTCATCAAGCTTACTGATTACCATGTCATAGTCCTCTCTTTCTTCCTGCCCGAACATAAATGTCTGATACACATGTTCAGCTTCTTTTTTCAATGAATAGAGCAGCGTAGAGACCTGGACTTCAGCTTCTTCTTTCTCCAGTTTAGTGGCTATCCTGTAGCGGCAAAATCTCTGACGCCATTCAGGCCATTGTTCGGGGTGACCAAAATCAAAACTGTCCGGGGGCTGAAACTTTGCCATGGTGATAATGGCTCTCCACTTCTGACACCATGTGATGTTTCAATAAATCAACATCAATCTTTAACGTGTGTGCTTTGTTAACAACAAAGCTTTGGTGGAACCCACATGCAACAATGATGACTAATCATGAGCACCAGACTGCACTACTTTAGTTGCTTTAACACTGCAACTCAACTCTTAGCAAGTACTTGGTCACCACCTAATGGATACGGGACATATTACACATAACAACATTAAACTGTTTTATATCACAGTAAGGGAGCTTTTCCACTATGAAATTAACACCACAAACTGTATTCAGAATGGCTAGCCCAAATGAATAACCCTCTGCCTTAGCTAGTTATAGTTCAAGTTAGAGGTCTCCTAGCTTCCTTAGTTTACTTGAGTCTCTAGCTATAATCTTTCTATAATCTATAAAGTTTTCAACCTTCTGAAAGAGTACATGTTCAACCTCAGGTGCTCCATAGGTTTCTTCCAAGCGCTGCCAGATCAATTTTAGGGCTTCAGCGGCATCATTCATTTGAGCTGCACTGATTCTTTTAGCTTGTTGGTTAGACTTTGGTCCAAGCCATTTTGAGGGTATGTGACTTATTTAAGGTCAAACATTTTCCAGATACGGTTTTACAGGTCCATTTACAACCCTAGAAATTGTCCCTAGGATGTAATGCTCTGTTTTTGCCTTATTTGGAAGGGTTGTAAATATTAATCCAGAGTTCTGCTCTGATTGGCTGTTTCACTGCACGGCTCAATGACAGCTAACACATCTATACCATCCGTCATGACAATAATTTTACAATGATAGATTCTTAACTTTGAATCATGAACTGAACTGGGTAGCATGTAAATATGTTATTTGTACAGTAACATTACAGTTTGACAGTAAAGTACTGATTTAAAAGTTGATTTATTTAGCCAAACGAAGTAATGTAGAAACCGCTCAAAATAGTCTGTGTCATGTTTACTACTCACCTGCTGCAAAATAATCATACTTCAGTTCTCAAAAATGTATATTTATTTAACAAATTGACTAGAAGCCTTGTCAAATCGTTTCAACTTAAGCCTAGTTCACACGGCCCGATTTTAGCTCCGATTTTGTCTTGCCGACAGGTTTTGCGAAATCGCCGACAAATGCCCGAAATCATAGGCAAATCGGTGCTCGTGCACGTGAGTTTCAATCACGCAGTGTGAATGATCAAAGACGTGACCAGAGAGAATCGCAAATGAGTCGCAGATGCCCGCAAGATATTTGGCATGCAAAATATCAGGACTAAATGAGTTCTGACTGAAAATTACATCGGCGATGACCTACAGCCAATGAAAGAGATACAGGGCAGCGGGAGGTTCAGGGAGAAGTTATAGACAGAATATCAGTATTTTAATAGATATATTTAAATTCAATCAAACAGAATTGTTTACTTGTCACATCGCACGTGTGTTTGGTTGAAAATGTTGGGAAGCGTAGGTTGCGCACCGGAGAGTGAGAGTTGTCGGCGATTCTTCCTCTAGTACAATCAGTGTGAACCCCTCTGTCGCCGATCCTTCATGCAGTGTGAATACAGCAGTGACTGAATGCTACCCCAGATAGTTGTAGCTGCCAGCAGAAACAGTTGCCTAATTTAAGTTCCATAAAAGAAAAGGTTTAATTTAATAATTTACCAAATTTAAATATATCGTAATATATTTATATTTATCTGTATTTCTTTTACTTTATACTATGTGTTCAAGCTGACTTGTTTTTGTAGGCTTGTATAGCGGAACTATTTTTCTGTGTTTTGGTTGGTTCAGACGATTATTGATGTTGCACCAGCTAGCGCATACGGAGCTAACTGCGGCTCGCAAAGCTTTGGTAATGTCATTATTACATTTGTAAGTTCACCAAGAGACATACGGAAGAGAAGTGCCTTTATTACCTGTTTTTCACTCCCTGGAGTTAACGCGGCCAAAGAGGTATGCATAGTTATTTGATGTGTAATTATCAATGTAAGGTATAACTGTGTGACGGTTTATTAACAGTCTATCTGGAGTTGTATTGTTTGTTTAATAATGTGCTATTCTCTGTGAGAATATTATTATCTCTGTAACTTATGTGACTTTATGTTTCATTTAGTTCTCACGGCATGTTTGATGGCATCGAGGATGACATAATTTGACTAATAAATGCCCGTAGAGAAGAACGCCTTGTGTCCGATTCTGTTGACTGGAGAGGGAGTTACAGTGAGAACTCGCCCTGCTCGACACGAGGTGGAGACGTGGGGGAGATGATGAAACGCGCCTGCCATCCGTCAACGGAGCTGCACGCACGTTTACATTGAATGTGAGCGTCAAAAGATAAGACTGTGCATACAAGGTTAACTTTAAGAGGCAAGCAGAACCCGGTAGCATTGCATTGTTAAACCTACAAGAAGTTGAATATTTAAAACAAGTTAAATATTAAGAAGTGGAATAACCTTCAACTGCTAAAGGGGCTCTATAAGTGCTAAAAGTTAAATGTTAATTTGTATTGTGCATGTTTACATTTGGAAGTGATTGCTCAACTCACCAAGTTATTTACTGTTGATCTATTTTAAGGGTAAATAATTATTTAAAGAGACCATCATAATATTTTTTTTTATTATTGTTAATTTGCTATTAAGAAGTGTTTGTTCTGTTTAAGTGAAAATAAGTTAACATCAGCTAACAGTTAGCTTAACTGTTAAGTTTCTAACAGAGCACACTGTACAAACAAACTTGGTTAAATCTAAAGGTAAAGTTAAGGTACATCATTATAATTTAAACAAAGGCTAACTGGTAACATTAAGCTAGTTTTGTCATTTACTTTATTTAGCTCATTTTTAGTTTAGCTACTAAACAAAAGGTGTTAAAGTGCCAATTCAAAAATATCAAAATGTCTGAGCACGAGTATGAGACAAATGAAAAGGGCTCAGATGCTAACAATGGAGCAACAGGTTTACAGCAGCAGTTAAAAGACCTTAATATAGATACAAACCCATCAAAAGAGACTGAGGTAACAACTCCAACTGCTGTAGAGGAAAGTTTAAGAAGAAGCCAAAGAACCCGAGAGCTCACTGAAAAGGGTCAAGAACTGTATGACAGCCAAACTAAAAAGCTTCAACATCGCTTTACTTCCTCTTATGACAAATGGAAAGTTCTTGCAAAAGAGACTAGGAAAGCAATCGATGGAACATTCTCCACTGAAATTCTGCAAACCTACATAACCAAGATCAGTAATGCTTCAACAAGTGTAAAACAAGCTTATCAAGATTTACGCCAACACACTACTCCGGATGGAAAGACGCGCCGCCGAGTAGACACGTGTGATGCTGTCTCAGGAAAGCTATTGCAACAGGCAGAGGATTCTCTTGAATTAAGAGAAAAGATACCAGTTACTTACAAAGAACAAGTATACTGGACTGATACTGGCTCAGTGCTTACACGCGCAACCTCCAAAAGGTCTAGTATATGTTCACGAAGTTCAAAGTTTGCAAGCACCAGTTCCAAGCAATCAAGCCTGACCTCTTCAAAGAAACTGGAAGCTGCAGCAGAGTTAGCTGCAACTTAAGCCACATTAAAGGTATTAGAAGACATGGAACTTAAGGAACAAGAGCTTGGGAACCTCGAAGTTGAGAACAGAAAGAGGCTTGCACTGCAAGAAGAAGAAAATGCTGCACGAAAAAATTTATTAGAGGAGAAGCGCAGGCAGTTAGAGCGCTTAGAGACAGTAAAGAAAATGAATGCTGCAAAAGCACGTCTACAGGTCTACGAACATGAAGTGGGCTCGGACGAAGAGATATCAGAGTTGCTCCATAGCAGCAAGCATGTGAAAACAGAATCTAAAACTACCCAAAGAAGTCTTTCTGTGCATCATGTGGCTACACCACAAAACGCCACACATGTGCAACCTGCTATGGTGACACAGACTGTTGAAAGTGTGCAACCTGCTGCCATTGCTCATCAAGAAGATAGCACTACAGCACTTGCCAAAGCAATAACAGAGTCGATCAACGCAAGCCATCTCCCAATACCAGAGCCTTCTGTTTTCAATGGAGATCCACTAAGGTACAAAGACTGGAAAACGTCCTTTGAGACATTGATCGGTAGGAAGAATATTCCAGTGAATGAGAAGGTCTACTACCTCCGCAAGTATGTTGGAGGACCTGCAAAGAAGGCTATTGAGGGTTACTTCCTGCTAGGCACGGATGCAGCCTACTATTCAGCATTGGACATCATGGAAGAAAGGTATGGAAGCCCTTTTGTGCTTGCCAAGGCCTTCAGGGATAAGATAACTTCATGGCCAAAAATAGGACCCAAGGACAGCATTGAGCTAAGAGAATTCTCCGATTTTCTACGAAGCTGTGAAGCAGCATCGTTGCAGATCAAGAGTCTTGCAGTCCTAAATGACTGCAGTGAAAACCAAAGAATGCTCAACAAGCTTCCTGATTGGCTCATAGCTAGATGGAACAGAAAGGTCCTGGCGGTTGAAGAATCGACACATGATTTTCCAAGCTTTAGTGAATTTGTTCAGTTTGTTGCAAGAGAAGCCAAGATAGCATGTAACCCTGTGACATCTCTTCATGCTTTGAAGTCTGGTGATAGTGAAAGGGTTAAGACCCCAAAGCCTCGAAATGTTGGTGCAAAGGTGCTAGTAAGCAGCTCAGAAGAAAACCCAGAGCCTAAAACATGTGTCTTTTGTGAGAAATTACACCATGGCATTCAAACATGTCGAAAGTTCAAAGAAAAGTCCATTTCAGAAAGGGTCAAGTTTGTGCAAACTAAAGGACTGTGTTTTGGATGCTTGAAGACAGGACACCGTTCTAAGAACTGTGAATGGAGGAGTGTATGCGACACATGTAAAAGGAAGCACCCAACCTGTTTGCATGAAGACCGGGTCAAAGAGAAGGAGAGGTCAAAGGAAAGGACGGATTCTAAACAGTCAATGGAAGCTTCTAGGGAAGCCACTTCAAACCGTGTGGTGCAAAACATGAATGGAACATACACGTCCACCGTTATTCCAGTGTGGTTGTCAACAACAAGTAGCCCAGAGCATGAAGTTCTCGTATATGCTTTACTGGATAATCAAAGTGACACCACCTTTATCCTGAAAGAAAAGGCAGATGCTCTGGACACACAGAAGGAGCCAGTGCAACTAAAACTCTCAACATTGTCATCGAGAAGTACAGTCATTCCAAGTCAGAAGGTAACTGGGTTGCAGATCAGAGGGTTTTATTCAACTAAGAAAATCACTCTTCCAGTAACCTATTCAAGAGACTTCATTCCTGTCAATTTAAGTCACATTCCCACACCCAAGACAGCAAGAGCATGGCCTCATCTAGAGCATCTTGCAGACGAGATCGCTCCTTTAATTGACTGTGACGTTGGTCTGCTTATAGGTTACAATTGTTCTCAAGCCCTGTTACCCAGAGAAGTTGTGTCAGGCAGAGATGAGGAGCCTTTTGCTCAAAAAACCGACCTCGGCTGGAGTATTGTTGGCCCTGGTAGTTCCTGTGTCGACTACGGAGATGCCATTGGATGCAGCCACAGAACTATTGTCAAACAAGTAATGCCATGCCTTCAGTCATCTGCCAATCTGACAAGTGAAGTCCGATACATATGTCGAACGCAAGTCAAGGAGTTAGTTACTCCGCCAAATGTTGTGAAGATATTGGAGTCAGACTTTAATGAAAGAAGCGTGGAGGATGCTCACTTCTCACAAGAAGATCTTCGCTTCATTTCAATAATGGAGGAAGGAATTAAGATCAAGCCTGATGGTCACTGTGAAATGCCTTTGCCATTTAAAGAAGACAGGCCGAGTCTGCCAGACAACAGGAAATGTGCTGTTCATCGCCTTAAGTGTTTGAGGAGGAGATTTGAGAAGGATAAAAAGTACCACAAGGACTACTTAATATTCATGAACGAGACAATGACGCGTGGAGATGCTGAGAAAGTTCCTGAAGAAGAAATTAACAAGAGCCCTGTTTGGTACATCCCTCATCATGGGGTGTATCACCCACAAAAACCAGGCAAGATACGCATTGTGTTTGACTGCTCAGCAAAGTTTCAAGGCGTGTCATTGAACGATCATCTGCTTACTGGGCCAGAGCTGACCAATAAATTGGTAGGTGTTCTCTGTCGTTTCCGCAAAAGTCCAGTAGCAATAATGTGCGACATAGAACGTATGTTTCACCAATTTCACGTAAGAGCAGAAGACCAAGACTATCTAAGGTTTCTCTGGTGGGAGAATGGGGACTACCACTTCGAACCATCTGTCTTTCGGATGAAAGTGCATTTGTTTGGTGCAGCCTCGTCTCCTGGCTGTGCAAACTATGGCCTGAAACACATTGCTGCACAAGGGCAAGGTCGTTTCAGTGAAGCATCCATCCGCTTCATTGAACGAAATTTTTATGTGGATGATGGGCTGACTAGTGTGTCAACGGAAGAAGAAGCGAAACAGCTAGTCAGTGAAGCGAGGCAGCTTTGTAGCAATGGCAAGCTACGCATTCACAAATTTGTTTCTAACAGTCAGGAGGTGCTAGAATCAATCCCCAAAGAAGAGTGTGCTCAAACAGTAATACATCAAGATCTAGCCTTGGGAGAGTACCAAATGGAGAGAGCTCTAGGTGTTAACTGGTGCATTACCTCAGATCAGTTCAGATTCAGAATAGTGGTGAGTGAACAACCTTTCTCTAGAAGAGGAGTGTTATCGACCGTTGCGTCTGTCTATGACCCTCTTGGCTTTGTAGCACCGTTCGTTCTAGTCGGAAAGCAGATGCTTCAGCAAATGTGCCGGGACAAGGTTGGATGGGATGAACCACTGTCGGATGATCTTCGACCACAATGGGAATCCTGGCTCTTGGACCTACAGAATCTAGGTGATCTCAAGATAGACCGATGTTACCTTCCAGCAAGTTTTCCAGAAGACCGGAAATATGAGCTCCATCACTTCTCTGATGCTAGCATCACAGGATATGGAGAGTGCAGCTATCTGAGAGTGATCGGGACATCAGGACAAACTCACTGTGCTTTGGTGATGGGCAAAGCCAGAGTGGCTCCTACGAAAGTCACAACCGTTCCAAGACTTGAGCTTTCAGCAGCTGTTGTTGCTGTGCGTACAAGTGATCTGCTCAGAAAGGAGTTGGACATAGCAGAGGTCCAGGAATTCTTCTGGACTGACTCCAAGGTCGTCCTTGGATACGTGAACAATGATGCAAGGAGATTCCATGTTTTTGTGGCAAACCGCATTCAGCGCATTAAAGACAGTACCAGACCAAGTCAATGGAGATATGTGTCGTCGGAAGAAAATCCAGCTGACCATGCGTCAAGGGGCCTTAAAGCAAAGGAGCTCATTGCTTCTAACTGGTTTAGCGGTCCAGATTTTCTTTGGTGTAAAGAGCTTCCCAGTGGAGATAGTAAGGTGGGAGACATTGCAGTTGAAGACCCAGAAGTTCGTAAGGTCTTTGTGCATAAGACACTGACAACAGAAGATTCACTGCTTAAACGCTTTCTCAAGTTCTCCAGCTGGACGAGGTTGGTCAAAGCCATCGCTAGGCTTAAGCGATGTGTCAAAGAGTTCAAAGGGTTGACATCAAGAACTAACGAAGCTAGTAGCCTGGAAGAAAGAGAAGATGCAGAACTTACCATCATAAGCATTGTCCAGAGAAGGAACTTCTCTATGGAGATTCACAGTCTTCAGTGCAATGAGGAAGTAACCAAAGGCAACCTGCAAAAGCTAAATCCTTTTGTGGATGGACAAGGCATCCTCAGGGTGGGAGGTCGTTTAGAGCATGCTGCTCTGCACCCTCATATCAGGCACCCGGCGATCTTACCAAAGACCAGTCACATAACAAAGTTACTGGTAGCCCACTACCATCAGCGAGTGCAACACCAAGGACGTGGCATTACAATGAACGAGCTAAGGGCTAACGGGATTTGGATACTTGGATGCAGTCATGTGGTGTCTTCCTACATCTACAAGTGTGTCAAGTGTCGAAAGTTCAGAAGGAGTACTGAGGAACAAAGAATGGCAGATTTACCTCGTGAACGTATGGAGACAACTCCCCCCTTTACATATTGTGGGATGGATTGTTTCGGGCCATTCTACGTTAAAGATGGAAGGAGGGAAATGAAGCGTTATGGCCTGCTGTTCACTTGTCTGTGTTCTCGTGCTGTGCACTTAGAAGTGCTTGATGATATGACGACTGATGCCTTTATCAATGCTCTTCGTGCTCTCATTGCTCTGCGTGGTAACGTTCGACAACTTCGTTCTGACCAGGGCACCAACTTTGTTGGCGCAAGACGTGAGTTCCTGGAAGCGGTTAAAGAGATGGACCAAGAATGCCTCAAGCGATTGGGATGTGAGTTTGTCATGAACCCTCCGTCTGCTAGCCACATGGGTGGAGCCTGGGAAAGGCAGATCAGGACAATACGAAGTGTGTTGACATCTATTCTAGATCAGGCATCCCAAAGACTTGACAGTTCATCTTTGAGAACTTACCTTTACGAAGTAATGACAATTATAAACAGCCGACCTTTAACAGCACATTTGCTGAGTGATCCAGCTGGGCCGCAGCCTCTTACGCCCAATCACATTTTGACGATGAAGTCTTCCATAGTCTTGCCACCACCTGGAGACTTTGTGAGGGAAGACCTTTATCTTCGCAAAAGATGGCGTAAAGTTCAGCACTTAGCCAATGAGTTTTGGTCTAGGTGGAAAAAGGAGTACATGTTAAATCTTCAAGAGAGACAAAAATGGAAAAAAAAACCACAGAAATGCGCAGGTCAACGATATCGTGATTGTGCAAGATGACAATGCACCACGAAATGAGTGGAAACTCGCCAAGGTCACTGAAGTGTATCCTGGTGAAGATGGACGTGTGAGAAAGCTGCGATTGCTGATCAGTGAATCAGCACTAGATGACAAAGGGAAGAGGCTCACAAAGCAGGCTTACCTAGAACGACCTATCCACAAGACTGTAACCCTGATTGAAGCTGAATAAAGCAGTCTTGGTTGTTGCTACCTCACTTAAACCAAGTCTTATGATTAAGTTAGAATCTTATGTTTATTAAGTTAATAAAATAAAAATAAAAATCACCAGTGATTTGGTGGGAGTGTAGCTGCCAGCAGAAACAGTTGCCTAATTTAAGTTCCATAAAAGAAAAGGTTTAATTTAATAATTTACCAAATTTAAATATATCGTAATATATTTATATTTATCTGTATTTCTTTTACTTTATACTATGTGTTCAAGCTGACTTGTTTTTGTAGGCTTGTATAGCGGAACTATTTTTCTGTGTTTTGGTTGGTTCAGACGATTATTGATGTTGCACCAGCTAGCGCATACGGAGCTAACTGCGGCTCGCAAAGCTTTGGTAATGTCATTATTACATTTGTAAGTTCACCAAGAGACATACGGAAGAGAAGTGCCTTTATTACCTGTTTTTCACTCCCTGGAGTTAACGCGGCCAACGAGGTATGCATAGTTATTTGATGTGTAATTATCAATGTAAGGTATAACTGTGTGACGGTCTATCTGGAGTTGTATTGTTTGTTTAATAATGTGCTATTCTCTGTGAGAATATTATTATCTCTGTAACTTATGTGACTTTATGTTTCATTTAGTTCTCACGGCATGTTTGATGGCATCGAGGATGACATAATTTGACTAATAAATGCCCGTAGAGAAGAACGCCTTGTGTCCGATTCTGTTGACTGGAGAGGGAGTTACAATAGTCATGCAGTGTGAAAAGAGCAGTGACCCGACGAGTTTGAAAATCGTGCAGTCTGAACTAGGCTTTAGATGGTGGAGAAGGTGACGTTAGCTACAAGGATCGAGTGAGCGATCTGTAAGCAACTAAACAGTAGTAGTAAACACAGTTAGCTTCTGAGTTATGTGTTGATGATGAAATTTAGGCTAATTTAGATTTCAATCCTCAAAAGGGATTGGCATACGTATCTACTGTTGTATTTTATGACAACACAAGTTAATATTATTTCCTGCCATTGTCATTTGACAAACTGTTATGTGTGCTACTTGGAGTTTCCAATTGTTACTTTAGCATCTTGCGTTAGATCTACACAACACAGGGGATGTTATTGTCTAAAGTTGTCTTACTAAGAAAATTTCAATTTAATCAAAAATGGGTTTGACAGTCAAGAAGTGGATAAAAGCACCAAAACAAAATCACTACTTACTGTTTGCAGGAATATGGTTGGAATCGGCCCTTTCTTCAGTTTTACTGAGACACTGAGCAAATCCTGCTTTATATCATCCCAGTTTAGAAAAACTGTCCGTGGTGAAATGGGCTGAGCAAACAAACTTACAATCCGTTTGTAAATAAACATCAACCATGACTGTTGAAAAAAAAACAATTCTGTGGGAAGACTATGAAAAGTCCTCACATCCCCTGCACAGCCTGAAATATGACATTTATTTCCATGATCTGCCGTTTTCGCTATCCTTGCCAGTCCCTCCAGGATTTCACGATTTCGCGATTGCAACTATTAACGGAACTTCAAAAAATCCCCGGGAATTCGGTGTGACTCGCAATTTTGACCAATCACCGCAACCTTTCTGCAACTTTGACCAATCGTCGCGGTCTCCTGCTAAGCGGCGTCCTACGTCAGCAAACTATATAAATAGGCCTATATTAGTGCTGTCAAAATTAACGCGTTAATGCAAATCCATTTTAACGGCACTAAATTTATTAACGCGGCGCACATTTTCTGTTTCATCCGTGTGGCATAGCCCATAGTTGGAGAAATTGAGATATGCCATTGAGATAAAGGATGCAGCAGCAAACATTAATAGGGAAAGAAAAAGGTTAACATTAATATTACCATTCTAAACCAAAAGTGCAGTTATTGCCAACAAGCTAGCATATTTTCCAGGTCGAAACAAAAGTGCGTTTTTACCCTGAGCACATTCTCTGCAGTCCGAGCGCAATGCTCTGCAAGCTCACTCTCATGTCCGAGGTAAATCATTAACACCATCACCACTTACAGTAGCTAGCCAACATGTGTTTTATTGAACTAAATGTATTACAATCGGCTAAAATGAATATGCAGGTTACTTTTCTGAACAAGATCGCGCCCAAGTCCGTGTTTCTCACACTGTTCATTAGCTAAAGATATAATTTTACAAAAATAGTCAAAACGCAGAACATCTAACAGAACAGAACATGTTTAGGTTTTACAGCATTATGTGAATTTTTTTAAATTAAAGGGGGGGTGAAACACTCAGTTTCAGTCAATCTCATGTCAATCTTGAGTAGCTATAGAGTAGTATTGCATCCTTCATATCTCCGAAAAGTCTTTAGTTTTATTATATTTATAAAAGAAATATGGGCTGTACCGAGTCTTTCCGGAAAAAACCGAGCGCCTGGAGGCGTATCGTGTGGGCGGAGCTAAAGAATGACAAGCGTGCAAAGCGGTGACGTCCTCAAGCGTGGAGAAACTCATGGCTATCACGCTCAGCTAATACAGATAATGATCCAGAATCATTCAGAGGCTGAAATAAATTGAACAGGAGAAACGGCAACAGCAGGACGTCCGTCTCTGGGGTATGTACTGTATTTAGTGGCCTGTCAACATTTGTGTGTCTTTACTTGCAGTTTATGAGGACATGATTCGGTTTATGCACTATTGTATGCGACTAAACCTTAGTAATAGCAAGCAAAACGGTTTTGCACGTCAGACTAGTGTACATAGAACAACAATAGAGTCCGTTAGCACATTTGAATGACAAAGCATACGATCGTGTCGTTTACTGATGTTTACTCACGCGACGAGCCAACAGCATATACATTTGAAGCAGTTTTACCGGCTGCTTCCAAAGCAGGACCGAACCGCTGGGACCGCTCCGTCAAAAACACACTTCTTTGGTATGATTTGGTGTAGTCCTGACAGCAGTGAACGGTGGAGATCCACTTTTGCAATGTTGTGAAGCTTCCCTTCATTTCTGCGTTCAAATCGGGTCAAATGCAGCATTCCTTCCCGGAATGCTGTGCTGAAGCGTTGAAGATATAAAGTGGAGCGCGGCGCCTGGATCGAATGGATCTGCACCTGAGTGTTTATGGGCGTGCATTTCCCCTCTCGCTCTAGTCAAGCGCGCGCACCCTACCGGGAGAAGAGCCCGTACGGCCCATACAAGGACCTTCCGATCTATTAATGTCAAGTCGAGCCATACTCGGAAAAAAATCTCCGAAACTTGT
Source organism: Pseudorasbora parva (assembly GCF_024679245.1). NCBI lineage: Eukaryota > Metazoa > Chordata > Actinopteri > Cypriniformes > Gobionidae > Pseudorasbora > Pseudorasbora parva. The sequence continues at coordinate 38,319,888 of NC_090174.1, forward strand.
GAGAAACCGGAAGGAGTATTTTTAACACAGAAATACTCCATCAAACGTCCAACATTAGTTTTTGAAACTTTGTGTATGTTTAGGATGGGAATCCAAGTCTTTAACAGTGTGAAAAGCTCAGTATGCATGAAACAGCATCCCCCCCCCCCCCTCCTTAATGAAATGTCAATCTTCGTCTTTATAACAGAAGACAACAATCTTCAAGATACAGTAAAGCTCACATGTATAACGGATTGTCACCTCAAAACCCAAAGTCCTTTGTGGTGGAACAAGCAATGCTATATAGAAATACACTCCTGAACAAAATCTTAAGACCAGGGGTTCCATTGCAAGTTTTTGACATTTCACACATGTGGATCATAACCGGGTTGTAAGTGCTGCTTCAAAATGCAAAAAGAAGAAACAGGAGCGAGAGACAAAAAATAGAAAGTAGGCAATTTATTGAAAACTGCATTTAACCTCAAAAGTTCATCAGCTGATCAAAAGTTTCAGACCATAGCCCAAAAATAAACGCACAACAGTACTAAAAGTGTCAAAAAAGGACTCAGTAGTGAGTAGCCTCACCGTTCTTGTTGATTACTTTAAAAACTTGTTTCGGCATGCTTGATGCGACTCTTTCCAGGAGGCTGGTGGGAAAGTTGCTCCATGTGGTGAAAATGGCTTCACGAAGGGCATCCACCGTCTGGAACTGTCCATTTTTGTAAACTTCCCTTGCCATCCATCCCCAAATGTTCTCAATGGGATTTAGATCAGGGGTAAACGCAAAATGGTCCAAAAGAGCAACGTTATTCTCCTGGAAGAAGTCCTTCGTCAGGCGGGCTTTGTGAATTGCAGCGTTGTCCTGTTGAAAGACCCAGTCATTACCGCACAGACGTGGGCCCTCGGTCAAGAGGGATGCCCGCTGCAACAGATCCACATAGCCAGTCGCCGTTTGACGCCCCTGCACAACCTTAAGCTCCATTTTCCTATTGAAGGAAAAAGCACCCCAGATCATGATGGAGCCTCCTCCACTACGCCACGCAGAAAACATCTCAGGTGGGATCTCCTTGTCATGCCAGTAATGTTGGAAGCCATCAGGACCTTTCATGTTAATGTTTTTCTTGTCAGAAAATAAAACTTTTTCCACTTTTCAATGTCCCATGTTTGGTGCTCCCTTGCAAATTCTAAACGGGCAAGTTTGTGTCATGGGAGGAGACGTGGCCTTTGAAGACATTTTTTTGTTCTTGAAGCCCTCCTCTAGCAGATGACGTCTTATGGTTATTGGGCTGCAGTCAGCATCAGTAAGGGTCTTAATTTGGGTTGAGGATCGACCTGTGTCTTCACAGACAACCTGTCGGATCTTGCGGCTCAGTACAGATGAAATCTTTTTGGGTCTGCCACTTTACTTTTTTGTCCCATAACTCTCAGAATTTTTAAGAAATGTAAAATGATTGTCTTACTGGGTCCAACCGCAGCAGCGATGGCGCATTGCGAAAGGCCTTGCTTGTGCAGCTCAACAATCCTGCCACGTTCAAAGAGAGAAAGCCTTTTTGCCTTTGCCATCAGGAGATCTTGACAGTAGACTGCTTGAAGAACAATGCCATGAAAGCCATATTTTTGTGCAGATTTGACCTTTTTATGGCTATGGTCTTAAACTTTTGATCAGCTGATGAACGGCCTGTTTGAGTTTAAATGCAGTTTTCAAAAATTACCTCCTCTCTATTTTTTGTCTCTTGCTCCTGTTTCTTCTTTTGGCATTTTGAAGCAGCACTTACAACCCGGTTATGATCCACAAGTGTGAAATGTGTAAAACTTGCAATGCATCCCCTGGTCTTAAGATTTTGTTCAGGAGTGTATATAGTTAGCATCTTAATTTAAACTTTGTTTTATTATTTTATTAGTTCATTAACTAGTTGTTATCTCAACTAATTTAATGTAAAGAGTTATAATTACTAATTAAATGTAGTAAATGTATATATTACAATTGCCATAGACTAAAGATTTTTTTAGCCAACTATAGTAGTCATTCATTTAAGCTACTAATCAAAGTCAACTAATCTCACATTTATATTTCTGTTGAAATACTGGGGACATGGAGGAACATAGCTTTTTCAGCAAAAGTAGGCTAATAATAGCCCTACTGTAGGCTATGTCTTAAAAAATAAAGAACTCAGTAAATAAATCAGTGTCGGCTGCAGACATATCTCCATACATCTCTGCTTTCGATTCAATTATTATAATATAGGTTACTAAAGGTTAGTTTTGTTCTCCTTATCAATATCCTTTTTAATTTGTAATGATTTAATGATTCAATTAAATTATGAGGGTGTTCCATGCTAGCAGCTAGGCGAGCATTATAATGTGTGTTACAAAGTGAGTACATTTGTCTCTGAAGTAAAGGCTGGACTACAATAGAGCAGATGGTGAACAGTGTTTTCTGTGGAACATGGTAAGTCCCTTTGCGGTGTACTTTGGGCTTTTTCACTTTGTAAACTTATAACATAAAAAATATATTATAACACAATAAAAAACAGAGGAAAAAGCAAAACAATAAAAAATAAATAAAAGCAAATTGAGCACTTTAAGTAAAAATTGTTGCAAATGTTGGGGGCCTACATATTAATGATCCCAGCGATTGCATCACAGTTGGCGTTATGTTGATACTCGCTTGTTTTTCCGTGGTGTTTTTCACAAACAAAATTTATATATGAAGGAGAAGGCAATGGTATTTGAGACTCACAGTATGTGATGTCCATGCACTGAACTATTTTTTTATTTAAAGGGTTAATTCACCAAAAAATGAAATTGATGTCATTAATGACTCACCCTAATGTGGTTCCACACCCGTAAGACCTCTGTTCATCATCAGAACACAGTTTAAGATATTTTATGTTTTAGTCCCAGAGCATATGCAGTCAATGCCCACTTTACTGTCCATGTCCAGAAAGGGAATAAAAACATAATCAAAGTAGTCAATATGCAACATCAGTTGGTTGATTAGAATCTCTTGAAGCATCGAACATACATTTTGGTCCAAAAATATCAAAAACTATGAATTTATTCAGCATTGTCCTCTCTTCCCGTGTTTATCCAAAAAGATTCATACGGTTAATGAATCAGTTAATCGATCAAGGATTCGGGTCGCCAATGTTACGTGATTTCAGCAGTTTGGTGGTTTGATGCGATCTGACCTGCTAAAATCACGTGACAATGGCGACCCGAATCATTGATCGATTCACACCGTTTGAATCTTTTTGGAGGAACGCGGAAGAGAAGACAATGCTGAATAAAATCATAGTTTTTGATATTTTTGGACCAAAATTTATTTTCGATGCTTCAAGAGATTCTAATCAACCAACTGATGTAACATATGGACGACTCTGATGATGTTTTTATTCCCTTTCTGGACATGGACAGTAAAGTGGGCATTGACTGCATATGCTCTGGGACTAAAATATAAAATATCTTAAACTGTGTTCCGATGATGAACAAAGGTCTTACGGGTGAGGAACGACATTAGGGTGAGTCATTAATGACATCAATTTCATTTTTGGGTGAACTAACCCTTTCACTATGGCAAGGGTAATTCAGTTTTTCATTCTAGGGCACCTTTACTATTCAAATCTCAGGACTGCAGTGGACTAAATAATGTCAGGTAATTAGTTGTAGCTGAGCTAAGCTTGCAGCTGTTTGTTTAAACTTTTTATGGTCCATGTTAGATGTTGGCATAGTCAGAAATAAATGTAGCTTTGACAGCGGAAACAAGATAGGGGAATGTGGGTGTCCAGTTCAGATGCTTTTCACATGTCAGGACAGGAGTCATTTTATTGGGGTCATTGCCCCCAAGTATACTAATTTAGGACCTTGTATGGGACATGACCAATAAAACAAACTCTCGATGACTTGACGACTGTGTATTTGACTCTATTCATTCAAACATGATAAACAAAATAATCAAACATTAAAGGCTTAAAATGTAGATTGAAAAAATTGTTCTACCTTGTGAAACGTATTCTACCTTGTAAAATGATTCAGTTTGTGGATCATTTAAAATGTTAACTTTGATTTAAATATTTAATTATTATTATTATTATTTGAAATAAACAAAACACAGTATATTTCATGTGTACACCATGTTCTGCTTTAGCTGTTTATTTCTGAGTTACACTAACACTATATCCCCTGAAGGTATTTAGTACTGTGAGTGATGCTTAATAGTTGTTGGCAGGTTTTGTGGATATCATTTATTGCTGTAGATACGACTTAATGAGCTGCTGAACTCAGACTATTTACACAATAAGAGCAATTCCAAAGCAGTAAAAAACACAGCAGGTGTGAAGTTGTCAACCTCTCAATCTTAATTAGTTTTAAATGTTATGAATCTATGAAGCCAAGCTTCCTGACTGCAGCATTTCATACACAGTTTATTACAGTAGACTGTGAGCATTGAAAATTCAGACCAAAATGTTTCCTATATGTGATTCACACTACTGTCCCTTACAAAAATCTTGTCTTTACCATACCTTGAAAATGTCTTGTGTATTTCAGTTATTGCTTTGTAATGTTTTATTTTGGCCACTAGATGTCCCCATAGGACTCCCTAGTAAAAAAAAAACATGTTAAGTATACTTGCAGCCAGACTAATTTTAGGTATGCTTGAAGTGTGTTAATGACTAAGTGTTCTATTTTGAAAACAACTAATTTTGTACATTTTAGTTGTAATTAAGTTGTGTTAAAGCATAGCTCTTAGTGTATTTAGTGTACTTTTATGTGCTAAATTGGAACAACTAAGTATACTTACACTTTAAGTATAGGGACTAATTACATGCTTAATTAGTTATATTAAATGCGCTTTATTTGTATTATAAGTACATTTTATTTGTATTACAAGTATACTTTATTCATGTTATAGTACACTTTATTTGTGCCATAGTATACTTTTTGTATTTATTTATTTATTTGTTTGTTTGTTTGTTTGTTATTATTTAGTTTAAGACAGGGTTGTAACCATCATTGACAACATAATAGCAGATGATTTTTAAACACGTTTGTCCTTTATATATTTCTATAGGATTATTTACCATAATTGAACAATTTAAGGATTGACCCACCCTCTGAGCCACTTACAGTAAGATAAATGGCAGTAAGAGAGCAAGTATATGTATGTAGCTATATAGAGTTGTGACAAGACACTTAACACATGAAATGACTAGAAAAATAGTTTGCAGGCGCATTTTGAAATGTTTTAACTAATCAACTTGTAGTCAATATAATTTCAGTTCTTTCTGTGTATGAATTGCTTATTGCCTTGAAATTCGATGTGGTTTAGCTCCACGTAGGCTGTACCGAGTCTTTCCGGGGGGAAAAACGAGCGGCACAAAGCAGTGACGTCCTCAAGCGTGGAGAAGAAAACATTACTCTAATAAACCATGGCTATCAATCAGATTCAACTAATACATATATGATCCAGAATCAGATCCGGAGGCTGAAATAAATTGAAGAGGAGAAGCAACAACAGCAGGATGTCTGTCTCTGTGGTATGTACTGTATTTAGTGGCCTGTCAACATTTGTGTGTGTTTACTCATGGTATATGATAACATGATTTGGTTTATGGACTATTGTATGTGACTAAACCTTAGCAGTAGCAAACAAAACAGTTTTGCAAGTCAGACTAGTGTAACATTATACATAGAACAACAATGGAGTAACTGTTAGTGCATTTGAATGAAAAAGCACGCTTTGTGAGAACGTCCCCTAGGTTTATGTTTGGGTGGTTCAATAAACAAACTGACACCTATAGTGGTCATCTAAACACATATATGTAAACACACACCATAGATTGCATCCTCAATTGATAAATTAACTAACATTATACACAATCGTGTTGTTTACTGATGTTTACTTACGTGACGATAGCCAACAACATAGACATTTGAAGCAGTTTTACTCACCGCCTGTTTCCAAAGCAGGACCGTGAACCTTTATCGCTGGGACCGCTCTGTCAAAAACACACTTCTTTGGTAACATTGTTGATTTCGTGAAGTCCTGTGACAGCAGTGACTGTGGAGATTCACTTTTGCGACACGACTGAAGCGTGATGTTGTGACGCTTCCCGTCATTTCTGCATTCAAATCGGTTCAAATGCAGCGTTGCCTTCCTGTCACCCATAGGAATAAAGTGGCGCACGGCACGACAGAAGTGTTGCACGGACGAGTGGATCTGCACCTTGAGAGCAGTGTTTATGGGCGTGCATTTGCTCTCTCGCCTTAGTCACTGCACCCTTCTGGGAGAAGAGCCCGTACGGCCCATACAAGGACATTCCGCTCTGTCACCGTCAAGCGGACCCATACTCGAAAAAAACTCTCAGAAACTTGCGAGAAACCGGAAGGACTATTTTTGAAACAGAAATACTCCATCAAACGTCCAACTTCGTTATTGAAACTCTGTCTATGTTTAGGATGGGAATCCAAGTCTTTAACAGTGTAAAAAGCTCAGTATGCATGATGTAACACCCTTTAATGTAATTTTCATAACTTATAGGCCTGTCACTGCACAACCAGGTTGTACGTTGTGCCAAATAACTTCAACAAAAATAAAATGTTTTTAAAATAAACAATAAACAATAAAATATATTTTTTAATGGTTTTAAAATATGAATTTTATTCACAGACATTCAAAAAAATTATAAATGTTACTTAAACTGATAACATTGCATTCATTTCTTACCACTGAATTAATGGGACGTAGCCCACTTCTCTCTTTTGGTCAGTAAACAAAAAATTCTCGGTTAACAGTTCGGTTCTGGGAAGGTTCTCTTTAGGTTATAAAATAAAACCCAAAAATAACCTGCAGGGAATGTTCTGGGGAGGTTCTCTTTAGGTTATAAAACAGATGAGAGGGGATTCACAGCTCTACAGTAATTTGAAAGGGATTGCAGTACCAGTTTATGCCACAATCTTACATACACTTCCTTTAATGTGGCATTTCATTGAACTCTGACATCAACAGGTGAAGCATCGATGGACTGATAGACAACTACTCTGTAAGTGTTTGTAACTTTTCTCATTTGATATGTTTGTTCTTTTTTGTTGGATAAGTGTGTCTTTGTAGTGCAGTGGTGTGTATTATTAGTTGTGGTGTATTCTTGCCGTGTGTGTGTGGAGGAGTTAGCATTTGTTTGGTCATTGCCACGTTGTGAGTGAGCGTTTGTTGGGGGTGTTCCCAGCTGCTTTCAATAACGATACTCAGGTGAGTGTAAATAGCGTGATAGTCCGCGGAAGCGGCAGTGTGAAGCCCTCCTTGTGTGAAGACCGAAGAGTGTAAAGACTTCAACTCTTCCCTGTGCAACTCCTCCCGAGCAAGGACCCCGACAAGGCACGTAAATATAATTTTCCTTTTCATTATTTGTGTTCGGTTTTTCTCATTTCTATCCGGCCTTTTCTTTGATCTGTATTCACCATGTGCTTTCAATTCTCAACTATTACTACAAGCACTCGTCAATCACGCTCTGTACGTGCGAGACGCCGCAATCCTAATAATTTGCGCAGTCTACAGAAATCCTCTGCTACTTTACTCTCTATTCCAGTTGGTCTCTGGAATTGCCAGTCTGCTGTAAACAAAGCAGACTTTATTTCATCTATTGGGACTCATTCTCAGCTCAGCCTCATGGCCCTAACTGAGACCTGGATCAAACCAGAGGACACTGCCACTCCTGCAGCTCTCTCAACCAATTTAACTTTTTCACACACTCCTCGGCCTATTGGGAGGGGGGGGGGGGGGGGTACTGGTTTGCTTATGTAAACTCCACCTGTTTGGCCCAACGTAGGAATCTAACAGCTGGTCGAAGGAATAATGCGTGTTCGTCTTTTCAGGCGCTTCTATAAAGGACACTGTAATTTATTAAAGTGTGAAGATCCAATTTTAAATTTGACTCCATTTTTGAATTTAATCTGACTCTAATTTCATGTAGTTTCCTTGAGTTTGTTACGTTTATAAATTACGGCTGATCGTATGATTAGTTGTGATTTAATTTAGATCTTTGATCTCCCTGAGTATCTCTACTTCTCACTATCTTCATTCATCAAGGGACCCGATATCTCTTAGAGATATGTTTCGCGAATTACAATCTCAAACACAGACGGGCCAGTTCTGATATTAGTCAGAGGATTGCAGAGTGAATATCTTACCTTTAAGTGGTTGCGCCTGCTCACTCATCTTAAAGTGTAATGGGAATAATAATCACAGGAACTGCAACTTGTTAATACAGTGATAGTCAGAAATCAGATTATCCCTAATGCTGTGCGCCATGCTCCATACATTGAGTCCTACGGTTTGATCTATCCTGACACAACGCCTGCGGAAATACCAGACTCCGATTGATCATACTAAAAGAAGCGGCCTTAGAATAATACAAGATTAATCAAAGTTAATGTTTATTTTAGCCAGGCAAAAACATCAAAATATAGTCAAATTAACCCTTTAGGCGCCACGGTCAAGTTTACTCCACAAGATGCGGCACTGAATAAAACGGCCGATTTTGTCAAATAGGGTGTCAAATTTCGTTCAACTTCCCCTCCGCTAGATGGCAGACATGTCATACTTCATCCCCGACTCAAAAAAAACATCATGATTCTATACAAAATCTTCGAGCAAGAGCGCATTGAATCAGTGCAAACAAAAGATTAGAAAGCATTAGATTATTATTACTATTATTATTAATGAATATGCAAATTAGATGGGAAAATGTAATCCCTACATAAACTTTGGGCCATCCTTAATATTTCTGTAAGTTATAGAACGTTTATCTTTTATCACTTTTAAGATATAGTCTTTTGAAATTAAGATGTCAAACTCGAACGTTTTAGGAAAAAACCTCTGGCGCCTAAAGGGTTAAAAGACAATTATACACAACTGATCAGCATACAATATTACTCAAGTATAAAATAGTATAAACATAGTTTCAAAGAGTCATCATTTACCTGGCTATAAAGACACACCGGAACAGTGTGGGAAGTTCTGGATACAGATGCTTCCCTGAGTGGTTTGCTCTTTCCCCTTAAATACTCCACCAGATCAAAGAACAATAAACATTTAGCACCCAAGTATTTATGCAGATTTTGGTTCTTTTCTCAGACCCAAATGGTCCCACCTATCCTTGAGGCCTGACAGCAAATGTTTATCAAAAGATCTTTATGAGCATCTCCCCACACCAGAGGAACAAACCCGGTTGTCCTTCTTTTACGACCTGTTTTACTAGAGCTGGAATGTCACCAGTTCCACTGATGTGTGGATGAAACCTGTTTTACCAATCACACCAAAAGTATTTATATTGCCCATACAGAAACAGCTTGTGGCAGTATCTGTGAGATTTGCATGTTTGTGTGACCCAGAGGGCGAGAGGGTCATATCTCGGCAGGGGTGAGGAAATAGGATTGGGCCAGGGGTCTTGTTTTCTCTTGTATTCAGAGAGTGAAGTTTTATTGTCTTTATTGCAGCTTTAATCCCTTGAGTTTGTTCTCAGGTGAAATCCATTCTTACACTTATCTCAAATGATTGGAAATTTGATCCATTACCATCTCTATCGGCCAGTTTATTTGAAACGCACTCAATCACTATTGCTCACCCTGTTAAAATCCATGTGGTAGTGGTCTATCGTCCTCCAGGTCAGCTCTGTAACTTTGTGGAGGAGTTGGATGTTACTTTCTAGCTTCCCTGAGGATGGCACTCCTCTGATTCTGCTTGGGGACTTCAACATCCATCTTGATAAACACCTAGCCACAGAATTCAGCACTCTACTGACTTCATTTGACCTTAAGTTAGCATCTACTGCGGCTCCTCACAAATCAGGTAACCAATTAGACCTCATCTACACACGCAACTGCTACACAGACAACACTTTAGTTACTCAATTACACACCTCAGACCACTTTCTCATCACTCTAAACCTCATTCTGACTCCTGATACAAAACGCACTCCTACACAGATTAGCTTTCGGCGTAATCTACGCTCCCTCTCTCCCTCTCGCCTATCCACTATGGTTTCATCTTCACTCCCTTCACCTGCTCAGTTCTCAGCACTGGACGCTAACAGTGCTACTGACACTCTTTGCCCCCTTTCATTCAAACCATCCCGCCCCACCCCATCTGCCCCCTGGCTGTCTGATGTTCTCCGTGAACATCGCTCTGGACTCAGGGCGGCAGAGAGGAAATGGCGGAAATCTTAAACCTATACTGACCTTACCTTGTATCAGTCTCTTCTCTCTTCTTTCTCTACAAATGTCTCCACTGCTAAAACAACATACTACCACAACAAAATCAACAATTGCTCTGACTCTCGCACACTCTTTAAAACATTCTCCTCTCTCCTTTGTCCTCCTCCTCCCCCTTCTTCATCAACTCTTACAGCTGATGACTTTGCATCATTTTTCACAAACAAAACAACTGTCATCAGCAACCAGTTCTCCTCACCACAAATTGACACGCACAGCTCAACAACTAACACGAACACGCTTCCATCCTTCTCTCAGCTCTCTGAGGCAGATATTTCTATACTCATCCTTTCCAATCACCCTACTACCTGTCCACTTGATCCTATACCCACTCACCTCCTTCAGGCCATTTCTTCTTCAATCACTCCTTCACTCACTCACATTGTCAACACTTCTCTTCACACGGGAACCTTTCACACAGCATTTAAAGGGGGGGTGAAATGCTGTTTCATGCATACTGAGCTTTTTACACCTTTAAAGACTTGGATTCCCATCCTAAACATAGACAAAGTTTCAAAAACTAATGTTGGACGTTTGATGGAGTATTTCTGTGTTAAAAATACTCCTTCCGGTTTCTCACAAGTTTCGGCGAGTTTTTTTCGAGTATGGCTCGACTTGACGTTAAATAGATCGGAAGGTCCTTGTATGGGCTGTACGGGCTCTTCTCCCGGTAGGGTGCGCGCGCGCGTAACTAGAGGGAGAGAGAGGAAATGCACGCTGTAAACAGTCTCTCAGGTGCAGATCCAGTCGTCCGTGAACACTTATGACGCGCCGCGCTCCACTTTATTCCTATGGGTGACGTCGAGCGACTTCAACGCTTCAGCACAGCATTCCAGCACTGGAAGGCAGCACTGCATTTGAACCGATTTGAACGCAGAAATGACGGGAAGCTTCAAGGCATCGCTTCAGTCGCGTCGCAAAGTGGATTTCCACGGTCACTGCTGTCATAGGACTTCACCAAATCATACCAAAGAAGTGTGTTTTTGACAGAGCGGTCCCAGCGATAAAGTTCGGTCCTGCTTTGGAAGCAGCCGGTGAGTAAATCAACTTCAAATGTCTCTGCTATTGGCTACCGTCGCATGAGTAAACATCAGTAAACGATACGATCGCGTGCTTCGTCATTCAAATGCGCTAACGGTTACTCCATTGTTGTTCTGTATAACACTAGTCTGACTCTGACGTGCAAAACTGTTTTGCTTGCTACCTCTAAGGTTTAGTCGCATACAATAGTCCATAAACCGAATCATGTCCTCATAAACTGCGCGTAAACACACACAAAGGCCCCTAAATACAGTACATACCACAGAGACGGACATCCTGATGTTGCCGTTTCTCCTGTTCAATTTATTTCTGCCTCAGATTTGATTCTGTATCATTATCTGTATTAGCTGAGATAGATGGGTTTCTCCACGCTTGAGGACATCACCGCTTTGTGCACATTCGTCATTCTTTAGCTCCGCCCACACGATACGCCTCCAGGCGCTCGGTTTTTTCCGGAAAGACTCGGTACAGCCCATATTTATTTTATAAATATGATAAAACGAAAGACTTTTCGGAGATATGAAGGATGCAATACTACTCTATAGGTACTCAAGATTGACATGAGATTGACTGAAACTGAGTGTTTCACCCCCCCTTTAAGCAGGCTCGGGTAACCCCACTGCTTAAGAAACCCTCTCTGAATCCTGCACTTTTAGAAAACTACAGATCGTTATCCCTTTTGCCTTTCATTGCAAAGACACTTCAGCGAGGTGTGTTCAATCAACTCTCGGTGTTTCTTGAACAGAACAACCTCCTGGACAACAACCAATCCGGCTTCAAAAGCGGCCATTCGACTGAAACTGCCTTGCTCTCGGTAACTGAGGCACTGAGACTGGCAAAAACAGCTTCCAAATCCTCAGTGCTCATCCTGCTGGATCTGTCTGCTGCTTTTGACACAGTTAATCACCAGATCCTCCTGTCAACACTTAAGAAGACGGGGATCTCAGGAACTGCTCTCCAGTGATTCAGGTCTTACCTCTCTGGTACGTTCTACAGGGTGTCATGGAGAGGTGAAGTGTCTAAGTCACATCATCTAGCTACTGGTGTTCCCCAGGGCTCAGTGCTTGGACCACTTCTCTTCTCCATCTACATGTCATCATTAGGCTCTGTCATTCAGAAACACGGCTTCTCCTATCACTGCTATGCTTTTGACACTCAACTCTACTTCTCATTTCAACCAGATGATCCTACAGTCAGTGTTCGTATCCCTGCCTGTCTGACAGACATTTCTGACTGGATGAAGGAGCATCACCTTCAACTCAATCTTGCAAAGACAGAATTACTTGTTTTCTCAACCAACCCAGCACTTCATCAAAATTTCTCCATTCAGCTTGGTTCATCAACCATACACAGGACAGAATGTGTTCCAGGACAGCCAGGAACCTTGGATTCCAGGACAGCCAGGAACCTTGGAGTTGTGATTGATGACCAGTTAAACTTCACTGACCACATTACTGCAACAGCCCGGTCCTGCAGATTTGCTTTATAGGCTTCCAGCATGCACTATCAAACCCTTGCAGCTGATCCAGAATGCAGCGGCGAGAGTGGTCTTTAATGAGCCGAAGAGAGCTCATGTTACGCCTCTGTTCATCAGACTGCACTGGTTGCCAATGGCTGCTCGCATCAAATTCAAGGCACTAGTTCTCGCCTACAAAACAACCACTGGCTCTGCACCACACCCTCCAGAAGCTTGCGTTCTGCGACTGAGCGACGCCTCGTGGTTCCATTCCAAATAGAGCTGAAATCGCTCTCATGGACATTTTCCTGGACCGTTCCCACCTGGTGAAACGACCTGCCGATCTCAATTCCTGCTGCCGAGTCTGTAGATTTTGCAAATACAGGTCCTTCTCAAAAAAATTGCATGTGATAAAGTTTATTATTTTCCATAATGTACTGAAAAAAATTAAACTTTCATATATTTTAGATTCATTGCACACCAACTGAAATATTTCAGGTCTTTTATTGTTTTAATACTGATGATTTTGGCATACAGCTCATGAAAACCAAAAATTCCTATCTCAAAAAATTAGCATATTTCATCCGACCAATAAAAGAAAAGTGTTTTTAGTATATATTTTGCAAAGTACAAACAAATGGTCAAATAAATACAATAAATATACAATAAAACAAAGATACGCAGTTAATCATTTCCGCGAAAGAGACTTACGTCTTAAAGAGTCATGAATGAATTTATTACATACATCACAATTTTAAACTGTACCTCAGGTAGATGAATACATGAAATCAAATCAAAAACATGAAATTATAAATGAATTATGAAACAAATGCACATAACTTTACACAACAGCACTTGAACAATGCGTTATGGTTATTGTGTTATTACAAACTGTGTATGCTGGTGATAAAGTTAATGTGGTAACATTACACCAAGCTTACTTTTGTAGATGGTTTATAACTGTGTCTGTTACTGATTAAAACGTTAAAAAATTGTACTTCACTGGTCGTAAATATACATTACAACAAATTCGTAGGTGTCCTTCAACTGCTAGAAACATTCTTGTGGTGACCTAATGTCAGTGCTTCAGAAACGTCCTGTTCGAGCCTTAATTGTCGAACTTTGTTGGGGCCGTCATTGTCACGCCCTCACAATCATCGGTCACTGTCAGGCCCACTCGTTCCCCATCACCATCATTCTAAACCCCAGGGCACCATAACCAGTCACCACTATATAATCCCAGTTTACCTTCACTCCCATTGTCTGGTCTCGCACCAAACCCATCATTGACTACCTGTCCTGCCTCGTAGCCTTCCTCTGTGTTCCCTCTTTGTCTTCATCATCATCGTCATCTTCGTCTTCACCTTCATCATTTTCACCTTCATCGTCCTTCGTCTGAGTGTCGCTATCCCATTAACTATCACCTGTGTCTGAAACCTCTGTTAATAAACCTTGCACTTGCACTAATCCACGTTTCCAGGTCCAGGTCCAACTGTGGTTCAAATTGATTCGGTTGTACAGATGTGTCCTCAGAAACTCCTGTAGCCGTTCTTTCTCCAAAATATACCCTCAACAATATACCCTCAACTGTTGTCAAGGCAACACTCCACTTGTTGTGTCAAACCACCCCACAGAACAGAGGGACAGGGTGAGCAAAGCTCATTATCATTTAAAGTCACATACACTGACATGGCTTGAAAACAGGTAAAAATAGTGTTTTCTTACAATACTAATGAGAATTTTAATTAAACTATATTACAAACTTTTCATTTAGACACTAAAGAGTCTTATTAACTTGTACAAAAATGCCATTATATGAACCCTTTTATATTATTGCTTATAGAAACAGCAGGCAATATAAAATTTGTAATATAACATCTATGTAGCAATAATAAATAGTACATGTATTTTCTTCATTGCTCCAGTACCGACAGCAGAACCGATAGCATCGGGTTTCGGTACTCATCCCTAGTAGGGGGTAATGCAATGCACTGTAATGCAATACAGGTGGTAGCTCAGTTTGCCTATCTAATGTCTGTCTATCTAGCTATCCTTATTTATTGTTTTGTTTCAGTTTATAATGAAGTTTATAAAAAATGACTTCCGGTTACCTACAATTTGTCATTTTGTCATCATTTATTTGATTATTTGTGCCATACTGCTGCATAGGAATGGTAATTTGTCCTTTTTGAAACTGAGCCAGACCAGGTTTACTACTTTTTTGATGGAATAAAACACTAATTTCAACATTTTAACCCAGTCATTAAACTAATTACTGGATGTTTGTCCTTTTTGTAGATTGTCTACAAACCGAAAAGTTGGTGGTTTAATCCCCGGTTCCATCTGACCATGTGTCGAGTTGTCCATGAGCAAGACACCTAACCCCAACTGCTCCAGACGAGCTGGATGGCGCCTCACATGGCTAACATCGCCGTCGGTGTATGAATGGGTGGATGCGAGGCAAAATGTAAAGCGCTTTGGATGGCCATAGGGTCTGTTAAAAGCGCTATATAAATGCAGTCCATTTACCATTTAAAGTATTATGTTCATTCTTTTTTATAGGCAATGTGATTTATTCTGCATTTGATTTTCTTTATTTTTTCCACACATACATATGCAAGCTTTCTTTTTGTTGTGTAGGATGGATATAGTCTTTCATACAAATTGATGTTTATCTCTGTATCGCTTTATCTCTTTCTTCAGTTTCATGCAGTTATTTCTAATTTCTTATGTTTGTGTTGTCTGTTCTGTAAAATATCTGTTCCTCGTTTCAGGGAGACTTCAAATTTATGTGGACAGGTGTGAACAGAACAGTTTTAACAAATCAGATAGCTATCCGATCAGAGAAAATGCATGAAGTGACCAGAAATGTAATCATGCATCATATATTTGTATAGTAATAGTGTATATTGCTGAAAATCACTCAAAGGTTATTTATTTGCTGAAATATACAGGTTTATTAAGAAAGGCACTTTTACAATGAACATTCATATTATATGACTTCAGTAAATGGTGCTTTTAAGTTTTAAAAGATTCATTCTTCTTTTACCTGTGAAAGAAGGAAGAAGCAAACATTAGCCTTAATAACAAAAATGTACTCCACTTTACATAATGAAGAGAATACAGATGTGCAAATGTCATACAGGATATACAAGATGTGATAAACAAGAGAAATAAATATTGGAATTAAAAAAAATAACAATAATCAGTCTTACCTTTCCAGCATCACGGCTCTTAACTTTGAGCTTGTTGACCTGAGACTCAGAAATATCAGCACGCTCCTCAGCCTCCTCAAGCTCATTCTGCACCTTCCTCAACTTGGACAGATGAGTGTTTGCTTGTTCCTCCTAAAGGTTTATGTAATGGACAGATTATCATGAGTTAATGTATGACTCATGAAGAACTAAATCATTTATTAATGACTACTGCATCAGCAACTAATTAACATTCTATATGATTAATAGATTAAGTAATATATTAATTGCTATTAATAAAATATGACCATCTATTAATTCCCTAATAACATTATATTAACTAATAATGTAAATTGTGTTAATTACCACAATGGGTCAAAGCCATGCATTTCAACTTCCAATTGTCTGCTTTAATTAATCATTAGCTAACTGTTTGCAAAGGTATTGGTAGGAGTTTGGTTTGATTCCTCTTGTTTTCCTTCTCTCTGAACTGGTTTTACGCTTTTTCTCAGCTGTTCGCTATCTTAATCAGCGGCTGCGCTCTGTGCATCTCACTCCTGTTCTTCACTTGTCCTGATCATCTTGATATTTAATTCTAATGCTCTTCCTTCCTCTTTGTCAGATTATTGTTTGTTCTTTCATATCTGCAACTAACGCCTGTTTCGCCGTGTGTGAGTGGCTGACGAGGATTTTCCCGTTATCTGCTGCCTACAAGTCCGCTCTTCAGCACCGCCGTGTCTGCTGAGTGAGGTGTGCGTTTCGGCATTTTGAGTGTGCTCTCCCTGGGAGCAGTTGCCTGTGCCAGGCTACCCGCCAGTTTCATGTCTGGACTCTTTTGTTTCCTTCTCCTGATCTGTGTCCGCCTCTACGGCTAGTAACTGGCAGACAGATTTACTTCTGTTAAAAAAATTACTGTAACCAGCTTTCGCTTTTGGGTCCTTTCTGCAATGTGAAATGTATCATTATGCTATAATTTCAAACAAGTAAAGTCATCAAGATTACCTAATCTATTAATCATAATATTATAGAATCTTCATAATCTGCAATCATTATTAAATGTGTTAGTTCTTCATGAGTCATGCATTAACTCATGATTATCTGTGCATTAGTAAAGCATGAATAAATGCACATTAGTGCAACTTTATTGTAAAGTTTTAGTGATGTTATGTTAGATTTTACATACCGCCTCTTCAGACTGCCTCTTGTAGGTTTTGACCTTCAGCTGCAGTTTGTCCACCAGATCCTGGAGTCTGCTGATGTTCTTCTTGTCCTCATCAGTCTTCAATACACATAAAATATGCATTTATTAGATTAAGTCTTAATCATTTACTAAATATAGGCATTATCAGTACATAAACTATTATACAAACTCTTTTGTCTGGAAAAAACTTATGAGGAATATAGTCATACCTGGTAGGTGAGCTCCTTAACTCTCCTTTCATATTTGCGGACACCCTTAACAGCATCAACTCCACGTCTCTGCTCTGCTTCAACTTCAGCCTCAAGTTCATGGACCTAAAGAAGATTATTTTTAGCCAAACAAATCATAGTATATTAGAATATAACAAATTTATCTTTGCCCACATCATAACTATAAAAAGGCTTACTCTGGACTCCAACTTCTGGAGTTGTTTCTTTCCTCCCTTCATGGCCAGATTCTCAGCCTCATCCAGACGGTGCTGAAGGTCCTTCACTGTGACCTCCAGATTCTTCTTCATCCTCTCAAGGTGAGAACTTGTGTCCTGCTCCTTCTTCAGCTCTTCTGCCATCAATGCGGCCTTTTGCATAAATGCAGAAAATCATTATATCCACTTTTTTTAAGTACACAAGTGTCTTGTGAAACATTTGGCAGCTAATGTTGCTCACATCAGTGATGGCCTTCTTGGCCTTCTCCTCTGCATTTCTGGCTTCCTGTACAGTGTCATCAACTTCACCCTGGACCTGAACAAGGTCGGCCTCAAGCTTCTTCTTGGTGTTTAAGAGACTTGTGTTCTACAAAATGGAAAGCAACAGTTTGAACATTTTTAATGGTGATCTCAGTTTCAGGCAAACAATATGCACTTACCTGAGAGTGCAGCAGTCCAACACGCTCACTGATATCCACCAGCTCTTGTTCAGCCACTTTGCGGCCTCTCTCTGTCTGCTCCAGACCAGCTCTCAGCTCCTCAATCTCAGACTGCATCAGAGTGTTTCTGCGCTCCACCATGGCCACCTGCTCCTTCATGTCTTCCTGTCCTCTCTGAGCATCATCAAGGTGCAGTTGGGCATCCTGAAAATAACAAAAGCTTTACAGTGAGCATTTGACATGATTTCGGTAGGACTTTACTTAAAATAATGTTAGATTATTAAAACAAAATATGAATACATCCCAAAGTCAAACAGAAGTCATATACCTTGAGTTGTCCCTGAACATTCCTGAGCTGTTTCTGGGCCTCAGCAGCCTGGCGATTGGCATGGCTCAGCTGAATCTCCATCTCATTAAGGTCTCCCTCCATCTTCTTCTTGATTCTCAGGGCATCATTCCTGCTCCTAACTTCAGAGTCCAGAGTGCCCTGCATGGATTCAATGACTCTCTGGCTGTTCCTCTTGATCTGCTCCATCTCCTCATCCTTCTCTGCAAGCTTCCTGTCAATCTCTCCTTTGATCTGGTTTAGCTCAAGCTGGACACGAAGAATCTTGGACTCCTCATGCTCCAGGGTGCCCTATGAAATATAAAACAGCATGTAAATATCAAAATGAAACAGTGCATTAAGACCACAGTATTCTTGCAAGTTCTAGCAATAATTACATATTTATATTAAACTGTATTTTATAACAAAGGCTTGTTCAAGTGCTCATCACGGTTTGCTATACAACTATGTAGGTTGGTCCTCTTTATATCAAAGAAGGAAATCACATATGTTAGTATATTATATTACATAGTATATGTCTTCCAAATTACATTACAAGCATTTTATACTTGTCGAAATAACTATAGCACTAGATCATCAATTGGGGATAAATTCTTAGTACCTATCATACATACAGAGCATGAAAAATCATCTTTCCCTTATGCTCCACGGCTGTGGAAAGAATGTCAAGCTACTACTCCACTAGAAACAATTACTCTTTTAAATATGTTCAATGTATTGCATTGTAAAATGAATGAATCCTGTAACTGTTTTAATTAACTTGTTGAGATATGATGATTTCTTTTTTTAGCTTTGACTGTTTAGAATTTATCATGAGTGTTATATGTTTATGTGAAAATGTATTGCGGCCATCTTGGGCAGGACTCCCTGGAAAATGAGATTAATTTTAATCTCAGTGGGACCTTCCAGGAAAAGTAAAGTATAAATAAATAAATAAAATAAAAAATATTGATCTCCAGATACTGACTTCAGCCTCCTCCAGGGCGGTCTGAATCTCTGACTTCTCAGTCTCCACTGTCTTCTTGGCCTTTTCCAGCTCATGAATGCTCTTTCCAGTCTCACCTAACTGTTCTGTCAGATCTGAAATCTCCTCTATAGAAAAAAAAAGATATAATATTTATCATAATGAACAATATGTGCTTATTTTTTAATGCTCACTGAAAATTGGAACATTTAAATGGATAGTTAACCCAAAAATAAAAATTACATAATTAATTGTTCACTATCATGTTACGTTACTCTTTGGAACACAAATGAAAAGTTCATAGAGTGACCATTAAAATAATCCATATGATTTGAGCAGGACAGAAAGCTCTCATCAAAAGATCTTAATTTGTGTTCCAAAGATGAATGAAAGTCTCATGAGTTTGGAACGTCATGAACAAATTGGGTCAGTAAACACATTTTCTTTATGGTTAACTACCCCTTTAAGTTTTTTCTAATTTAACAGTTTTATTCTTACGCTGCAGATTCTTGTTCTCTCTCTTGAGGGTCTCCAGCTGATCCATACTCTCCTCATAGGAGTTCTTCATCTTGAACAGTTCAGTGCTGAGTGAACGAGCCTCTTTCTGGGCACCTTCCAGCTCTGCCTGACCTTCCTCATATTTCTGCTTCCATTCTGCCAAGACCTTTGATGGAGATATTTCAGGATTGTGTTTGCTTAAAAAAATTGAACAAAGCCCATTCCAGCAATACTTTACAAAGGGAATATCATACAACTAAAATAGTTTACCTTGTCAAAGTTCCTCTGCTTTTTGTCAAGGTTAGCAGCCAAACCATTGGCTCTCTCCACATCAACCATGAGGTCCTCCACCTCACCCTGGAGTCTCTGTTTGGTCTTCTCCAGAGATGCACATTTGGAGTTCACTGCCTCAACTTGTTCCTCTGCCTCTTGCAGACGCTGAGCCAGCTTTTTCCTATTAATTATTACACATTATTTTGAATTCTAATCTATAAAATAGCTGTGAGAATTGGGAAAATTATAAAATAATATACGTACTTCGACTCTTCAAGCTCCTCAGTGCGCTGGATGGCATCCGTTTCATATTTGGTTCTCCACTGAGCAACCTCACTGTTGGCCTTTGACATTCCCCGCTGCAGCTCAGCCTTTGCCTCCTGCTCTTCCTCAAACTGCTCACGGAGCAGGTCACAGTCATGACGGGCTGATTGTACAGCATGAGCCAGTGCGTTCTTAGCCTAGGAGACAAAGTCACATAATATTAGCTTGTCTCTACAGTAAAGTAATTGACAAGTTTGTGCATGTATTTATTATGCTGTATTACCTTAACCTCCTCTTCAATATGCCTCTTCAGCTCCTCAATTTGCTGAGTAGAAGCTTGTTTGCCTCTGGTGAGCTGAGAAACCAGAGCCTCCTTCTCCTCCAGCTGACGGCCAAACTCACCTATATAGTTTTACATTCATTGTGTCAGATTGTGATCAGTTAATTTCAAAACACATGGATGAAAGATTTTATTAGTCAACATAAAAAAAAGTAATCTAACAAGACTTTTTTAGTGTTATTTGTTATTTGTTATTTTTTATATATTAATGTTGATAATTAATACAGGTTATTGTTGATGATTATTGTTAATTTTGACATGAATTACTTTTGACATAATATTAATTTGTTCATGGCAGGTCATAATTTGTTTAATTACCATTTTCAGTCTGAAATCTTGCTCTTTGAGTACTGAGATCATTTATCTGGCGAATGTTCTCGTCATTCTTGGACTTAATTTCACTAAGTTGGTCCTCAAGTGTGCGGCACATCTTCTCAAGATTGCCCTGCAGATACAAAAGTCATTAGATATTAAGTCATTAGTCAAACTTCAAGACATGAAAAATGAGTTGCAATCAGCACATTTACAAAAATATAAATTATTTTTTACAATAGTTCTCTATTAAAATCCCTTCCATCATCCAAAATGATGTAGGATTTGTTGGAACCAGACACAAAAAAAAAAGGACATTTAATATTAGACAATTTTGAGAAAAATCAAGTTAAAGTTTTCTGAAGGTTCCAAAACAAAATAACATAGCAACCATACCTTAAAATCCCTGGTAATACATAATCCCATGGTAAAGTAACATGCCAATTCAAAACTCAATATATTATTTTACATGATACCACAAATGGTTTGATTAATATTAATGAGACAAACCAACAATATTTTAAGACCTACTGTAATGCATGGGTCTAATATAATGTTACATATTAGATGTTTTTCCCCAAAAGTTAACCCAACATTAATTTAAGACATAAAAGATAATGTTTACGTGAATACTTGCCAGATATTTAGAAATACTGTAAATCTGTGTATATTGCGATCATCCGATCATCTGAGAGGCGTATTTGTGTGCTTTTGTTGCGCTTTTGTTTAGTTTAAATTTGTTGGAATGCTGTGAAAATGTACAACTAAAAAATTTGTTTCGTTTTTTTTTTAAATTTGTTTTATGTATAATTACTCTTTGGAGAATTGGGATCGCTAGAACAGGGCTTAATGAACACTTGTTTGTGAATTTAAAAAAAAAAAAAAAAGAAATTGACATTTTTAATTGCCAGCACGGGTCAAATATATTATTTCGAATATTTTCCAACCTTTGCTTTGGCAACAGCTTCCATGTTGCTGGAAAGATCGTCAATCTCCATTTTGTATTCACTCTTCTCTTTCTCAAGCTTCTGCTTGACACGCTGCAGGTTGTCGATTTGCTCTCCAAGCTCAGCCACACTGTCTGCCTGCTTCTTGCGGAGGGCAGCAGCAGTAGCTTCATGCTGGAGCGTGGACTCTTCAAGATCACGACGCAGCTTCTGGAATTCGGCTTCCCGCTTCTTATTCATCTCAATCTGAGCAGAAGTGGCTCCTCCAGCCTCCTCAAGCCTCTCACTGATCTCCTCAAGTTCCCTGGAGAGATCAGCTCTTTGCTTCTCAACCTTGGCCCGAGCAGCACGCTCAGCCTCAATCTCTTCCTCCAGTTCCTCAATGCGAGCCTATTGTGGAAATCATAATACTTTTTAAGATATATTCAGTAAAAAAAAATTAAAAATTTTAAAAAATATTTAAAAAAAAACCTGAAGCTCCTTGATCTTCTTTTGTAGTTGAGCACCCAGGGATTGTTCATCTTCTATCTTGCTGAGCAGCTGGCTTGTTTCAAATTCTTTCCTGTGGGTGTTCAATAATAAGTAGTTGCAAAATAAAAAATTATAACACAACCATAAACGTTTTCTATGTTTTCATAACTTCCCTGTGTTAATTACTTTTTAATTTTCTCATCAGATTGCTGCTTGTCATTCTCCAGGTCCATGACAGACTCTTGGGATAATTTCAGATCTCCTTCAAGCTTTCTCTTGGCTCTCTCAAGATCCATGCGGAGCTTCTTCTCTTGTTCAAGGGAACCCTCAAGCTACAGGACAATGATATATAAAATATGTTAACAGCAGAAAACAGTTAATTGCAATTCATTTAGATAATCAACCCACATCATCAACTTGCTGCTCAAGCTTTGTCTTGGATTTGGTCAGGGTGTTGACTTTGTCCTCCTCGGCCTGAAGATCATCCAGTGTCTGCTGATGTGCCTCTTGGAGGGCTTTCTTCTCCTTCGTAAGCTTGGCAATGCTCTCATCCTGACCTGCCATTTCCTCAGTCAAATTCTTGACCTGTGGGATTTTTTCCAAATAATCTTAAATTAATTCATATTCTATATCAATATATAAAACAAAAATAAAATCTAATCTTAAACTAACTCAATCTCCAACCTTATTCTCAGTGGCATGTTTCTCCTTCTCCACTTTAGCCAAGGTGAGCTCGAGGTCATCAATGTCTTTCTTCAGCTCAGAGCACTCATCCTCCAGTTTCCTCTTTTTGGCTGTCAGCTCAGCATTGATTTCTTCCTCATCCTCCAGTCTCTCAGTTGTCTCTTTGAGTTTAGCTTCAAGCTGGATTTTGCTCTTGATCAGACCCTCGCACCTCTCCTCGGCATCTGAGAGACCCTCAGCTTCCTGTCAGTAAAATAGATTGCTATTTCATTGGAAACCACATTGCTCATTTTTCTTGGAGCCAAAATCCAGTTAATTCAAATAAATATACTCACAGATGCTACTTGCAGCTGCAGATCATTTTTCTCTTGCAGCAGTGATACCATCTTCTCTTCAAGCTCCTTCTTTTTGGCTTCAGACTTAGCTAAAGCCTCTTTGCATTTAGTAAATTCCTCTTTCATGCCTGACAGCTCCTTTTCAGTCTCAGCAGTCTTCAGCAGAGGCTTAATCTTGTAGTAAACCTTCATCCATGGCCAGTGTTTGACATTCATGAATGAGCGGATGTTGTATTGGATGGTGTAAATGGACTCCCTGTGATTAATTCATCATTAAATGGCATAATCATCAATATGTACTGTTTGCACTGTAATTATTGATGCCATCTTTACTCAAGACAATACTCACCTCCTTTCCGTCATTTTCACATACTCCTTCCTCATCACGTATCCACGACCGAGAGCCTGAGTCATTGTGACCAGAGCTGCCAGTTTCTCATCACGCATCTCCTCAAGAGTACCCAGAAGACCAGCTTTGAAGAACACCTGAATTTTTGTAAAACAATAAATCAAAAGATATTGATTTAACCTATATAGGCTATATGATCATGATCAGTGAATCTTTAAAAGTTGTAAAGCTGAATATGAACCTTTGTGTGTCCAAATTTGTACTCATCGTGATTAACATCGATGGATCCCAGGAGTTTCTCACTGGCCTTCTTGTTATCCATAAACTGTCCATCTGGGATAACACCGGCATTCAGCACCTTGTATCTGTGTAAAATTAATCAAAATACTTTCTCTTGTAATTAGCAGCCTCCTAGAGGAAATAGTGTTTTCATGTGATCCCATTTACCTCTGCTTAAAGTCACCATATTGGATTCTGCTGGGGAAACCCTTTCTGCAGATTCTGATACCCTCTAGTACACCGTTACACCTCAGCTGGTGGATAACCAGGAAGTTCTCCATGAGACCTATAACAAACAGTTCACACCATAAACCTGGCAAAAGACCTTTATCATGTATTTTGAGTCCCAGCATATCTATACGTTTTTAATACTTTACCTGGAGTCTTGGACTCATTAGGAATCAGGCAGCGCACAAAGTGAGGGTGAGTGCTCCTCAAGTTGGTCATGAGTTTGCCCAAGTTCTCCTGTGGAGAATAGAAAAGCGTTTGCATGCTTCACGTTTCTTTTATCTTTTTAACGCAAATAAAGCAATATTGATGTGATGTCATCTCTATACATACCCTGAACTGGGAGGACACAGTCTGCATGGAACCACCCTTCTTCTTGCCTCCCTTTTTAGTAGTATCTATTGAGATAAAAGTAGAAAGGAATGTGTATAAATGCAACAAAAAAAAACGAAGAAAAAAAGAAATCAAGTTCAAAACTGAATTAAAGTTTGGTTAAATTATTTTTTTCTTTACCCTCAACAACAGGTGGGTAGAGAGTAGCCAGCAGCTTGTTAGAAGACTTCTGGTACAGCAGCAAAACAGAATCATTCAATGGATCCTTGTTCTTGTCCAACCAGCCAGTGACGTTGTAGTCCACAGTTCCAGCGTAGTGAACCAGAGAGAAGTGAGCTTCAGCCTTGCCTTTGGCAGGCTTTGGTTTCTCAAAAGCTTTGTTCTTGCCAAGATGCTGATCATACAGCTTGTTCTTGAAGGAAGTGTCTGAAGCCTTAGGGAACATGCACTCCTCTTCAAGGATGGAGAAGATACCCATGGGCTGTTAATAAAATAATGTTGTT
This sequence comes from Pseudorasbora parva, assembly GCF_024679245.1. Classification (NCBI taxonomy): domain Eukaryota; kingdom Metazoa; phylum Chordata; class Actinopteri; order Cypriniformes; family Gobionidae; genus Pseudorasbora; species Pseudorasbora parva. The sequence continues at coordinate 38,345,018 of NC_090174.1, forward strand.
TATTATCACAAATACAAGATTATCAAGTATAGACACTGGAAATTAATGCATTATTAAATTATTAGAAACCTTCTCAATGAGCTCTATGCAAGAGGCCAAGTCCATGCCAAAATCAATGAACTCCCAAACAATGCCCTCCTTCTTGTACTCCTCTTGTTCCAGCACAAACATGGTGTGGTTGAAAAACTGTTGCAGTTTCTCATTGGTGAAGTTGATGCACAGCTGCTCCATGCTGTTGTACTGATGGAAAAAAAAAACAGAAACATTTAGTGACTAAATATTGAATATGATTCAATTTGACATAAAAATAATCCTTCTTACATCAAAGATCTCAAAGCCAGCAATATCCAGCACACCAATGTAGAAATTTCTTTGCTGTTTTGTGTCCAACATCTGGTTGATACGAACGACCATCCACAAGAACATCCTCTCATAGATAGATTTGGCCAAGGCACTAACAGAGTTGTACACCTGTAAGTAGAATAGAGTGGATATTTTATCGTGCTCCTGCAATAATTAGCCAGAATTGTAGGTAAAACACATGCAGGAAATGTTACTATACCTGTGGCACAGTCTGACCTTTGGTCACATACTCATTTCCGACCTTGACTCTGGGGTAGCACAAAGCCTTCAGCATATCAGCAGAGTTCAAACCCAGAAGGTAGGCGATTTTATCAGCCTCTGTTAAATACATTTTAAATAAATTGTCTTTGCTCTACAGAGTGTTTTGTACATGTGTAAACAATTATAATAAATTGTGCACAAGGTATTTAACTTTAATTTTTAAATGTATTGTTATGCACAGCACTGCACACTACTAATTTACACTAAACATTTTACACACAATTTCTGTGATTTATCAGCTAAGTCGATGTAACTGTTACTACCGTAAAAGCCAGAATAACACAGAAGCAATTAGACTGACTGAAAATAACACGTCTCACCCTCATTGCCATCAGGCTCGGCCTGCTCCTCACGCTGCTTCTGCTTGAACTTCATGTTACCATGATGAAGCACAGCTCCAGTGAACTTGTAGATAGCCATTTTCTCCTCATTATTGAAACCCAGAATGTCAATAGCATCCTGTAAATTACAGAAAAGAATGAGATCTATGATTTACCATATTAATATAGAAAATGTCAATATTTAAACAGCAATGACTCACATCAGTAGCATCCAGCTCCACTTTATCATCAATGCTGGCCACTGTGATCTGACCCTGACTGCACATGGGGAAGTCATAGGGGTTGGTGGTGATGAGCGTCATTTCTGTAAAAATACACCGATTTTTTTAAAGCGTATCTTACAATCATATCTGCCATTTAAATACTGAATGAAATATGTGCAGTGTGCACCTACCAATCAGCTCAGGCTTATGGTTGGTCATCATCTGGTAGAAGATGTGGTAGCCTCTCTCATCTGGAAGCTGGAATGACACTCTAGACTTCTCCAGCAGATCTGTTGAGAGAATGTTCTTGAGTCACAATCATCTGAAGATTGACAGACAAAGACAAATGTGCAGGATGGATCAATACAATCATGTCCACCTACATGTCTCAATGTCAGCGCTAGCCAGTTTTCCAGAAGGACCAAAGTGAATTCTGATGAATTTACCCTGTTTAAAACAAAATAGCATAATACATAAATAATAATAATAATAAACACCAAATAAAAATAACTCTGTATAGAAAAATCAAACACAACTGACCAACTTTACTGTAAATAAAAGTGGTCAACTTACAAAACGAGAGGAGTTGTCATTTCTCACAGTCTTTGCATTACCATAAGACTCAAGCAGAGGGTTGGCAGCAATGATCTGGTCCTCAAGAGAGCCCTGTGTTGTTTGAAGGGTTTTTATTTTTTAACAGTCTGAAGACTGTTTGCAGGCATTTCACAAATTCACACATCATATTGTTTATAAGACGAGTGTCTTACAATCTTTCAACATCTTTCAAAATAATATATATTATAGTTTTATATCTCATACCTTTATTTTGCTGTCCTCTTTCTTCTTCTCACCACCTGACACTGCAACTGTGGCAAAGTACTGGATGACACGTTTGGTGTTCACAGTCTTTCCAGCACCGGATTCTCCACTGGTTTATGAGATATTAGAAAACAGAAGGCATGTACACTTTTCAAAGATTAGCCATCTACATTTTTCTTTTTTTTTTCAAGGTCTAATATTAAAAGAAATTGCTTACGTAATCAGGACAGACTGGTTTTCTCTATCTGTTGATTGTAATTTGTAAAATATCAGGTAAATATTTTTTATATTAAACAGCAACATGTAATTCTCTTTAATAAATTATGTAGTGTCACTTTAATGCAATTCCATAATGTCTTACCACACTGCATAAACTGATAGGCGTTGTCAGAGACAGAGAAGATGTGGGGTGGGGCCTCCATACGCTTTTTGCCTCTGTAGGCAGACACAACTTCAGCATCATACACTGGGAGCCACTTGTAGGGGTTCACAGTTGCACAGAAGAGTCCAGAGTAGGTCTGAAATGAACAGAGAATTGGTCAGATTGCAACAGCACAAAATGAATTTAGATTACTTTTTTATGTTGTTTGAGAACTTACGTAGATCATCCATGCAGCATAACGCTCTTTGAGGTTATACAGCACAGAGGCTTCATTGAGATGGGTCATCATGGCCATGTCCTCAATCTTGTCATACTTTGGAGGATTCATTGGGTGGACATCTTCTTCCTTAGCAACTCTTTCCTATTAATGTGATAAATTAGATATGCAATAAAACAATGTAATATGCCATTTAAAGGAACTGTATGTAAGAAATATATTTCAATTAATCTTAAAATGGCTCTGATATGTCACTAGACATTAAGAAGTCATGTTAATTTTAAATACTTATATCACTGACAACAGTAGTCTGGCCAGTATATTGTCATATCTCCACCCTCACCCTATCTACCAATCACAAGTCATTAGAGATTCAGCATCCAGGGGGGAGGGGATACACCACTCTGCAGTCATTTGAAAGTGATTGCAGTACCAATTTTGGCCACAATCTTACATACACTTCCTTTAATGAGCATCTACATGAAATGGAGATTAAAACTCACCTCCTTAGTGTCAAGCAAAACAACTGTGACTTTGCCACCATCTTTGCTCTTGATTGTTGCCTTGAGGTACAACTCTTTGACATCAGCCACATAGCAGGCAGACTTGGCATCAAATGGTTTGGTTTGAGCCTCAATTCTCTCCTTCTCAGGCTTACGAAGGTAAATGGCAGCCTTGCCATAAGCGGCCATCTCCGCGTCCGTACTCATGATGGCACCTTACTAAAATGAAAAAAATATGAACTCATGCAACTATAAATTTTCCATGTAACAATAAAGGCAAGACTCATTAAATAAGACACAGGAATTGTTTTATAGGAAAGAGGCATATTCCTAAGTTTAGGTTTACACATGAATACAGACACATAAAACAATACTATATAAACATTTAGATAGCAAGCAAGATGCAGGTAATGGGCAAAAACTTAGACTGAATATGTCTTTCTGGTGATAAAACTAAAAATGCTATTGTCAGGACACAGCACGTACAGTACAGTATGAATTGTGGCATATATGAAGTTTCAGGCCAATACAGAGATTCTCACTCTCGATAATAAGTCTCACTTGTGGACTTTCTGATCGAGGGCATCGTCTGGCTACGACCATGCATTGAATTACAACTGTGTGCTTACTAATGCTCACAACACCATATACTGTGTAAAAATAGAAAAATAAGAATTTTGTGAATTTGTTTTTGTTTTGTTTTTCTTGGTGGATGCATACGATTTCCTGACAAACATAAGAAATACTGTTACAGATTATTTTATAATAATTTAATAATATAAATCTTTAAATCTTTCTAATGATTTATATTTATGCAAATGTCATTAAGATTATGATAGCAACATTGCATGCCAACAGTTCTGTAGTTAGAGCCAATTTAATGGTTTGCTCTATTACAGCATCATAAGTTTTCCCTTTTCCACTTATTTTTCCTGTTTCTTTACAGTCTACACAGAAAAGTGTAACATGTTTTGAAAACATTTAATTCAATTTAAGAGATAAAGCTACTGAAAAAAAAACTAAATACAATACAACACACAATAAAAACCAAATATACTTAGCCCTTAAATAAAGAGTCAGTGGGACCCCTTCCTTAAATTCATCTTATATTTTAACACATTTATTTGTGAATAAATTAACCAAGTTTTTGAAAGCAACATGCTTCCCCAGTTATACAGACTCTAACAACTGATTTCCTCTACCCTAATCCCCACATTGAATCAAAAACTCGCTTGCCTTTTGTCCTGTGAGACCAGATGAAATTTTCACTACCCTTGAACTAAAAGAAAATGTAATTAATTTAAAATGTTAACATGAATAAAAACACAGTTACTTTAAGTACAAATGCATATGATGATAAAATGCCCTTCAGTCACAGTCAGCACAGGCTCTTACCACTGGATGGAACTTCTGAGGTCTTATCTGCATCCCTTCTGGTCTACTTTTATAGAGGTTGATCATGCACACTAAGCAGAATCTATACATGGGTAATCTCATATATTCTGATATATGATAAGCTTTCTTGACCCATTTTATAAGAAATTTATAGACAGATATATACCTGATGGAATCAGTCAAAAGTCAAACCTTTATTGCTTAAAAATATATAGGTCACAGCTTCAATCTCAAAGTTCATGTGTATTATAATTATTTATTTTTAGTCTATTAATATCTTACTTTGACATATGACACACACTCAAGTAAATAAATCCTTTTTGGGAAGAGGGTGCATTCAGCCACCCCTCCCAATATTTTTATTTTTTTAAATCAGAAAACATTTCACCTTTTCACCCATGGATGTTCTTGTAGCAGGCTGGTGTGGCAGCAATAGGGCTACACATTTAAATATGTTACAATTCTAACAAGATATATAGTTAAAAATATATAAGAATATGGAAAATTACTAGACAATATTATGTCTAATACAGTTAAAACACACAAAAAATTGTAGTTCCCTTTCGGGGAACTCGAGCTGCGTCGAAACGCTGTGAGAACGCCTCTGCGTTAATGCGTCGTGAAGCGCCTGTAGAACCATTCCATCGGGAGATCGATCGTCGCCGACGTGATGACGTCGCCGACGTGATGACGTCATCAACCGGAGACTATAAAAGGTCCGCGAACACAAACAGGAACTAGCTTCTGAGCCTTCAGCAAGCGATCTGTGTGAACCTGTCTGTCTATTTGGTGTTTTTGTCTGTCTATATCCAGAGATTTTCCACCTTTTTGTTAAATATTGCAGTATATATTAACAAACAAAGAGAAAATAAAATAGATAGAGTAAAATGGCGAGTGAAAGCAGCTTTAAGAGGTGTGTTCATCCCTGCCCACGCTACATCACGAGCGGGGATACACACTCTCTTTGTGTAGCCTGCTTGGGAGCGCAGCATGCCCAGGCAGCCCTCGAGGGGGCTGCTTGCGAGCACTGTGAGCGTATGCCACTGAGAACGCTGCGCTCCCGCCGGGCACTCTTCGAGGAGGGTGCCTCGGCTCGTGTTCCCCGCGGCTCTGGTCCCGCTGCTGCCGAGGCAGAGCGGTGGCTTCAGTCGTGGGGTTCACACATTGACTTTACAGAGGGGTTTGAGACGGGCCCAGCCTTATCTCAGCCCTCACCTGTATCGTCCAGTGTCTCGTCTCGGGGTTTGGAAGCCCGCTCTGCGGTCTCTTCCTCCCTGGGCGGGGCACCGGTGCTCCAACTATCCAGCTCTGAGGAGGTGGACGTTGAGAGCATCGCGACTGAAGACTCGCCACTTCAGTCACCCGCTAGTGAGTTGAGGTTCTCACGAGAGCTGTGGCCAGGTTAAATATAAAAATAAGGAATGACTGGCTGGCTGAAATATCTGAATCCCATCGAAATCAGAGAAAACGAAATTAGATGAGCGATTCCTGCCCTCTCGTGCAAAGCATCAACGTCCTGCCATTCTTCCCTGACCTGCACACCGAGGTGTCTAGGTCATGGAGGAAACCGGTATCATATAGAGTGTTCAGCCCACATACATCTGCATATAGTAATATATTTGGGCTGAGACACTATGGTTATGGGGCGATGCCGAAGATCGAAGAGACGCTTGCGAGCTATCTCTCGCCTTCAGCTGCATCGTCCCTGGCATTTCCCCTCCGAAGGAAATCGGTGCTTACCTCAGCACACGGTACCCGTCTTCCTTCGGTGCCCACAGGGGGCCGCGCTGCTAACCCCGCCGCAATGTCAGGGCGCAGAGGGTCTCCGCGGGCCACCTGAGGGTGGTCCGCCCCCTCCTCGGAGGGCATGCGAGCAGTCAGGTCAGGTGTTCCCTGCCGGTTCGCCGTTTCAGGGCACTGCACTCGCTGCTCAAATTACACCAGAGGCCAGCCTCGAGAGGCTGGTTCCCTTAGTTTCCCCTCCGTGGGAAGACGGTGCTTACCTCAGCATACGGTACCCGTCTTCCTTCGGTACCCTCAAGGGGCCGCGCTGCCAACCCCGCCGCAATGTCGGGGCGCAGAGGGTCTCCGCGGGCCACCTGAGGGTGGTCCGCCCCCTCCTCGGAGGGCAGGGGAAACAAAAGGACGCTGAGGGTAGTCCCCTCCGAAGGGAAACGGTGTTTACCTCTGCCTACGGTACCCGTTGTCCTGCAGCGCCCTCTGGGGGCCGCGCTGCCAACCCCGCCGCAATGCCGGGGCGCAGACGGTCCCCGCGGGCCACTCGAGGGTGGTCCGCTCCCCCTTCGGGGGGCTCCCGAGCAGTCAAGTCAGTCGTTCCCTGCCGGTCCGCCGCTTCAGGGCACTGTGCTTGTTGCTCAAAATACACCAGAGGCCAGCCTCGAGAGGCTGGTTCCCTTAGTAGATTTTCTAGACGAGTGGAAACGTCTATCAAATATATCTCAGTGGGTCCTGCAGATAATAGAAAAGGGGTACGCCATTCAGTTCAGAAGTCGGCCACCTCCTTTCTGCGGTGTCCTACCTACAGAGGTGGGCCCGGAGCAGGCTCTGGTAATGGCACAGGAAGTAGAGACACTCCTGCAAAAAGGGGCTATAGAGAGGGTTCCCCCTCCCAGCAGGGAGTCTGGCTTTTACAGCCGTTACTTCATCGTGCCGAAGAAGGATGGGGGCTTACGCCCGATATTAGATCTGCGGCTATTGAATCGCTCGGTGGCCAAGCTCAAATTCAAGATGCTTACACTCAGACAGATTGTAGCGCAGGTCAAATCGGAGGATTGGTTTGTCACCATAGACCTCAAAGATGCGTATTTTCATGTCTCCATCCTTCCACATCACAGGAAGTTCCTGAGGTTTGCCTTCGGGGGAGAGGCATACCAATATCGTGTACTTCCCTTCGGTCTAGCACTGTCACCCCGCACGTTCACCAAGTGTGTGGATGCAGCTCTGGCGCCGCTGCGTCTACAGGGCATCCGCATACTGAACTATATCGACGACTGGCTGATTCTAGCGAATACAGAGCAGATGGCGGTTCAGCATCGAGATGCTGTTCTCGCCCACATGTCGAAGCTGGGGTTGAGGCTGAACGCCAAGAAGAGTGTGCTTTCTCCGGCTCAGAGAACCACTTTTCTAGGTGTGAACTGGGATTCGGTAATTATGCGGGCGCAATTATCGCCAACACGCATAGCATCGGTCCTGGCAGCCGTCAGAGAACAGAAGCTAGGCCGGGCCGTCACTGTGAAACAGTTCCAGAAACTGTTAGGTCTCATGGCAGCAGCGTCCAACGTGATACCTTTTGGCCTACTGTACATGAGGCCACTGCAGTGGTGGCTCAAAACGAAGGGGTTCTCCCCGAGGGGAAATCCGCTCCGCACGATCAAAGTCACGCGGCGATGCCTACGTGCTCTGGTCATGTGGAAAAACCCGGGGTTTTTATCTCAGGGTCCCGTGTTGGGGGCTCATGTTCGTCGCGTAACGCTAACGACAGACGCCTCTCTCACGGGCTGGGGGGCGACCATGAGTGGTCGCTCGTCCCAGGGTCTATGGCAGGAACATCAGCGGCACTGGCACATAAATCGGCTAGAGATGCTCGCAGTGTTTCTTGCATTGAAACAGTTCCTGCCCGACCTCAGGGGCCACCATGTGTTAGTCAGGACAGACAACACGTCGGTGGTCGCCTACATAAATCACCAGGGGGGTCTGAGGTCCCGTCCTTTGGACAAATTGGCACATCGGATCCTCCTGTGGGCCCAGGGGAAATTGCTGTCAATCAGGGCAGTATATATCCCCGGGGTCCTAAATCAGGAAGCAGACAGCCTGTCGAGACAGGGGCCGAGGCCCGGGGAATGGAGACTCCACCCAGAGGTGGTGGAGCTCCTATGGAAGGTTTATGGGAAAGCGGAAATAGACCTATTTGCTTCGGCGGAGAATTCCCACTGCCCGCAGTGGTTTTCTCTGACCCATCCAGCCCCGCTGGGGCTGGATGCCATGGTACAGGAGTGGCCGAGGCTACCTCTGTACGCCTTCCCCCCGATTGTCCTGCTTCCAGGAGTTCTGGAGAGGGTACGCCGGGACGGGGCCCAGGTACTTCTAGTGGTTCCGTACTGGCCGACCCGAGTATGGTTTTCGGACCTGATATCTCTCCTGGAAGGCTCTCCGATGGAGATTCCGACCAGGAGGGATCTACTCTCTCAGGCGGGCGGGAGATTCCTGCACCCACGCCCGGAGATGTGGAAACTGTGGGCCTGGCCTCTGAGGGGGCTAGGCTCATAGAGGAAGGTCTCTCGGCCGAGGTCGTAGAGACCATCCTTCACTCCAGAGCTCCGTCCACGAGGAAACTGTACGCTCTGAAATGGAAACTTTTCTCAGCATGGTGCAGAGAACGCCAGTGGGACCCAGTTAACTGCCCGGTTGGTACAGTGCTGGAGTTTCTGCAGGCAAGGTTCTCGGCAGGGTTGACCCCCTCCACAATAAAGGTGTACGTGGCGGCCTTGGGTGCCTTCCACGTCCCTTTCGGTGGAGTGTCTTTGGGAAGACACCCTCTGATTACACGTTTCCTCCGTGGCACTTTAAGGTTGAGGCCTGTGATGCACTCGAGGGTCCCAGCATGGGACTTAGCCATTGTTTTACGGGGCTTGTCCGAGCCTCCATTCGAACCCTTGGAGGAGGTTTCGGATAAGTTCCTTACCCTCAAGACGGTATTTTTGTTGGCTATTTCATCTCTAAAGAGAATAGGAGATATTCAGTCCCTGTCTGTAGGGCCCTCATGTTTAGAGTTTGCGCCTGGGATGGTGAAAGCATTTCTGCATCCCAGGCCGGGTTATGTCCCCAAGGTTCCTACGAGCCCACGGGGCCCCATCACTCTTCAGGCATTCTGTCCTCCTCCTTTCACGACGTCAGACCAGGAAAGATTGAATCTGCTGTGCCCTGTCAGGGCGTTAGATACTTATGTCCACAGAGCTGCCCTGTGGAGGAAAACTGATCAGCTGTTTGTCTGTTTCGGGCCCCCTAAGAAGGGGCCCCAGTATCTAAGCAGAGGATGAGCAAGTGGGTGGTCGAGGCCATCTCACTTGCTTATGAAGCGGCCGGGCAGCCGTCTCCACTGGCTGTCCGGGCGCATTCAACCAGGGGTATGGCTGCTTCAAAAGCACTTTTGTCGGGGGCTTCCCTCCACGATATTTGTAACGCGGCCGGATGGTCGTCTCCTTTAACCTTCGTCAGGTTCTATGAAGTAGACCTGGCATCTACAGTTGGGGCACAGGTACTCTCGTAACCGTGTGCGCTTCGGCTTCACACATACGAGACACTTGGTCCTATGGCGATGTGGGTATAAGCGTTCTCACAGCGTTTCGACGCAGCTCGAGTTCCCCGAAAGGGAACGTCTCAGGTTACATATGTAACCCTAGTTCCCTGAGGGAACGAGACGCTGCGTCGCCCTGCCATACTCCCGGCGTGCCCGTGATCACTTACTTCAGGCTTTATCAGAAGCTAGTTCCTGTTTGTGTTCGCGGACCTTTTATAGTCTCCGGTTGATGACGTCATCACGTCGGCGACGTCATCACGTCGGCGACGATCGATCTCCCGATGGAATGGTTCTACAGGCGCTTCACGACGCATTAACGCAGAGGCGTTCTCACAGCGTTTCGACGCAGCGTCTCGTTCCCTCAGGGAACTAGGGTTACATACGTAACCTGAGACGTTTTTCTTCATTTTTTCAGACTGTTCTGACTTGGGTTCCTTTATCTTTTCTGACTGAATAGTGATTTATGGTCACATACTGCAGCGGTCGGCTGCTGCCTCTAGCCAGCCACCGGTCGCAGCTCCTCCGTCTGCTCGTTGCCAAGGGCGTCTGTCAGCCTTGTCCTCCGCCCCTGCCAAGTATGCAAACAGAAGCCTCCATCTAGCAGACAGCAGGTAGCCGGGCGTGGACTCCTACTGGCCACCCAAGGAATTGGATGTCTGCTCTTCGGGAGACGGCTCCCTCTGAAACTTTTGTTTCTGTTTCTTTCTGTTCTCAAATTCTCACCAAAAGAGCAGTTTCCCATTCCTTCGTGTATCGCTACCCTCAGCCCCCTCTCATATCGCCAATTGGCAGTGCTGTGTGTGTGCAGGACACGCTAAACACGCCCACCCCACCTGGCCACCTAATTATATCCCACCCCACCTGCCTCTGTGTAGAACCAGGATGCTTCCAGCACACAAACCCCACTACAGGCCGCTCTGCCATCCGAGTCGTGTCCCTGTGTTCCACCACTTCCCAGCCCATCCCGCTAGCTCATTCGCACTATATGCATCAGACTCAGCTACGGGATTTAGTTCACCGGGCGTCCACCGGTCCTCAGGGTTATTTTGTTCACCCATGTGCTGAGGGAGAACCCTCCTGTGTTCTGGGAGGACATTGCAATTCTACTGGTGAAGGACGAGATCGAGCCGGTCCCTCCTGCCGAAATTAGATTGGGGTCCCTTATTTTATCATACAGAAGAAAAGCGGTGGGTTACTCCCCTAACGGGCTGCCATTCAAGATTTTGATGCAGAAACACATTTTTGAATGCATCCATCCCCAAGATTGGTTTGCATCTATTGACCTGAAGGACACATACTTTCATGTCTCGATTCTCACTTGACACAGACATGTCTTCATGAAAGTCATGGAGGTGGCCATTGCTCCCATGAGAGAGTGTGGTGTTCGCATTTTCAACTCATCGACCCAGCAGCTCCTGCAGTGGCTTCATCAGTAGTATAGTACTAGTATTCTCATCAGTTGTCCCTAGGGTGTAGGGTTGGGTACCACAGACTTTATCTTACACGTAAATCGAAAAACTCCATAATGGCTAATTAGACTGCCGGTTTCTGACATCATACCTACACCACTATATTAGAGCCCTGCACGGGCCTCAAATCTAGGCCCTGGCCCGGCCCTGGCCCGAGATGCTGAGGCCCTAGCCCAGCCCGTGTCCAACAGCTCATCAAAATTCTTGGCCTGAGTCCGACTGGAGCCCGTGTTTTTTTTTTTTTCAATTGTTGCAGCCATTAAAATAGTTCCGTTTTCTTTTTAATGTCAAAGTAGTTATATTCCGTTTCGTTTCTTTATTAAGTTAATTTAGAAAAATATTTAGAGCATTTTTTTGTTTGTAAAAAAAACATTTAAGTGACGACCAAATGACCAGCGGCCGCCAGTGAGTTAACCGCATGTTTAATAAATTTAGCCTCTCAAATCAACTCTTGACTTGTCTTAATAAATTCCATAGATATAAAACACTTTAAGCATCACATTGTTAGTTAATTTAGTATACTATTACCACCACAGTAAGGCACTTTTGACGAGCTGAGGCAGGCTGATACTGCTCACGGCTCTCACACATGAAACGAGCTAAACAATCTAATCAAATAAAAATAAAAAAGAACATGCAGGTTGTCTTATCTACCTTACACCTCTGCAAAATGAATATAAATCCGATCTTCAATTCCCACGGTATATTCATTTAACGGAGTTCACAGCAACAAAGGCGAAAGATTTAAGATGCATTTTATTCAGCAGATTATTTCAAAAAGACCGCAATATGAGAAAGAGTGAACTAAACACTGGTAGGATTATTTAGTCTCATTCATTATTATTGAAGATGATTCTGTTTTTGAGCATCTAAGACTTATTTTAAGTTTAATTTACGGACATTTGCATTGGCTTGCTTTACTTATTTGCGCCAATGCGTGTTGCAGTAGCACCATCATATCTATCTGACTACAACATAGCCTATAGCCCATAACACACTCGCAAACGTTTATTTTTTAACCGTTTACCATGAGTAAAATGTATACATGTGGTTTAAACAACCAGATACATTTACATTTGTCCGGTTTCGTATGAAATACTTTCTTTCATTCCACCTTTTGAATTTGGTTTGTTTAGTGATCGGAATTAAATAGGCTATGTCTCGAAAGAATCTCAGAAGGCATTTAGTCCTACTCCTGGTCATTTCGCAAGATAGATACCTGGTCAGAGAAAACGAATGAAGGAACCAGTTGTAATGAGCCCATAACTCTAGCAGCTGCGCTGAAGAATATAGGGAGCTGGCGTGGACTCTGAACATTGTACGAGCCATGTCTTGACAGTCGTGTAAGCTATTATGGTCTCGTGTAGTTTCCAGCAGTGCAGAACATCTCATTGTTACTTTTAATTAATAAAATAAATATAAAACAAAGGAGAAGCCTAAAAAAAGACCCGGGAAAATTGCCCGAAGCCCGGCCCTAGGGGCATAAAAAAGTCGGGACCCGTCGGGCTCGGGCATAAATGCAGGGCTTACGCTATATGTTCGACACCTGAAAGATGTTTATTCTTTTTCATTTAAAAGTACAAATGGTCACCACAACCATCCTCTCACTAGCAACACTCTTTTCCTTCCTCTAGGACTACCAACTGTGAGTAATGTAATTTCTGGCCACTGTTAAAAGCCTACTGGAGGAGGATTTTCAGTTACACTTTAGTTTAAGGTGTCCTCATTACAGTATTATTATACATTTATGTACAGAGTAAGACTAATCAACTACATGTTCTTGGGGTTAGGAATAGGGTTTGGTGTAGAGTTGGTTTCATATAATTATGCATAATTTATAGTTATTACTACGTGTAACAATAACATTACAAAATGAAATATATCCCGATTTTCCAATCATTTAAGCTTAAATTAATAACATTTCATTTGATGGACTGATTTGAACTGCATTTCCCCCCTATCCTGCTGGCAAGCTTACCTCATGCAAATCATGAGACATCCCCTTTAGCCTGACCTTTCAGTTAACCAAGCTGTAATTTCAGCCTTCAATATGTTTTCCATATCTCAAGATTCATATCTGGTGATTATATATTTTAATTATTATCTATTAGAACTTTCTTAAATGGCAACATGAGTTTAAATGCTGGCAAATCGCATTTCCATTCCAGTTAGTGAAATACACATGGTCCTTTTCGGACTGCTTTAAGTCATAGTATGACCTCTAAACTATCAAAAATACAGGAGAGATGATCTCTTTTTTAATGAGCTATTATCAGCTGTTTGCCACAGACATGTGTGCCACATATACTGTAGGTTATTTATTTTTAGTCATAACCATTTAATCTGAAGTTTAATGTTGTGTAACTATGTATACAGACAATGCAAATGACAGCAAAGACAATGGATAGCATAGTTGTACTTATCTGGATGTCATCAGGAAAACCTATCAAACAAGTTGTCAGCTAGGGAAGTTTGTTACCAGTTGGGTTTTGTTACGAGTTTATAATTTTCTGAGATACCGAATTTGGGATTTTCCTTATTTGTCAGTTAAAATCATCAAAAATTAAAAGAAATAAACATTTGAAATATATCAGTCACACAATATCTGTGTGTAATGAATGAATTTAATATACAAGTTTCATTTTTTGAATGGAATTAGTGAAATAAATGAACTTTTTGATGATATTCTATAGGGCTGACCCCGAATAGTCGAAGATTCGATGCATCGATATGCGGAGCCTGATTCGACCACCGATCTCACGGTCGAATCTTCGCGGGTGTTATGAAAAGAGGATCATACCATTTTGGCAATATGGGGGTGCTCAATATTTTAAAGACGTGTCGCGGCGCTCAGCTGAGCTGAGCATCGGTGTGCGACCCCTTTAAGGGCGCAAAGCTTCGCACCGCGCCTTTAAAATTAGAACACGTTCAATGAGTGTACACACACCGGCAGCAGCATTCAGCACCTGTCCGCGGCCACTCAGGAAGTTGTTTAAAATCCTGCTGCACCACAGCGCTTTCGTGCAGCTCATCTGTCAGTCAATTCAAAATTGAGCTCGCGTATATATAATGTGCGCGTCAGGTGGCGGTGTGAGATCCTGAGGCGCGCGGGGCTGAGCTTCGCTTACATCTTCACCCCCTTTAGGCACACTCGACTTAAGAACACGTAAACGCACTCAAAGTTTTCTTTTCCTCTCTAGGCAGCTATTTTTTTAGGTTTATATATCAAAATGTTCTTTTATATATTTGTGTGATGTTCTGTATTTCGATCGCGGATTTAACATGTTATGAGAAAACGGTTTATTAATGTTTATCCACCACATTACCTTTTAGGCTATTTAAACCTAAATAAGAAAGCCATTGTCAGTTCGTCTGTCAGTTGGCAGGCAGTTTTGGTCGCTTTATTAAAAGTTGTTGCTGTGTGCAGTCGTGTGTAAAGGAAAATAAAAATAGTTTTAGCCTTCTGCTGACAGTCGTGCCCTTAACCCATTCACACACACAGATGATTCGACTATCAGTCGACCATAGAGAGATTCAACAATTCTGATTCGAATGTCTAAATCCTTAGTCAAGGACAGCCCTAATATTCTATTTATATGACCAGTACCTGTATGTGTGTGTGTGTGTATATATATATATATATATATATATATATATATATATATATATATATATATATATATATATATATATATATATATAGTTCATCATAGGTACGCCTTTAAAAATCAGACAATATGATTTTCTGGATTTTTTTTTTCTCATTCTGTCTCTCATAGTGGAAATTGAATTGAGGAATCACCTTTGCCTTAAATGTTTGATATATAAAAGGTCATGGTAATGTAATAATATCCTGTAATTTTCAAAGCTGAAAACTTCCTTGATGGTCAAAGAAAAGCTTTTTAGACACCAGGCCCAGAAAATGATTGTGCGCATCTAGACATAATTGTGTGAAGAAACACTGTCTCTTCAGAATAATAAGCACGTCTAATTCAGCCCCACCCATGACTCAGGAGCTGTTCGGATCACGCTAGCCAGCAGCAATAAACATGCCGAAGAAGATAGCAAGATTTTGCGCTGTTCCTTGTTGTGGAAGAACACAGTCACTGCATGAGCTTTCTTCAGATCCTAATATTAACAATGTGTGATACTTCATTTATTTTTTATGAAGTTCCAGCTCACACGGGGAAGACATTGTATGCGTGTTCACAATTGCTTCATTTAACTGCGGAATCGTTTGAAAACAAACTAAAAAAACACAAAAGTCTCAGGTCACGCTGGATTTGCAGACACAATGCTGTGCCTTTTATATTGGATCTGACAGGAATGGTGCAACACACTTATGTGAGTAAAACGTCTTTTTTATATGTAATAGTAGTCCCGGGCTATTTGTTTTCCAGTACGGCTACCAAAACTTAAGCCTGTTGACTCGACAGTCTAGTGGATCTCAAATAGTGAACTAATATTCCTTTCTTGATCTGGGCGCGCCCACATGTGAACTGAACTGACAGGGGCTGAAGCTCATTAAATATGCAAATCTTATCCAATCCTAGCTGTGGGCATTTACTTCAAAGTCTTCAGTGCGGCACACCCATCAAAACCCAGTGTTCAGGAGAAAGCCTCAAAACCAGTTTAGAAAATAGCCTAATACTTATTAACTTATTATTAGTTATGATGTTTTTAAATGTAAAAACCACACAAATGGCATTAGTTAATGTTTGATTAAAAAAATTAAAAAGCCAGTTCAAGACACCTTTAAAAAATGTATTTGCAAATTATGGTGGAAAATAAGCCATGCATGATATCACCCCGTAGGGTCAAAATTTATCACAAGAACAGTGAGCAAAAATCCCAGAACCACATAGGGACATGACCTGCAGAGAGCTGGGACCATAGTAACAAAGGCTACCATCAGTAACACACTACGCCGCAAGGGGACTCAAACCCTGCAGTGACAGACGTGTCCCCCTGCTTAAGCCAGTACATGTCCAGGCCTATCTGAAGTTTGCTTGAGAGCATATGGATGATCCAGAAGAGGATTGTGGGAATGACATATGGTCAGATGAAACCACAATATAACTTTTTGGTAAAAACTCACTTGTCGTGTTTGGAGGAGAAAGAAGGCTGAATCATAACTACTGTGAAGCATGGGGGTGGAAACATGCTTTGGGGCTGTTTTTCTGCAAAGGGACCAGGACGACTAATCCTTGTGTAGCCCAGTGGTAAACTTGGACATGATAGTGTAATGGAAACTGGGTGGGTTATGATTAATCCCTCTTACTCTCAAAAACAAACTACTTGACTATTAAAAAGTAAACATTTATTTACTTTACATAAAGAATAGGGGACACCTGATTTCTAAATAACTAAATATCAATTCATTTTACATAATTAAAAGGAGATCAATATTTGATAACTTTATTTCATGTTAGTGATTAAAATGTCTCGGTTAGGTATGTAACCCTCGTTCCCTGAAGGAGGGAATGGAGACGTATGTCGGAACTGACCGACGAATTGGGATCTGATCTCAGAGACCAAGCTACTTTGAGTATGTAATGAGCCAATCGGAGATTGGCATGTGATCCGCGCATTCCACGCTCCACCCCGCAGCGTGGGTATAAATAGGAAGTGGAATGGCAGATCAATGCTTTTTTCTGCTGAGGAGCCGACTAGTGACTGGGCTCCTAGCGGAAGTACAGCATCTGGCGACGGGATGTACGTCTCCGTTCCCTCCTTCAGGGAACGAGGTTTACATATGTAACCGAGACGTTCCCTTTCAGTCAGTCACGTTCGGCGTACGTCGGAACTGACCGACGAATTGGGATCCCTACCAAAACGCCAGGAGGCTGGCCCTTCCAGCATTCTGCTTGAGCGCACTGTACTGTCTAGTATGGTACGGAAGTCAGGGCTCCAAGCAGGGAGGTCAGTCACTGCTGTTTATGCAAGACTCACTCAGTGTGACTACTGAACGCTGGGAAGCATGCCTGTCTCGGAAGATGGTACGCTGCGGAGCCACGTCCTTCCAGCGCTTGTAGACTCACTACCTGATCCCGGAAGGGGGTGGAAGGAACCTTGGGCACGTAACTGGGCCGGGGTCTCAGGACAATGTGAGAGTTACCAGGCCCGAATTCTAGGCACGATTCGTTGACCGAAAGTGCATGCAGGTCCCCTACCCTCTTAATGGAGGCCAATGCGGTCAGGAGCACGGTCTTCATCAAATTATTGACATAATTTTCAGCTCAATTTACTCCAAAGGCTCGAAGGGAGGGCTCTGAAGTGCTCTGAGCACTAGAGCCAATTCCCAAGAGGGTAACGAGTTTGGGCGAAGAGGATTTAGTCTCCTTGCACCTCTGAGGAACCTGACGACTAGGTCGTGCTTTCCCACTGACTTAACTTCAACTGCATCGTGATACACCGCTATTGCGGTGACGTATACTTTGAGGGTGGAGATAGCCTTTGCTCCAACCCATCTTGCAGGAAGGAAAGCACGACACTAATCGAACACCTTCGGGGGTGTTCCACTTCGGGAATACCACACAACGAACAGGTTCTAGCTGAAGAGATGGTGTCTACGACTGCTTGTGGTAGTCCATCTACCACATATAATACTGCAGTTGTGCAGTACTATAATACCTATAATTTCTGATGCACATTCATCTGACAAATGCCTAAACAAAGTATTCAACTCTCTCAAATTCTCAGAAATCCTCAAATGAGGTTGCAAAACACAGCTATCAGGACCTACTCCTCACTACTACTTGCTGCCACCATGTAGGGAGAGGCCCCAGAAGTCTCAACAGCTGCGACTAAAGAAACAGGCATAACCAGGTCCCCAGACTCTGCCCCAGAGACTAAAGTCTTGCTGTAATAGGACTGCAAAAGATTAATGTGACAGAGCTGTGTACAACGCCTACGATTTGGTGTAGAAAGTAAATAATTCAGGTCTGACACCTGTCGAACAACCCTATTTGGACCTGTGTATTTTGCCAAGAAAGGGGAATTGGCTATCGGCAATTCTGTCAGGTCTATTAAATCAAGAACAAATAAAAATGATGTAGGAATTTTTGAATAAATTGCAATAATTCTGAATGAATGTTTTGGCGGTATGGCTCTGTTCAGGGAGTCCTCTCACCTTTCATGAGCACCATGAAATAGCAGAGAGTCAGAGCAGCAACAGCATTAGGGAACGCTCGCACAGTTTAGGGCTGTGAGAGCTGAACTATTCCCCCTATGAACAGAGTAGCAACGATGACAAAGTAAAATGCCACCTTATACACGACATGGAGGAGCTGGGGAGGTGGTGGGCAGCAAAGAGCTAGCAACAGCAGTTTAGGAGCAAACTGAATCTGTTTGAAGATGTGCGCTGTTTATATCATAGCCATAAGCAGCGAGGGCAGTTGAACAGCTGATGCACTGATGCAAATCAGCTTATGCATCTCAGCTGAGCAGAAACAGTTGATGAGACAAAATAGCGTTAGCAGCGTCTTGACTACCTAGCCTGCCAGAACTGATGCTACGCTCAATTAATGCCAAAACCTGATTACTAGGACTGAACATCTTTGGCTCAGCCCGGCGGTTGTACCAACTCTTCATTTTCTGTTGGGCTTTAGTCAGGTTGTCAGTCGCCATCTCACAGGCTAAAAATCCGTCTTTCGGATGAGATGTTAAACCGAGGTCCCGACTCTCTGTGGTTGTTAAAAATCCCAGGATGTCTTTCGGAAAAAGAGTACGGGTGTAACCCCGACATCCTGGCCAAATTTGCCCATTGGCCTCCTAATCATCCCCATATCCTGATTGGCTTCATCACTCTGTCTCCTCTCCACCAATCAGCTGGTGTGTGGTGAGCGTTCTGGCACAATATGGTTACCGTCGCATCATCCAGGTGGGTGCTGCACATTGGTGGTGGTTGAGGAGATTCCCCCCTTCAATGTAAAGCGCTTTGAGTGCCTTGAAAAGCGCTATATAAATCGAACACATTATTATTATTATTATTATTATTAAAAACAACCTACAACAAAAACCATTAACATAGTCCAACAAGTTAACAGGAGACCCAGGACACTTTAGCTCCCCCTGCAAAACTGCCAGAGACCCACAAACTCTATGGCCAAAGACCAAATCATTTGGTGAGAATCCCGTGCTCTCCTGAGTTACCTCTTGTGTCACACAAATTATTAAACCCAGAGGCATATTAAGGATACTTTTTGTTGCGCCACCTTTTGCTGCGATTACAGCTGTAAGTCGCTTGGGGTATGTCTCTATCAGTTTTGCACATCAAGAGACTGAAATTTTTGCCCATTCCTCCTTGCAGAACAGCTCGAGCTCAGTGAGGTTGGATGGAGAGTGTTTGTGAACAGCAGTTTTCAGTTCTTTACACAGATTCTCAATTGGATTCAGGTTTGGACTTTGACTTGACCATTCTAATACCTGGATATGTTTATTTTTGAACCATTCCATTGTAGATTTTGCTTTATGTTTTGTATCATTGTCTTGTTGGAAGACAAATCTCCGTCCCAGTCTCAGGCCTTTTGCAGACTCCATCAGGTTTTCTTCCAGAATGGTCCTGTATTTGGCTCCATCCATCTTCCCATCAATTTTAACCATCTTCCCTGTCCCTGCTGAAGAAAAGCAGGCCCAAACCATGATGCTGCCACCACCATGTTTGACAGTGGGGATGGTGTGTTCAGGGTGATGAGCTGTGTTGCTTTTACGCTGCACGTTTTCAAGTTTTTCATTAACCGTTAACCGAGGCCCTTAGCGGTTAATACTCGGTTAACCATTGTGTGCGTCAGGGTTATTATTTTTAGTTTATTAATTTGACGACCGCCATCTCCGTAGTGAACGCGCCTATAGAGAGAAATGCACATCATGGATTACATAATCATTTCTTTTCGTTTTAAATTGTTAAAAGACATTTCAAGCTTTCTTAAGAAATATTTAATGTCTGTGAGGCCTACGCTGAGTTTCGTTAAATTAGGATGAGATGCGCTCTAGTTCACGAGCAATGCAAGTGGCCGCAAGGGTGCCTGCATGATTAGGGCATGTAGTAAAATATGCAGCCGAGAATGATTCACACAGCGTTTGACTCGCACGGCTGAGCCTCTCCCGGCAGAGAGTTCAAGCATCTGTGGACTCGTTCCTTCAGCTCTGGCCATCTTGCTTTCAGTCTGCGTTTAGCTTTTTTTGTTTTCTTCATTACAGTTAAAGTAACCTCTGCTTTTCGCTAGTCCCTCACAAGTTTCTCACTTCAAACTTTCTTTCTTCTGCTCCGTTATGCACAGCGCGCGCGGCTCCCGCTCTGCCTCTGCCCTAATGTGACTTATAGTCCAGTGCGACTTATGTTATTTTCCTCTTCAGGACGCATTTTTTGACTGATGCGACTTATACTCCGGAGCAACTTATAGCCTGAAAAATGCGGTAAGCACTGCATTGCAATACTTGTATTTTGCCCCATCACTCTCAATTTTAAAGTGCTCTTACGCTGTACTTTTCTTTGCCCGCTTCATGTTAGAAAGCTGGTCATGACTTCTTCTTGTGGATATTACAAATGTCTGGGAGTGCTCTGGCGGTCTCTAGTGGTGCAAAAATATATTACAACTAAATTCAAAGCACTTCATTGACGCCACTTAACCGAGCAAAATGTTTCACTCGGTTACACATTTTTTAACGGTTAATCGGTTAATCAGTTAACCATGGACACCCCTACGCCAAACATAACGTTTTGCATTGTTGCCAAAAAGTTCAATTTTTGTGTCATCTGACCAGAGCACCTTCTTCCACATGTTTGGTGTGTCTCCCAGGTGGCTTGTGGAAAACTTTAAACAACACTTTTTTCTTCTTGCCACTCTTCCATAAAGGCCAGATTTGTGCAGTATACGAATGATTGTTGGACAGAGTCTCCCACCTCAGCTGTAGATCTCTGCAGTTCATCCAGAGTGATCATGGGCCTCTTGGCTGCATCTCTGATCACTCTTCTCATTGTATGAGCTGAAAGTTTAGAGGGATGGCCAGGTCTTGGTAGATTTGCAGTGGTCTGATACTCCTTCCATTTCAATATTATGTCAGGGTTCTGCCCTGGCAGCTCTGTCTGTTTTGTCTTTGTTTAATGTTTCTATGTTTGTGTTGTGAACATAGAAATTTTCTGTTGGGCTTTAGTCAGGTTGTCAGTCGCCATCTCACAGGCTAAAAATCCGTCTTTCGGATGAGATGTTAAACCGAGGTCCCGACTCTCTGTGGTTGTTAAAAATCCCAGGATGTCTTTCGGAAAAAGAGTACGGGTGTAACCCCGACATCCTGGCCAAATTTGCCCATTGGCCTCCTAATCATCCCCATATCCTGATTGGCTTCATCACTCTGTCTCCTCTCCACCAATCAGCTGGTGTGTGGTGAGCGTTCTGGCACAATATGGTTACCGTCGCATCATCCAGGTGGGTGCTGCACATTGGTGGTGGTTGAGGAGATTCCCCCCTTCAATGTAAAGCGCTTTGAGTGCCTTGAAAAGCGCTATATAAATCGAACACATTATTATTATTATTATTATTATTAAAAACAACCTACAACAAAAACCATTAACATAGTCCAACAAGTTAACAGGAGACCCAGGACACTTTAGCTCCCCCTGCAAAACTGCCAGAGACCCACAAACTCTATGGCCAAAGACCAAATCATTTGGTGAGAATCCCGTGCTCTCCTGAGTTACCTCTTGTGTCACACAAATTATTAAACCCAGAGGCATATTAAGGATACTTTTTGTTGCGCCACCTTTTGCTGCGATTACAGCTGTAAGTCGCTTGGGGTATGTCTCTATCAGTTTTGCACATCAAGAGACTGAAATTTTTGCCCATTCCTCCTTGCAGAACAGCTCGAGCTCAGTGAGGTTGGATGGAGAGTGTTTGTGAACAGCAGTTTTCAGTTCTTTACACAGATTCTCAATTGGATTCAGGTTTGGACTTTGACTTGACCATTCTAATACCTGGATATGTTTATTTTTGAACCATTCCATTGTAGATTTTGCTTTATGTTTTGTATCATTGTCTTGTTGGAAGACAAATCTCCGTCCCAGTCTCAGGCCTTTTGCAGACTCCATCAGGTTTTCTTCCAGAATGGTCCTGTATTTGGCTCCATCCATCTTCCCATCAATTTTAACCATCTTCCCTGTCCCTGCTGAAGAAAAGCAGGCCCAAACCATGATGCTGCCACCACCATGTTTGACAGTGGGGATGGTGTGTTCAGGGTGATGAGCTGTGTTGCTTTTACGCTGCACGTTTTCAAGTTTTTCATTAACCGTTAACCGAGGCCCTTAGCGGTTAATACTCGGTTAACCATTGTGTGCGTCAGGGTTATTATTTTTAGTTTATTAATTTGACGACCGCCATCTCCGTAGTGAACGCGCCTATAGAGAGAAATGCACATCATGGATTACATAATCATTTCTTTTCGTTTTAAATTGTTAAAAGACATTTCAAGCTTTCTTAAGAAATATTTAATGTCTGTGAGGCCTACGCTGAGTTTCGTTAAATTAGGATGAGATGCGCTCTAGTTCACGAGCAATGCAAGTGGCCGCAAGGGTGCCTGCATGATTAGGGCATGTAGTAAAATATGCAGCCGAGAATGATTCACACAGCGTTTGACTCGCACGGCTGAGCCTCTCCCGGCAGAGAGTTCAAGCATCTGTGGACTCGTTCCTTCAGCTCTGGCCATCTTGCTTTCAGTCTGCGTTTAGCTTTTTTTGTTTTCTTCATTACAGTTAAAGTAACCTCTGCTTTTCGCTAGTCCCTCACAAGTTTCTCACTTCAAACTTTCTTTCTTCTGCTCCGTTATGCACAGCGCGCGCGGCTCCCGCTCTGCCTCTGCCCTAATGTGACTTATAGTCCAGTGCGACTTATGTTATTTTCCTCTTCAGGACGCATTTTTTGACTGATGCGACTTATACTCCGGAGCAACTTATAGCCTGAAAAATGCGGTAAGCACTGCATTGCAATACTTGTATTTTGCCCCATCACTCTCAATTTTAAAGTGCTCTTACGCTGTACTTTTCTTTGCCCGCTTCATGTTAGAAAGCTGGTCATGACTTCTTCTTGTGGATATTACAAATGTCTGGGAGTGCTCTGGCGGTCTCTAGTGGTGCAAAAATATATTACAACTAAATTCAAAGCACTTCATTGACGCCACTTAACCGAGCAAAATGTTTCACTCGGTTACACATTTTTTAACGGTTAATCGGTTAATCAGTTAACCATGGACACCCCTACGCCAAACATAACGTTTTGCATTGTTGCCAAAAAGTTCAATTTTTGTGTCATCTGACCAGAGCACCTTCTTCCACATGTTTGGTGTGTCTCCCAGGTGGCTTGTGGAAAACTTTAAACAACACTTTTTTCTTCTTGCCACTCTTCCATAAAGGCCAGATTTGTGCAGTATACGAATGATTGTTGGACAGAGTCTCCCACCTCAGCTGTAGATCTCTGCAGTTCATCCAGAGTGATCATGGGCCTCTTGGCTGCATCTCTGATCACTCTTCTCATTGTATGAGCTGAAAGTTTAGAGGGATGGCCAGGTCTTGGTAGATTTGCAGTGGTCTGATACTCCTTCCATTTCAATATTATGTCAGGGTTCTGCCCTGGCAGCTCTGTCTGTTTTGTCTTTGTTTAATGTTTCTATGTTTGTGTTGTGTCTTAGTGCATGGATCTGTCTCTCTTTGTGTCTGTCATGTGTTCCTCTTGTCCTGCCGCCTTGTTTGCGGTTACCACACCCCCTTGTTTAGTCTGGTCTAGTCCTCGTTTCACTAATTGTGCTCACCTGTTCCTCATGTGCTCTGGTCTCTTTATACTGTGCTACCTTCCCTCATGTCTTTGCTGGTTCGTTGCATTTGTGTGCGTTTGTTTGTCCGTGCAAGCTTCTAGCCCAGTGTCAAGTCAGTTCTAGATTTAGTGTCTCCTGTTTTTCTAGCTTTAGATAGTGATGGGCAGACCGAGGCTTCGTGAAGCACTGAAACAGTTGAAGCAAATGTGCCGAAGCTTCGAAACAACACCCGACACCCGTCTCCATGACGCCATCTAGTGGACACTGGCGTGTATTGATCTGAAATAACCTTGACTGTGATCTACTGTTTGTAAAAAAAAAACACACAAAAAAAACACGTTTTTCACATCTGGCTCACAACTACTTGGTTTTGTAACCTGTAGCCTCCTCATTGTAAATAACTTTAGTTTTTAGTTTTGTTTTTTTGAAAAATTAAGATTATTAAAAGAAATAAAGCCACAATGTGTCATTTGTTCCATAACATTTTTATTAAAAAATATGAATTAAGACATACAAATGAGTGAAAATTACTGAAAATTAAGTTAATGGATCCGATCCTGCATTCTGGGTCAATACAATACACACATCTCACTTTATGTGGTGTTTCCAATTGGAAATGCTCCCACACCAGATGTAGTACGAGATTTCGTTTTTGATTTAAAAAAGCATTGTCATTTCATCATTGCGATATTTTAGAGAAGCATACATTTTTAAGCTTTGATAATTTTAGGCGTTTAAGTCACTTGTTTAGTCTACAAAATGTGACATAATCTTGCTCCCACTCCACTGCATGGCTTTTTCCAAAGACTTGACAGTGGAGGTTATACACGGGCCTGTGTCAAAGGAGACTGCGTGATAGGCTCACCACTTTTGGGCAAAATGTTTTGTCAGTAATAGGTGGTAAACTCTGGAATAGCTTGCCCCTTTCAACAAGAGAATGTCCTACACTCAACACCTTTAAAACTCACTTAAAACAGTGGCTTCTTGAAAACCAGAGGTGCACTCATATTTAACTGTCATACATTTATCAATAGCACATGTACACTTACACTGTAAATCTGAACGTAGTATAGAGGTGAATGAACAATGTCTTGCCATTTGTGTAATTTTTTGTTTTGGTGAATGTGAATGATGTTGTATGATTGTTGGCTGTCTTTGTTATTTTTGTTATCTGCCTATAGGGACTGCAGATGAAAAGTAGTTATTTTTACTAATTCTGGCATATTTACATGGTGTATTTTTATACAACAATGTTCATGAATATGCTTGGTCCCTATTAAATAAACGAATAAAATAAAACAAAAATATATCACCTATGAATATCTATCTATCTATCTATCTATCTATCTATCTATCTATCTATCTATCTATCTATCTATCTATATAATTCTATATATTTTATATCTATAATTCTAACTTAGCCTATATGAATGTGTTACTAGCCTATATCTATCCTATCTGTCACTGATCAGTCAATATAGCCTCATTTAAATCTAGCCTAAATATAACTAACCAAAGCACACAATAAATATCACTTATCTCACAAAATCTCTCTCCTCTGACAAAAACCCACGAGGTGAAGATGGATTAACTTCACTTGTAAACTGTGGGGAATGAGGTTCATTCAGATGTGTGACGGTGCGGTTTGTTCCCGCCCCTTTTAATCAAAGCAGTCTCGACAGGCGCACCTGATGAAACACTTCGGTGCTTCGTTTAGCGGCAGTCACGTGGCATGGGTGTGTCGAATCACAGCTCGGAGCAGTGTTTCGAAGCATCCGCGCTTCGGGATCTCGATACAGCGTCGAAACGACAGGTTCGCGTCAGCCATCCCTAGCTTTAGATTTATTTTCAGTTTTTTCTTTGTTCCTGAGTTTTTTAGTCTAGTGAAGTTTCTGTCTTTATTTTGCTCGTTTTCTCCAGGTTTTATTTTGGTATTTTTCTCTAGCCTTATTGTTTAGTTTTCTTGGTTTTGATATCTTACCATTTTATTTTTCCTGTTTTCCACTTTTATTTTCAGTTCAGTCTTTTTATAGAGATTGGTTTTGTTTTATTTTTCCTCGTTTTCTAGCTCCAGTTATTATTTAAGTTTTTGTTTTATTTAGTCATAGTTCTTAGTGTGTCTGTTTCTTGTTGTCTTGTCTAGAGTCTTGTCGTGTGTGTCCTGAGTTGTTTTCTGTCCTAAGTTTTTCCCTGGCCGCTGTCTCCACTGCCTGTCAGCCAAGACGGGAGCTGCTTCTATGAGAACATCAAGCCTCAGGTTCCTGCCTGGATTGGTCCACCATCGCCCTGCCTGGTGTTGCCTCCGAAGCTGTCGTCAAGTTCACTGGCTGCCTGGACTGGTCTCAGTGGTCATCCTCCCCTGCCCGTCATCGTGGTGTCTTTCCCCTGCCGTGGTGTTTGGACTGTCACTCATCCACTACCCCATTGTGTCTGTTGATCTGTCTTGTTAATAAATCGTCATTATTTTTCACTCTGCATCTGGGTCCTCCACTTAATGATCCCTGACATATTATCGCTTGCACAGTGCTCCTTGGGATGTTTAAAGCTTGGGAAATCTTTTTGTATCCAAATCCGGCTTAACTTTTCCACAACAGTATATCGGGCCTGACTGGTGTGTTCCTTGTTCTTCATTATGCTCTCTGCGCTTTAAACGGACCTCTGAGACTATCACAGTGCAGGTGCATTTATACGGAGACTTGATTACACACAGGTGGATTCTATTTATCATCATTAGTCATTTAGGTCAACACTGGATCATTCAGAGATCCTCACTGAACTTCTGGAGAGAGTTTGCTGAATAATTTTGCACGCCCAATTTTTCAAAGCACGAGAATGACAGTGTCGGAAGAGAACAAGCCGCGATTCATCTGTGCAAGACGAACGCTGCCAGTGTGAATGCACAACAGCGCGCTGCTCCTGCCCTGCCAATGCACTGCTTGCGCGTGCAGTGTGAAACCGCCGTTAGAGGACATTGACATATTCGATAACCAACATCCTCCCCCTCGATCTGCAACAGAATGGTCTGTGCTTTTTTCCTCTCCGTTTTATCCAATTTAGCTAGTTATGTAACGAGCATTAACGTAGCCAAATAAAGTTAGGCTAGCAATAAATAACAGAATCAAGTGTATTTTGCCACTTTATAGTCACATATCAAACTAAAAGATGTAATACAGATATTACAGATATAATATATACAGGTTTACAGATATAATAGTGGAAATCACTTGTCTCAGGAATCATATTGATGTAACTTATATAAATAAAACAAAATCACGTTAGAGGGTTGCAGGATTTAGTTACTGTGGACTAATATAATGTTACCTGCTGTAATTATAACACAAGCACACAAGGAAACTTACACTCAAGGAAACTTACACTCATTGGTGGGCATGTAACGTTATTGCGGATGATGTCTGCACCGGCTCTCGGCGAGATAGTCGGTTCAGCCCCATTCACCAGTAACAGCGGATTATCAGTGAATCCCAGTTGTCTCCAACGAAAGTTTATAAAACTATCCTGTGTAAAATGATCACTACAGAGGCGGTTGTTGGTGGTGATCCTCAGCTCTCCATCAAAGTGGCTCTTCATAAAATGAATCCATCTCTTCTTGATATGATCGTTTTTTGGATCTTTAAATAAGGACACCAATCTGTTTTGTCAGTGACTACATCCAGGTAACACATTTCCACGACGAAGGCATAGCTAGCTAGCAAACTGTAGGCTATAGTAACTAATAGTACTCGCGATTGAGCGACAAATTGATGCGAATGTGCTCTAGTTATGAGCCTCTGTGGCTACAGTGCATCATCGACAGTTGGGGCGGGGCCAGGATAAGAGGCTCCAGTGCGTCATCGCGCCACCGTTTTAGCCCCGCCTAGAAAATCCGGAGCACAGCAATGGTGAAAAACTATTTAATGGTCTAACTCCACAATTTAGTCTTTGCAATGTGTTTTAGCAATACATTTCTAACATTTAGAATGTGTTTAGAATTTTTTCACAGAATTGCCTTTACAGGGACTTTAAACCTCAAAAATAGCCTTAGTTCTGTCATCGCAAACTGCACACGCGCCGTCAATGCGCCGCAGCCAGGTGGAAATCAATCGTGGGTTCATTGCCTTCGTCTATGATATGATTGCCTCCCAGCGGGGCCGCGAAGTGTCGAGCTCCCGATTTGTAAATTGTTAGTTTCTGTCATAATGTCGGTGCCAAAGCCTTGTGTTAGGTAATGTTAAGCCTAATTATGCTGCGCACTATTGCTTTGCTGTGAAAGCTGTGTGACACCGACAAAAAGCAAAAGTTATAATAAATGTAATGTGATTTGTTTCCCGGGAATGTTCCTTTTGTGATCATTAATTGTCTATTTTGTAATGTTTTAGTGAATTTGAGTTTGCAGATTGCTCTAATGTAGTTAAAATATAGCTAAAATATAAACTTCTATAATTTGCATTCATGTAACTGTAACATATATGAATCTAAATGATGTACAATATTACAATTTTGAAAAGTTACTGTATAAGAATAGATTGTTATACTGGAAAACATTATATTAAAACGTGTTTCTAATATAATGTATGTAAATGGGGTGGTCAAGAAGATTTTCTTTTTCTTTCACAGAAAGATCTTTATGAAAACATTTGAAGACCACGCAAGAAGAACACAGGTTCAGCCACAGAATGTTTCATCTCATGAGGACTGGTTCAGTTCTGAATGGGAAATGTTGAAGAAGTTTATGTATGTGAGTTGTAAGACTTTAACTAATGTTAACAAATGAGACTTTATTGTAATGTGTTAACTAACATGAACTGACAATGAGCAATACATTATTACAGTATTTGACTAACTTTGTTAATTTTTAACGATTTGTTCAACCAAAAATGTAAGTTCTTAAAATGACCCTCATGTCGTTCCAAACCCATAAGACGTTCGTTCATTTTCAGAACACAACAAATAAAGCTTTTATATGTGTACTATAATTACTATGTGAAATAAGTACCAATAAACAGTTAATATAGTAATTAATATAGATACTGATATAGATATCCATATTTATTGACTAAAATAACCAGCTCACAGCAGACGACTTGCGTCCAGAGAGTGACCCCCCTAACAACATCAGTACCATTTCTCAGATTTTTCCCCTTTAAAACAGGACAGTCTTTCTTCCAGTGCCCCTTGTCCAAGCAGTATCGACACACATCCGCATCCTTCTTAACCTGACTAGCAGGTGTAAAAGGAGAAAACCTAGAATTTTTGTGAAAACCCACAGTGCCCTGGTGTGACCGATTTCCATGCAAATCTTTTTACTCTGAGCAGGTGGCCCAAATGAACCTAACGATGAACCTAATGAAGAAGACCCCAAAACTTTATTGAAACGTCCAAAATGTTGTTTCTGAGAAACATTACCGGCACTGTTTTCCTTTAAACTATACTTTTGTGTCAAAGTGAAATCATCGGCCACAACTGCGGCTTCCACTGCTTTTTTCATCTTATGCTCAGATATATGTATAGCAATACGCTAATGTTTCTAAACTTTTTTAAACAATCAAGTTAGAACACTCTCCAAAAGTAGTGACAGCCACTGCAGAGCACCACCGATTAAAGTGGCTATTCAGCTCTCTCGCTACCTCTGTAAACGTCTGTTTGTCTTCCTTTCTCTAGCTACGAAACTGCAAACGATAAGCTTCAGGAACTAATTCATAAATTTTAAGCACTGCCTCTTTTACTTTTACATAGTTTTCCTGTCTGGCACAGGCAATGCAATAAACTCTTCTTGCGCTCTACATAAAAAACACTTTGGAGTAACAACGTCCTCTCAGAGTCAGACCAGCCACGGTCATCAGCCACACACTCAAATAAGGAAAAAAAATATCTGGATCGCTCTCATTGAACTTTGGAAGCAACCTAACGATGTTGGATATATCAGGGGGATGCACCAACACCCTAGGAGCCATACCCTCACCCACGTCAGATGAAAGCCTACTTTCAGCAACCAGTCTCAGCCGTTCTAAAGCCACATCACGTTCACTTCTTATTCTTTCCATTTCTAATTGATGCTCAGCTTCCATTTCGTTCTGCTCTGCCTTACGTTGAGCTTCTCTCTCTTGACTGACGTTCAGCTTCCCTTTCTTTCTGTTGCATTTCTATTAACACTTTCTGTTGCTCAAACGTAAGTGACATTTTGGAAAACTCTGCCGAAAGAGGTGTCAATGTTGCTTTGCCTAGCGCTAACTCCTCCATAATTAGAGATGCAGGTGATGAAAGAATATTCCTAATAACCAATTCCGCCTGAATGAACACTTTTATCTGGGCCAATTTTGCTGTTCTAGGTAAACCCAAGTCAAAATTATAATGTTCACAAACTTTGTCAAACAATTCAAAACCTCCACCGATTGAGCTACAAAAAAAATCCTCCAAACTAGCCATACAAATGAAATGAGTTCTACAGCATACACTTTTTATACCAAAGAAAAACAAGCTCACCTTTTACAATGCAAGTGTGGCCACAACACTGCGCATCAAGACGAGACAAACAGAAGTGCCCTGAAAAAAAAAATGAAAAAAAAAACAGTGATCCTCTTCATGCATACCCCAGAGAGATTTTTATTACACAATATCAGCAGCGCCTAAACTCCCCCGACAAAATGCAGTTAAAGCAGGCTTCTATGACTGTGGCCTCTCCCCAGGATAGCACAAAAACAAAAAAAAACAAAAAATAATAAAGCAAAATAACAAACAAGCCGTTAACGCATGATGGACACTCGCAAAGCTCCAATACTTATGTTATCCAAACTTTATCAACAAACTCAATCTTGTAAATGCGCAGTGCAGACCCACACTTAACAAACAATAGCCCACCGCCAATTCTTCAACCTAGCTCACTTCAAAAACAGCCCAGGCACAAATTAACAAGTTTTCTCCTTCTCTCACACACCAACAACAAAAACAAAAACAAATTTGAACTACTTAACATCGTCTTCCCAATGATTCAAAACAACGTGTTTAGGTCAATGAACTGTATCGGATCTTTACCAGATCCATATACAGCGCTTTTCAAAGCAAATGCAACTAAACAAAACAGATCTATATTTAACGCTTTTAATACCTAGGCTAATCAAAACCTAGTGATAAGCATTAAAGGAAAAATAAGAAAAAAAGTTATATTTACCAATGTCGTTTTAGATCCCGGACGAGTACCCAATCTGTTACATTCTGCCTATTCTAGGCTATGTAAACAGAGAAGGAAGACCACACAGATTGTTCATTTAAAGAAATATATTTATTAAAGATAAATAATGAACAATGCAAGTTAAATAAAGTCAGAGTATATGGTAGGTTGAGAAATAAAACATGTATGCAACAAGTAATATGAAGTGTCATGCAAAAGGAAACAAAAATCAAAACAGTGCGGGAGAGAAGAAGAAGTGGCGGCCTCCTCAACCAGCTCTGGAGAGATCTTTAAAGCCCAAGATACTGGAATCAAATCACACGCGATCCTGGAAACAATCACAAGCACAACACACCACTCCACACCTGTGCTCCATCACCTGTAGGGGAGATGTAATGAACCGGAAAGAGCAAAGAGGAGGAGCCCAGCAGATCCATGACAATACAGACGCCATTCCTCGTGTTGTTCTTCCTGACGGGTCTGCTATGCCATGGAGAATATTTGGATCTTCTGAGCAGGAGGAAGAACCTCAAGCTCAGGCAGCCGATGATGGAAAAATGTGCCACTTCCAGATTACAATTTTCTTTCCCCATTGCAAGCGTCCACTCCTGAATATATAATTCGAGCAGTTGGTGATATCCTGCAAATGACAAGCAAGCCCACACAGGGTGACAACAGCCTTTACAGAAGACTGTGCACCTTCTCAGGGGTCATGCCCACACCCCGTGTGAGTGTAAGAACGTGTAAGTGTTTTTGTTCAAGAGACAAAACACTTACACGTTCCTGCAGTGATTAGCACAAAAGACCAAAAAAAACTTACATGTGGCTGAAGTTAAGTGGTCTGGGCCTGGTCCTCTTAGCATCCCTCTTGGCACTGAATACTTTGCTATTTGCAAAGTTAAAGAAAAACAAGACATTGGAGTCAGCATACTCATCATTGAACAAGCCCACTCACCTACTCTTCCTCCAAGTGTACTTGTCCAGCCAACGGTGTTGTTCTCTAAAATGTTAGATCCAAACAACTTCCTGGTGCTCCTGCGTAATGAGTCTCTAAAGCAAACTGCCATTCCCATGGGCACCATGATTGATCACCTTCACGTCGCTGACATCGTGACAGATGCATCAAACTCTAAAGTTGAATTGTTCCAGCTATGGATCCCTCTCTGTTTGACTTCAGTGAGTCCCCCATCAGCAAAGAGTGGAAAGAGAGGCTGAGTCAAAAGCTTGGCCAACACTCCTATGTGTTCTCTATTGAAGAGTGGGATATCGGTTTAGCTAA
The DNA here is from genome assembly GCF_024679245.1 of Pseudorasbora parva. Lineage (NCBI taxonomy): Eukaryota > Metazoa > Chordata > Actinopteri > Cypriniformes > Gobionidae > Pseudorasbora > Pseudorasbora parva. Next base: position 38,377,533 of record NC_090174.1, read on the forward strand.
AGAGGTAGACCATAACATCCGCCTGATGGTTTTCAGTGTTGGATCTGCACAGTGGCTACTACCAAATCCCGATGGCTGAGGAGGACCAAGAGAAAACTGCCTTTATCTGTCCTCTGGGGTTCTTCCAGTTTCAGCGGATGCCGCAGGGGCATCTTGATTGACCTCATTGTTTCCGGCAAGACTCTGGGAGAGCATTCAGCAAAGACTCCTAAAAGTCATCACTTGTCTTGGAGAAGCTGGACTCAAGTTGTCCCTTGTCAAGTGCCAGTTTTGTCGCTCACAAGTCACCTATGTCGGACACATCGTCTCTGAGCACAGTATCACCACAGACCCGGACAAAGTTGAAGCAGTGACATGGTGGAAGCAGCCAAACGACCTTCCTACTCGGCAGTCATTCTTGGGGATCTGCGACTAATACCGCAGGTTTATAAAAAACGTATATAAACAACAATATATAAAACAATTTCTGCTTAACGTTTTTGAATAAAACCCAGGATGAGCTACAGGATTGTGCAAAAGAACTTTACTATGTTGATGAACTTGATCTACTACATCTGTTTTGATGTCATCATTCAGAATTTGATCTGGATGTAGTCTTTGACAAAAACTAACAAAATGCTGCTTATTTATGAATCTTACCCACACTCAAGTGTTGATTAAAAAGAATGCACGAAAATAAAGCTAAAATAAAATGTTTTGTGGGTGTTGTTGTTGTTTTAAAAGTAAAAGTTGTTCTGTCTTTTGATATAAATTTAAACTTAAATATAAATTTAAACTTGATATTGCATGTTTAGATATTCATACATTTTGTCTACAGCTTGACTGTATCTACAGTTATTATATCGGTGAAGTTACAAATAATTAATTATAATCATTCAAATAAGCTTTCTTTGTAAGTGAGTAGGTTTACTTTTAACTTTATTAATTTCTGTGGGTGGGAACAATTACAATATTGTAGCAGCAAAACAATTCACAAAAAGACATCAAATGTGTTTTGCATGCATGTCTGGAAAATTTACTGTTGACCAGAAATATATGGATATCCTCCTCTAAATAATGGGTTTGTCTCTGTGTGTGTGTGTGTGTGTGTGTGTGTGTGTGTGTGTGTGTGTGTGTGTGTGTGTGTGTGTGTGTGTGTGTGTGTGTGTGTGTGTGTGTGTGTGTGTGTGTGTGTTGAGGGGGGGGGGGGGGGGGCTGAAAGTGAAATAAAGTGCAAATCTAAATGCTTTAGCAAGCATAATATTCCAAATAATTTTGGCCATTTAACATTGCGGCAACTTGGGCTTTTCTATTTCAGAATGTGACACACAAACACACACACACAATCACTCTCTCACACACACACACACACACACACGCACACACACACACACACACACACACACACACACGCACACACACAGATAATTTTACTGCCAATTAGTAGTCAAAGATAGTTTTTGTCATGCATTCAATACTAATTGGGGGCATGAGTATGTAAAAGTTCCATGCAAAAATTGGATGTTATTGAAGAAATTAAATCTACTATTTTTTTAGTTCTTTACCACAATCAAAGCCATTTCCTTAATATTTCAAAACTCGCTTGGCGTCCTATTTGCATGTTCCTGCAAATGTTGCCAAATGCCAACCATGATGACTGCCCTGTTGTGCCCTGCAGCTCAGTTGTGTCTGAGCCAAAGAATCTACAGAAACAAGTGCTATATATACACTTGCTCTCTTGGTCATTTCTCTTACAGGACATGTTATATGTGTTTGTGTGATGTAAGTTGCTCAGAGGGTGGGGTCAATCCCTGTTCAATTATGGTAAATAATCCTATAGAAAAATTATAAGGATTTTTTTTTTTTAAACGATTCTGGTTATTCCGCTATTCTGTTGTCAATGTAAATGATGGTTACAACCCTGTCTGAAACTAACTAAAAAAAAGTAGTAACTTTACTTTATCTGAAGAAAAAGTGGAGAAATACAAGCCTTTTGGTGTAAGATGTTTGTAAGGGACAGTCATGTTAATGACCTAGAGTACATTCAAACCTGAAGTGCAATGCTCACAGTCTACTGTAATGAACTCTGTGTATGGAAGTACTGCCAGTAATTTGGCTAAACATATTCAAGAAGTATGCAGTCAGGCAGCTTGGCTTCATGGACTCTTAAAATTTAAAACACATTAAGATGAGATGTTGACAGCTTGAATTGCTCTAATTAAATAGTCTGAGTTCAGCAGCTCAATAAGGATTCTCAACAGCAATAAATGATAGCCACAAACCTGCCAACAACTATCCACTTCTCATCACTCACAGCCCTACATACCTTCAGGGGGATATAGTATTTAAATAAGAAATAAACAGTTCAAGCAGAAAATGATTTATGATACTTTGGTGCGATGACCCTAATTAAACGACTCCTGTTCTGACATGTGAAAAACATCTGAACTGGACACCCGCATTCCCCTATCTTGTTTCCGCTGTCAAAGCTACATTTATTCCTGACGATGCCAACTGCTAACATGGACCATAAGAAGTTTGAACAAACAGCTGCAAGCTTAGCTCAGCTCCAACTAATTACCTGGCATAATTTAGTTAACTGCAGTCCTGAGATTTGTATATTAAATAATTTGTTTAAAATAACATTTTACGACAAATTAGGTCTGAGGCCCTTCACAAATTCAGTTTCTTGAAATCAACTTTTATATCCCTTGTAAATCATTAAGCATAGATATTTTAGACAACACAATTAGGAGACAAGGAAAAAATAAATAAATATGGTGCAGACTTCAATGCACATAATAGTCTTTGGGGAAGTAGCATACTGATAATAATACGCTGAAAAACAATTGTTGGATTTACATGATTTAATTGTGTACATCAGTCCCAAGTGAATCAATTAAGTTGGACAAACATAATTTGCTCATGTAACTTCAACATCATGGAATGAATACATTTTAGGTGACCCAATTAAGTACACTGTAAAAAAAAAAAAAAAGTCACAGCCTGAAATTTTTAAGTACGAGCGACTTGGATGTTTCAGTAATTTCTACTTAATTTCTCCTTTTATTAAACTGACTTTAAAAAATGAGTTACATCTTGTATAACTTATAAAAAAAAGTGTAACATTTCTTAACTTATTTTGATGAGTTAAAACAATGTAAAAACATATGTTGTCATAACTTATTGAACAAATAATTTTTTACAGTGTAGTCACAAAGTGAATTTTATATGGCTCCCTGAAATGATGCAGGCATTAAATTTTATATATTCATTCATCTGCTTCAATTTCATATATTTTAATGTTACACAACTGAATCGTAATACTGCACTAGATAGTTGACAAACTTTTAGCAAGCAGTAGCATACATTAGTATCTTAACTGCTAAACATTACAAGCTCCTTAAACAAAGCTGTTATGACATTAGTTGTATTAGGCCAGATAGCAAATGCTCCACAATGGAAACCCACTGTAATTCAAATTGTTCTAAAAATTCCAAAATAAATTAATATTAAACACTATTAAACACAATCAAGTCTCTTCTTTTTCGCATCTTGCTCAAAAATACATCAAATAACACATTTACATATAAAATAACATTTTCTCTCTCTTTACTCTTGATTTAGCCATATGCAAAACATGCTGGGAACTAACAAGCCCCACCCAGTTTCAGTTAACGCAAAACAAATCATTTACGTAATCTTAACACTTATATATGACTTATATTTAAGTGGATTGAACACAAGTTAGGACAAACATCTCGGTTACGTATTTAACCCTCGTTCCCTGAAGGAGGGAACGGAGACGCCACGTCGGAGTACCGACTAATAGGAATCTCGCTAGCGAGAGACAATCTACTTCAAATGTTACTAAACGAGCCAATGCACATTGGCATGCAATGATCCAGCTCTGCTCATGCCACGCAGCGCGAGTATAAATGATGCGCAGGTGCTTGCATCAAATTAGCCTTTTGCTGAGGAGCCGAGTAGGTGAATTGGCACCCCAGCAGGGTACAGAGGACATGGCGACGGGACGTGGCGTCTCTGTTCCCTCCTTCAGGGAACGAGGGTTACCTCGTATCCCTGATAAGGAAGGGCTCTCCCAAGGGAAAAACACAGGCTTCGGGGAGAAGCAACCGTGGAAAAAACTCAGTACCATGTGGGCATCACCCGGCCTGAACTCCTGGCACGATTTGTCGACCGAAGTGCCTGCAGGTCCCCTACCCTCTTGATGGAGGCCAATGCAACCAACAGCAAAGACTTCATGGACAGAATCTTAAGCTCTGCTGACTGCAAGGGCTCAAATAGGAACCTGACGACAAGGTCGTGCTTCCCAACCGAATTACCTACATGGTCGTGACAGGCGGAAATAGCAGAAACGTAACTGAGGGAGGAGGGTGACAGCCTACGCTCCAACCCCTGCTACAGGAAGGAAAGCACAGATGCAATTGAAAACCTTCAGGGGTCTTCTCTGGGAAGAACAACAATCGATGAACAGGTTCCACTTCAAGGTATAGGCCTCTCTTGTAGACGGTGCTCTAGTCGAAGTGATGGTGTTAACTACCTCTTGGGGTAAGTCACCTAGAACCTCCGCATCCCGTCCAGGGACCAGACATGAAGTTTCCAGAGGTCTGGACGCGGTTGCCAGAGGGTGCCCCATCTCTGAGTTAGAAGATCTTTCCTCAGAGGAATCGGCCAAGGATGGGCTGTCGCGAGGAGCATGATTTCTGGGAACAAGGTCCGGTGGGGCCAATACAGGGCCACCAACAGGGCCTGCTCCTCGTCCTCCGTGACCTTGCACAGTGTCTGTGCAAGTATGCTCACTAGGGGAAAATGCATATTTGCGCAGGCCAGGGGCCAGCTGTGCGCAAGTGCATCCGTGCCGAGGTTACCCACGGTCAGCGAATAAAACCAATGGCAGTGTGACGTTTCTGGGGAGGCAAACAGGTGTGTGCCACCCAAACTGAACCCAATCAGCTGGACTACCTGGGGGTGGAGTCGCCACTCTCCCGGGAGCGCAGCTCATGACAGCTCATCGGCCACACGGTTGCGCCCACCAGGGACATGAATGGCCTGAAGCAACCTCAGACACTTCTGACTCAAGAGGAGGAGATGGGAGTCGAGTTGCAACATGCAACAGGAGCATCGACCAACTTGGCGGTTGATGTATGCAGCGGTCGCAGTGTTGTCCGTACGGACCAATACATCTTTGCCCCATAACCGGCCTTTGATGCGGCTCGGTGCATGATGTATTGCTAGCAACTCGAGGCAATTGATGTGCCAATGCAGGTGCGGGTCCGTCCAAACCCCTGACACAGCATGCCCGTTGTACATGGCACCCCAGCCCATGGTCGAACCATCTGTGAAGACCACAGCATGCCTGGACACCTTTTCCAGAGGCACTCCGGCCCACAGGAACGAGGGGTACGACAACGGCTGAAGGTATGGTGGCAGGCTGGGTGATCCTCACCCAGTGAGTGCCGCGTTGCCATGCCCATCTCGGGACTCGGCCGAGAAGCCAGTGCTGAAACAGTCAAAACAGTGCGTTGTTACTGCCGCCACATGGCCCAGGAGCCTCTGAAATTTTTTCAGTGGAACCACCATCCTGCCTTGAAACGTGTTCAGGCAGTTCAGCATCAACTGGACGTGCTCCTCTGTGAGGGGCGCTGTCCGCTCGACCAAATCCAACTCCATACCGAGAGAAGAGATCCTCTGCCTGGGAGCGAGTTTGCTCTTTTCTCAGTAGACCCGAAGACCCAACTGGCTGAGGTGTCTGAGCACCAGGTCCCTGTGTTCGCACAACTGTTTCCGGGACTGCTAGTATGAGCCAGTCGTCGAGATGGGCACAAGGGCCCCTCCACGACTTTCGTAAAGACATGGGGGACAGGGACAGCCTGAAGAGCAGGACTTTGTACTGATATGCTCGCCCCTATATCGGCTGGAGGGACCGGCTCTATCGCATCCTTTGCCAGTAGGACTGCGACCTCCACACACAGGACATGGGCGTCTGCAGCTTTCACCGAGGTGAAGCGAACGCCTATGAACCTGGGGGGAAGCCGGGCGAACTACTTCGCATAGCCGAGCCTGATGGCCCGAATGAACCAATGGGACGGCCTGGGAGCTCTAGCCAGGCTCGCAGAGATCGAACAAGTCGGATCATCAGGACCACCGGCATACCCACCATGGGGCAGCGAGGTAGAATACAGGCACTGGCCTGGGGTTGCTGTCTCGTGGAGGCGGCCCGCAGTGGGGTTTGAATGTGCTGTGCAACACATACCTGATTCCACGGAGGGCAGAGGGTCCGCAAGGAGGCTGTGGTGTGTCCCTGCGTCATCCGCTGCTGCCTGCTGGCGAAAGAGGAGGAGGATGAGTGTGGTCCAGCGTTTGACCGACAACAACTCTCCAAGCCCCCTGAGGACCCAGAGATAGAGGAACTTCTCTTTTATTTTAATTTGAGAATTTGGGTACCACTGGTTGTGACCAGCGGCAGAACAGATTTTAGACTCAAACATTCTCTACCCGTAATCAAAACTTGATTACGGTGACTGAGTTGGAGAAGTAACTACAATTAAAAACTGAACGTGTCTGTTTAATATAATGAGTGAGTCACCGCGCGAGTATCACAGCACTGAGAACTAGATTTAGTCAGACAAATGAGCTGATGAGCTCTCGTGATGAGAGCTGAGGTAATCGCCACTACACTCGCGACATACATTCACAACGCAAGTTCAGTCTGGCGCGTTTCAGTTCATGCCTTTGCAAGCTTAACTTTCATTGAAATTAATTTGAGAAGTTAAAAGACTTACATTGCTCACCATAGCTCCGTTTAAATGAGTGCCTGTAGCTGCCAGCTGAGCTGAGTGTAATTTCCCATCCCCCATGCGTGGGTTCAAAACATGCAGAAATGGCTCCCTCTGCTGGCTGTAGTTTTTAGCCTTTGGCCAAAAATTCCTCCTATGATGCAAATATCGTCAATTTGCATCATAGGAGGAATTTTTCCAGAAATAAAATGCATAAATCTCTTGTCTCAAGGGGATATGAGGGGGGAAAGCACAATCATTTGAATATGCTTCAGGGTTTCTACTGATACAAAGCCATATGCTAATCGCTGAAGTAACCCTTTAATGTTATGATTAATGGTATTTTTATGAATCTGGACAGAAGGATTGGGTCAGCTCTGTTTACAGATGATGGTGCCATCGGGGCAAGAGGACGAGATCCCATATCAGGAGGCCAAGAAACAGTCTGCGGCGCTCCAGCAGTTTCTCCCTCGTAAACCCCAGACTTCTGCTGCTGCTGTGCGGGAGCAGCAGAAACTGAGTATGAGCTCTTCACACCGAGCGCAACAAAAACAGAGCGTTGCCACCCGTACCCCTCCACAAAAGGGGTGGGCGGGGGCGACGCTCTCAGGCGCAGTCTTTAAAGGGTAAGGCGGATCTAAGGACTGTCATTATCTTTAAGAAAGCTGCGTCAAAAAGATCCTGACGCCATGGTCGTGGTCCACTCCGGAGGCAGGCGGTGTTTTCCTTAGCATACGGTGCCCGCCTCCCTTCGGTGCCCTCACAGGGTCGATCTGCTAACCCCGCCGCAATGCGAGAGAGCCCTCGCGAGTCATTGGAGGATGGCTCACACCCTCCCACGAGGGTCTTATTACAGTTGGGCCAGTCGTTCTCTGCCGGTTCGCCGCTTCAGGGCGCTGCGCTCGCTGTGCAGAGTACATCAGAGGCCAGCCTCGAGAGGCTGGTACCCTTAGTAGATTTTTTGGCAGAGTGGGAGAATCTTACAAATGTATCTCGTTGGGTCCTGCGTAGGGTAGTACGCCATCCAGTTCAGGTGTCGTCCACCCAGTTTTAACGGGGTTCTGCCCACAGTGGTGGGCCCCGAGCAGGCTCTGGTTATGTCTCTAGAAGTACAGGGATTAAGTAAGAATGGGGGATCACTTCTGGGAGCCCCTATCAGCTTCGAGATTTAGAAAACGGGCCAATGAACATTGGCGTGAGTGCTTTGCATATCGCACCCCGCCCCGCTGCGCGGGTATAAAGCGGAAGCGATCACCACGCACCACTGTCATTCACTTCGGAGCCGAACGGCGTTGATGAAGCATCTGACTGTCTGCTATGTAGCAAGAGAGAGAGAGAAAGCGTGTGCCGGGGGAAATGGCTCGTGTTGGCCAGATGGCACGAGACAGCGCGACCGCGATCTTACTGCTGCTGAGAGAGCTGCTGTTTTCACAGCAAACTGAGCTAGTTGCACACACACACACACACACACACACACACCACACACAGTTGGTTCGGTGGGCGTGTTCCTTTTTCTGGTGAGAGCAGAAAACAGGCTGCACACAATCCTGTCATTTCTGCCGCGGTCGATCCCCGGGTGCTTTAACACCTAAAAGAGCAGATTTTCCTCACAAAAAGAGCTACACGGGTGCATGCCTTCCTTTTCAGGATGTCTTTCCACCCGTGCATTTCTGGATGCAGTCGTTCCCTGTCGCTGCTGATGGTCACAAGCACTGTATCACGTGTCTGGGCTTACAGCACGCTGAGGCAGCGTTTGTGGATAGTTCATGTTCTCACTGAGGGAACATGACTATCACGGCGCTGAGATCGAGACTCCGGGAAGAGGGAGTCCCCCTACCCATAGCTCAATCTAGGTCTATTCCTGCCCAGCAGAATAGACCTACTTTGATGGATGGCCGGCGTGACCTGAGGATTACAGTTAAGACAAACCTGTCGAGTGAGCCTCCGTGGGACCCTAATCCCTCACGAGCGCCACAACCGGTGGTGTTTCCGGGAGACATGCGCCCCCCCACATGCGCGGCCGACGATGTCTTTTGGGGCACCCGCGGACGAACAGATGTCGATGGCTTGTAGGTTCTCTTCCGGTCTGACAGCGTTGCTTCAGGTGCATCAAGCACAGGCACTCATGGACGTGCACGAGGGTAGTCCTGACCCAGAGCTCCTCCTGGACCTCACCCTCAACGTAAACCGCCGCCCGTACTATTGGCCAGGTGATATCCACTGGTGGTCCAGGAGCGGCATCTCTGGCTCAACCTGGCCGACATGAGGGAGACCGATAAGTCCCGGTTCCTGGACTCCCCTATTTTGTCGGCTGGGTTGTTCGGCGACGCGGTCGAGAGCTTTGCCCAGCAGTTCTCGGCTGCCCAGAACAGGTAGGTGTTGCCATGCGCACGCAGACCCGACTATGGGCCGCCCTCGCGCCGTCGGGTCTCTACATGCCACCACGCTGCCCCGCTACGGGTACGTCTGTGGTGCCGTTGGTTCCGCCGGGATCGTCGCTGGGAGCCTGGCTAGCGCTCCCCAGCCCGTCCTGCGGGCTCTTCCGCACCATCAGACTCGGCTGTGCGATTCAGTTCGCCTGGCATCTCCCAAAGCCCAGGGGCGCTCTCTTCACCTCTGTGTTGAGGATGTTCACCCCGGTGCTTCAGGCGGGGACCGCAGTCCTACTGGCGAAGGACGCAACCGAGCCGGTCCCTCCAGCCGATATGAAGACCGGCTTTTTCAGCCCATTGTACCCAAGAAAAGCGGCGGGTTACGGACGATCTTGAATCTGCAGTTCTTGAACCGGTCCTGTCTCAGGCTGCCAGTCGAATGTTAACGCAGGAACACGTCCTCTGACGCATCCATCCCCGAGATTGGCCTGCAGCGATCGACCTGAAGGACGCGTACTTTCATGTCTCAGTTTTTCCGCAACACAGACCGTTTCCACGCTCTGTGTTCGGCGAACGAGCATACTAGTACGAGGTCCCACCGTTCGGGCTTTTGGTGCTCGAGCACCTCAGCCAGTGGGGGCTTCAGGTCAAGTGGGAGAAGAGCAAACCCTGCCCGACGCAGAGGTTTCCGTTTCCCGGTATGGAGCTGGATTCGGTCGCCCTAACAGCGCACCTCCCCGAGGAACTCCGGGCCGGCTCAAGCGTGCGGCCGACGAGCCCTCACGGCAGCCAGTGCTTCCGGGAGAGTGGAGACTCCATCCCCAGGTGGTCCAGCTGATTTGGGATCGCTTCGGGACCGCACAGGTAGACCTGTTTGCCGCCCTGGACACGGCCCATTGCCAGTGGTTTTACTCCCTGACCTAGGGTACCCTCGGCACGGAGGCGCTGGCACACAGCTGGCCCCGGGGCCTACGCTAACATGTGTTTCCCTAGTGAGCTTTCTTGCACAGACACTGTGCATGGTCAGGGAGGATGCGTTGCGCCTCTATGCGTTGAAGTGGAACCTGTTCGTCGACTGGTGCTCTTCTCGTCGAGAAGACCCCCGAAGATGTTCGGTCAGGGCCGTGCTTTCCTTCCTACAAGATTGGTTGAAGAGAAGGCTGTCTCCCTCCACCCTCAAGGTGTATGTGGCCGCTATCGCTGCACATCACTAACTAGTAGAAGGTAAGTCTTTGGGGAAGCACGACCTGATTGTCAGGTTCCTGAGGGGCGCGAGGAGATTAAATCCGCTTCGCCTCCCCTCTATACCCTCTTGGGACCTTTCTCTGGTGCTTAGTGCACTTCAGAGACCTCCCTTTGAGCGTGTAGAACCGGGATCTTCTCGTGTACTCACTCCCCAGAGTCGGTAGCACCGAAGTGCCCGTTCTAGTGTCGGCTTGCTGCGCCACTCCCTTCCCCATGGAACGGATATGTGCGCTTATATGCTCCAGTCGAGTTTCCCAGTATGGCGAACCCTGTCGAGTCCTGCGGGGTGGTCTGCGGCCCATTTTAGATCTGCGCGTTCTGAATCGAGCGGTAGCTAAACTCAGTTTCAAGATGCTTACACTCAAACAGATCAGGTCACAGATCAGGTCCAAGGACTGGTTTGTCACGATAGATCTAAAAGATGCATATTTCCATGTATCCATCCTTCCACAGCACAGGAAGTTCCTGAGGTCTGCTTTTGGGGGAGAAATTTACCAATTTAGGGTTCTTCCACATTTTTGTGGGTTTTAACAGACCAGCTTACAACTTAATGATGCATCAATAAACTATATATTCATTATTTATGAATGGTTTGATCATCATTTGCTCATGATTAACAATTGTTTATTGAGATAATGGTACACTGACAGTGATTAATGCTATATTAACTAGTAACTTAACCATTTACTAAGGATCTGTTTGATTATTTTATGATATGCTATTTTTTTAAGATAACTTACAACAGATTTGCAAATTGTTATTACTTAATCATTTATGAACGTATAGTAATGACATAGTAATGATTTGTAAATTAGTTTATCATTATCTAAAAACTTGTAACTAATTTATAACTGAGTCTACAAAACATACAAAAAAGTAACAATTTATTAACATTTATGAAATGCATGTTTTGCAAATTATTAGTTCATCATTAACTAATCAATTGTAAATTACTTATAATCTACAAAGTATATGTAAAATAATTAACATATCACTCATTAATCATTAATGAATGCATAGTCATGTTTCATAAATTATTAGATAATCATTTACCAATCACTTGTAAATGACTTGTAACAGAATTTACAAAACATACATAAAATGTTAGCATATCACTTGATAATCATTTATGAATGTTTTGTAAATTATTAGTTCATCCTTAACTAACCACTTATAAATGACTTACAACATTATTATAAAGTGTTACTGTTAATCTTTATTACACTGCAGCAGACTAGAATCTATGAAAAGAGTCATCTTGAACTCCTCCACTAGAGAGGTTTGCTCTAAAGCAATTCTGCAATAAATTATTCTGATTAGTTCAATACACACAAAAAAAACTACCATTGTATTAAACTATATGTTACCTTTATGTTGGTTATCAAGAAATTGAATTTGTGAAGGGCCTCAGACCTAATTTGTCATAACATTGTGTTTTATATACATTATTTAATATACAAATTTCAGGACTGCAGTTAACTTAATTATGCCAGTTAATTTGTTGGATCTGAGCTAAGCTTGCAGCTGTTTTTTCAAACTTCTTATGGTCCATGTTACCAGTTGGCATGGTCAGAAATAAATGTAGCTTTGACTGCGGAAACAAGATAGGGGAATGTGGGTGTCCAGTTCAGATGCTTTTCACATGTCAGGACAGGAATCATTTTATTGGGGTCATTGCATCCAAGTGTCATAATTCAGGACCTTGTATGGGACATGACCAATAAAGCAAGCTCTTGATGTCTTGATAAATGTGATAAACAAAAAAATAAAATATTTAAAGCTTAAAATGTAGATTGATATAATTTTTTGTTATTATTATTATTATTATTATTATTATTATTATACAATATATTTTAGAACTCAAAACACAGTATATTCTATGTGTAAATCATGTTCTGCTTTTAGCTGTTTATTTCTGAATTACACTAACACTATATCCCCTGAAGGTATTTAGTACTGTGAGTAATGCTTGATAGTTTTTGGCTGATTTGTGGCCATCATTTATTGCTGTAGATACTTAATGAGCTGCTGAACTCAGACTATTTACACAATGAGAGCAATTCCAAAGCAGTAAAAAACACAGCAGGTGTGAAGCTGTCACCCTCTCATCTTAATTAGTTTTGAATGTTAAGAATATATGAAGCCAACATTCCTGGCTGCAGTTTTGCATTCACAGAGTTCATTACAGTAGACTGTGATGGAAATTTAGGCCAGAATGTGTCCACACTACTGTCCTTGATAAAAATCTTCTCTTTACTATACCTTGAAAATCTCTTGTGTATTTCTCCACGTTTTTGTCACCGATAAAGAAAGTACTTACTAGGTCTTCATATATATAATTTATTTCATTTAGTTTCAGACAGGATTGTAACCATCATTGACAACATAATAGCAGATGATTTTTAAAAATGTTTGTCCATATATATTTCTATAGGATTGTTTACCATAACAATTGAAGGATTGACCTCACCCTCTGAGCCATTTACAGTAAGATAAATGGCAGTAAGAGAGCTAGTATATGTATGTATATATTTGGGGTGTGATGAGACACTTAACTCACAAGATGAGGTGAGACACTAGACTGGACTATGAGGTGAGACACTAGACAAAGAGATTTTTAAATATTATTTTTAAGAAATACTCATTGATGAAAGACATGACTAGAAAACTAGTCTGCAGGTGCATTTTGAAATGTTTTTACTAATCATCAGTTAATGTAATTTATGACAGCATGCTAACATTCATACAATGTTGAGTTTTGATCCAGACCATCATTTTGGTTGTAATTGACATTTCAATGTTTAAAGTATTGTTGGATCAGCATTGAAACTTTGATGAAAGTCAACAGCATACATGGGTGGAGACAGTAGGCTTGTTTGACTTCATACAGCGATGCGCATACAGCGGCTGACTTAAAGCAGTGCATGCCGGTTAGAAATTTTGTCAACAAAGTACCGGAAGAATGATTCGAGACCAGCCGGCTGATGCAGCCGGTGTCATAACAAATCGTGTCCGCCTATGAAATCGTGTCCGCTTAGGACCCCAGAGCGATTCTATTGGCTGAAAGAACTTTTAATGCGTAATCTGTTTAGAGCCTGATTACAATTCTTACAGAACCACGTTTTGATTTTTGTCGTTTAAATTGTGTTAAAATAGTCTTTTACGTCTTGCAAATCATACTTTATTCAGGAAATTCCCCAATAAACATTACTAAAGCAAGATGCATTTTTTAAAGAATGTAGACTAATATTTCTAGTTACAATCAGTATCAATAAAAATCAAATGCAAATAACAAGCATGAAAAATAAAGGAACAGAGAAATAATAAAGTAGATGAAGCATTGTTTGAAATTGCACAAAATAAGTAAGGTATGTCAGGTGGTTCAACACACTAGACTGTATAGAATGCACCTCTGCTGTCTCTAATGAGGAAGCATAAATTAAACTACTGAGAAGTAGTACATATGCTGAACCAAAATTGCCGTTTACCAATCCGTGGTCTATTTCTAACTTCAATAGGTGTTTTTCAACCATTTTCCAATAGACTTGCTAAACTCATGAAGGCTCATCCCTAAATCAAGCCCCGAATGGATTAGAGCAAATCAGGGAAAGCGATTAAAAATTCCCATTGTGGTTTGAAAATGCCCCACTGATTGGGAAACACCCACTAGTGTTCTGCAGACATACACACCTGCATGATCTTGTGCTCATCAACTACAAATCACTGTTAGTTTTCAGTCCATATAACGACTTGGGGCTCGAACAAGCGCCCTCTTTTTGTCTTTGTTCCCTCTTTTTCACCGGGATTAGGATCACAGTTAGAGTCCATTAAAAGAAGGGTCGGAGGCTCTTCCAACACCGGGTTGTCAGAGAGTGAAGGGTTTTGCACTTCTGCCTCTGTGGCTACAAGTACCTGAGCAGTTATTAGAACCAGGAAGCCTTCCTCGGTACAGGTGAATTTGTGCTGCAGACACTGCATCCAGTCAGGTTTGTGGTCGTCCCACCATCAGCTGATTTGGTTTGAAGCCTGTCGCTGAATGCTTAGTGCTCCTGTATGCTGCATTTAGTAAGGAAAGATGTTCATCCCAATTTCGCTAGCTTTGGTCCACGTAACACTGTATCATCTGCAAGAGGATTCTATTGAATCTTTCCACTTGCCTGTTCAAATCTGGATGATATGGTGTGGTCCGGGTCTTGGTTACTTGGTTACAGGCGACAAACTTCCATGAACAGCGAACTCTCAAAGTTCCGTCCTTGGTCAGTGTGACTCTCAAGGGGTTCCCCAAAGCGTGAGATGAAGTCAAACCTCTTTGCTGTTGTCTCAGCTCCTTGTTCAGGGATAGGGAATGTCTCTACCCAGCGAGTAAATTAGTCAGTTAAAATGAGGATGTACCTGTTGCCTGACTTGGATTCTGGAAATGGTCCTGGGACATCAAGGTGGTGTCGGGTCCATAGGCGCTCCAGCCTGGTAGTTCTGGAGCTTGGCCCTGCCCATTGGACTGTTTGACTTACAGGAACTACACTGTGGGCATTTCTTGACGAAAATATATACATCGTTCCCCATATTGTACCAGTGGTAACGCCTGCAGAGGCGCATGAATGTATTTTCCTCCCCTGCATAACCTGCTTGTGCTCCAGGCTTGGAGAACCTCATTCTTTAAAACAGGAACAAGGAACAAGTAAGCGCAGAGTTGACATACCTCCAGTGACATCATCCCAATGCTAATAAAGGATCTCATCTCTCTTCTCTATTTGAGACCAACACAGCCAATACTTGCGAACAGCAGGGCTCTGCATCATTACCTCTTCCTTAGAAGGCAAAGAACCATCAGACACCCATTTATGGTGAACTGAAAGGTCTGGGTCAGCTAACTGTTCTTCCAGGCCCAGGGGCTGGAGGCGTTCGAGGCCCAGGGGCTGCAGCCAGATTGAGGAAGGATCTGGGTTGTGATCATCATCAACTTCATTAACCTCTTAACGTTCACGAGGACGGTGACACACTGAAGCTCTCTTTGCTTAAAATAGCTCAAAATTACTATTAGATGCAAGTAATTACCTTGAAAAACTATACATCATTAAAAAGATCTAAAACTAATGTGTAATTTTTTTCCTCTGTTTTATTCTCAAAGTCTGTTAGTGACCGTAATGTGTTAATATGTGCCAGGAGTTATGAATATGCATCGGCGTCACTACCTTTTTAATGTAATATGCGTGTCATTTGCTCCCATTCATAAAAAACTCCTCTGTGGTCGTCATGAAGACTCTCGACAAAACAACTTCCCTCAGGGCTTTTACTTCAAATGTGTGCAAATGTGGAGAAATATTGATAGATTCTCATATGTTTGAGTCAAATTTCTATACAGAGAAGTATTATTTATTCAATCTTTATCCAAAATCCGCGGATGTATCATTATGAGCCCAGTAGACTGATATGCTGTGTTTTCAATTCATTCTGGCAGCCGGAGGGCGCTGGAAAGCTGTACTACTGAACATTCACTCCATATATGGAATAGATGAAGAACAGACACCATGTGACATTCAGGAAGTATCTGACATAACCAAAACAGCTTCCAGAGATCGTCAGATCGCTATTTCATGCAGATAGACACGTTTGAAGTAGCCTGGTTTTACCAGACTCTTGTACATTTCATTTGTACATAGAGTCTGGCTACTCTCCATTGACAAGGGTTTATTTCCGCGAAGGCGGGCACCCTGTTGAGGTTTAAAACTATTGGATCTGCCCTGAGCCACTCTGGATCTGCCATAACCAATCGCTAACGTTTGGTCGTGACGTATGTCATGCGCCCTTCGCCTGTTTCACTCATGGAAATCCGACAAAATATGCCACCTCAGTAATAAAACTATAGGATAAAACCTAAAACTCGTGCATTCGGATTGTGATTTATTCACGCCCCGGTGGACAGGAGAGTTCTGTGATCGGGAACGCGGCGCTCGCGTGGTCCGTAACATCATTGTATGCTGTAAATAAAATGTCATATGCTTGGTATGATAATAAATGCTGCTATAAATAACGGACCAATTCAAATGTTTAAGTGCTTTTATTTTAATTTGTTTGAGCGCCGCGGTGATGAAATATATTGCTCTTCTAAATACTTGCCAGCATTTTAAGGAAATACAAGTCTATAAATGCATCCTAATAACAGCAAAGCAACCGTATGGTGTTCTGCAGTGGTCAAAAATGATTACAAACAGTGAATTTTGAAGTGATATATTGTTGAAAACTCAGAGATGTGGATTCGGACAGCTGTTACATCAACACGACCTTGCGTTTGTCAAAAGCAGTCGGTAACTCGGCCGGGGATTTTTACACGGGTGGTGAGAGACGGACGGCAATAAAATAACTGACCAGTCCCTGTAACTTAAATGATGGCAATACCTTTCGACCCCATGAGAAACAGTTACCGTCCGAATAGCTTCAGCCAACTCCTTCATCACTAACGAAGCGATCTGGAAAATCAAACTTTTCCCGAATTTACCCTGTTGGAGGGCCACAATATCATGGCCACCAACAAACCCCAGCAAAGACTGTTATTGCTCCGGCTTTAACTTCTGGAAATTTGGCAGCGGTGCCACAATGCAATAAATGGTTTAGTTCGCATCTTTCTCCGCCGCCATTACTGAACTACATCTCAAACTAGCGCTCGACATCAACGTCATCGTTCTCAGCCACTCCCTCTGTTCGCTGATTGGACCGGTAAAAATTTGTTCGGAGAAAACCTAAGACTACACAGCAGTCCCAGACGTAGTACTGAAGGAAAATGAAAATTGAGCGGAAGTACGTAGGAGGGCAGAGCCAGGCTACGTTTGAAGACAATAAACACACAATCGCGGCAATATATGGTTGGTCTGTGTTCTTTATGCCATGTTGGGTGGTTTCATAATAGATTATATTTATAATGCAATGCTATTCCACATAGCTTTTAGCATTGTGTATTTTCTGTCAGATTTTTTGACCCTAAGCTACATGAGATCACATATTGTTATATAAAACACTCGACTTATAAAGTATAAAGTGATATGAAGTTAGTTTTGAATAAAACATGATTTTAATCTTATAAATTGTTGTTTTGCTGGTGTGCTAAGCTAACATGCTAGCTTGCCCTAGATGCACCTGCCACTGAGCAAATACTTAATTTTTATGAACATTTTCTAAATGTAAAACTACTGAAATGCTTATTTGAATTTAAATGCATTTGATAGAGTCTCTGTGAGGGTAAAGTGAGAGGTTTGATTTAGAAATGAGGTTTGAATAGAACAGTTTGAATAGAGAGTCGTTAGTAATGCAGACAAAAGAACAATAATTAGAGCCATAACCAGTCTGCAGAAGTGTGAATATGTGCCGGGGAGACAAACTGAATGGGGCAGTTTGCACCTCTAAACAATAGAGACAATACACTGAATAAAAAGCTCAGAAGACATGGCAATAAACATAAGTTGATATTTTAGATATCTCAAAATAAAATCACATGAAACGATCTTGTAAAACATTTAATAAAATTCAGTTTTAGACTTATCATCTTCAGATCTGAAATATAACCTGGTCAGACTTGTGGCTTTAGCTGAAGTGCATTTCTAGATTGCTACAAGGCCAACTTCAATTTTATTTTCATAAAGATATTTCATACAAATACATTTCTAATAACTTTACAAAAATTTGAAGCTTATCATAGCTTTTTTTGATTATAAAAAATATTATCATTTTGACTTTACAGTAAACTGCCAAGTGTCTGCTTTCAAATGAGACCATAATTATGCTTTTAGTGCAAAGGATTCACAAACTGTATTTGTTTTAGTCTGAGTATGCATTTCTTAGGATTTTTTCAAAAGTTGTGATTCAGCTTAACAGGTTAACATGACTGGAAGTGTTAGTGCAACTACCCTCATTCTGACAGTTGAGAGAATGTGTGCACCTTACCGCCAAGGGGATAACATCATCAACATCGTCCTTGAATCTTGCCCATTGATGGTGAAGCTTCCAGCAAAAGGGACACCCCTTGCATGGCAAGCTAGCTAGCTCTCTTCCTGCTTGATAACAGTCACAAGTTTCCTCATTCAGAGTTTTTCGGGACAGAGCGTCGGACATTGGAATGCTGTGTACCTGGCCTATGCTCAATGATAAAATTGTATTGGCTGATTTCTTCAAACCACCTAGCCAGTTGGCCTTCTGGTCACCTAAACCTGTATAGCCATGTTAGACTGCTGTGATACATCTGAGTATGAAGTTAGACCCCAGCAAATAGTGGCGGAATTGTCGTGTGAATCTGAAAACTGTGAGGAGACAGCTGGGAAATGAGATGATTTTCTTTTTCCCCCACTGTAACTGTGAAAGCACTGCTCCTATGCTCTGGTTTGGATGCATGGGTGTCCAGGACAAACTGCCCTGATGTAATTGGGAACACCAAGATGGGTGCAGTTGTGAGACTCCTTTTAAGGTGTTCGAAGGCCTTTTGCTGCTCTTCTTCCCAGGAGAAGGGAGTCCCTTTCTTGAATAGAATTGTCAAGGGTGTAATGATTTCAGTAAACTTGGCAACAAACCTCCTGTAATAGTTGCAGAGACCCAGGAAAGACTGGAGTTCCTGGATAATGGTTGGGGTCTTCCGGTCCTTAAAATCATTAATGAGGGCTGGATCGGTCTTGATTCTTTCGCCACTCACAACATGACCAAAAAACAGGACTTAATTTTTAAGCAGCTACCATTTTGAGGGCTTCAGCTTCGGTCCATATTCTTGTAACCTCTGAAAAATCTCTGCGATGTGCTCAATACACTGTTCCACATCTTCAAAGAGATAATTATGTCATCCAGGTATATCAGCAATGTGTCCCACTGCAGCCCTCGTAGAACCAGCTCCATGGCCCTGTATCCAAACGGCCAATCCAACCAATCCAAATGGCATTCTGGTGTACTCATACACTCCATATCTCGCAACAAAAGCAGTTTTGGATCTGTCTTTTTGATTAATTTCAATCTACCAATATCCTGACTGAAGGTCAAGTATCGAGAATTCCTCTATTTTTGGTAGGACATATGCGTCTTTAATGGTAAGATCATTAAGCTGGCGATAATCTATGCACCAGCGGACACCACCATCCTTTTTCCTTTTGAGAACGATAGGGGATGCCCATTCTGAGCTAGAGGGGACAACAATACCTGAATCAAGCATTTTCTTGAGATGTTCTTGAGACTAACTTTAAGATTAACTCTACCAAGATGGCGGCTGTCACAATGAGCTGTGAAATGCTGCTGCAGTTTAACATAAAATATCTGGCATTACAGATGTCTGCAGGTCTGTTTTTTACCAGATTTGCTGCAGTTATAATACTATCTGTGTTTCACTTGCTCCAGTACCGTAAAGTGCGGGTAAACCGCTTTGTTTGGACAACTTATAAACGCCAACACGGGCACTTTTTAGCATCGAAGGAGAAACAACCCAAACCCGGCGTGGAGCCTTTATTTCATCAGTTGAACAGGGTCCTTTGCTGCGTCGCTGCTGTGTCGTGCCTGTGTGGCATAACAAACACCTTTAATGTTGTTCAAGTCCCCAGCTATCTTACTTGCCCTGAGAGAATGACTGAGCCTGAGCCTGAGTGGGGATGTCCGGCTTTGAGACGAGGATGCGGCGGAGAGGCGGACGCGACCTTCTCACCCGCCTGGAGAGGCGGGTTGTGGTATGCGCCCAATGTCCAGCATGGAGGAGCCGTATGTGGAGAGCAGGTTTGGTTTAAAAAAACATTTGCTCAATATTTAATGGACAGGTATATCTGTGATCATTGAGATGGTTCTATAGCCCCCCTGTCGCCCATATCTTGGTAATTTGTCTGTTGTTGTCTTAAGATGTCAAGTGTGTGAGCTTTGTTGTGAATGTGGTTGTTATATTCTGCAGAGCAGGAACCTGCTGAAAATCAGTTGTATACTGAGCCAGGCCCGATTGTCCTTAATCTTTTCCTGTTTTAAAAATAAAAATAAAATAAAATAAAAATGTGTTTTCTCCTCATTCCTGAACCCTGAAGAGGTACGTCATACTGGTTTTTGAAAAGGCTTAGACATGCATGTGTCTATGCTGTGCTGCAGAGCAGAGAACTTCCCAAGATCATCAACAGTTGCTGCAAAAACTGCTTGGTGTTCACTCAACAGAGCCACTAATATCTGTTGCGGTTCCGTGAGGGTTTCGCTTTCAGAAGTAAACAACTGTCTGAGGTGTTCTGGAAGGTCAAGAGCATTGGGTGATGACACCCTTCTTATGTTGTGCTCATCCGGAGGCTCATTGTCAGGGTCTTGTGGCATTGGGTCCAAACCTTTTGCATACAACTGGCCGCCAACTGGAACTGAGTAGGCTCTCTCTCCCTCCTATTGAGTGTCAGGATATGCCTCGATGAGCACATCCAAACAGACTCCCCTTAAAGGGTTACTTCAGCGATTAGCATATGGCTTTGTATCAGTAGAAACCCAGGAGTATATTCAAATAAATGTGCTTTCCCCCCTCAAATCCCCCTGAGACAAGAGATTTATGCATTTTATTTCTAGAAAAATTCCTCCAATGATGCAACTATCGCCAATTTGCATAATAGGAGGAATTTTTCTAGAAATGTTTGGCCACAGGCTAAAGACTACAGCCAGCAGAGGGAGCCATTTCGCATGAGGGGTGGGAGATTACACTCAGAGCTCAGCTCGCAGATATAGGCATTCATTTAAACGGAGCTATGGTGAGCAATGTCTTTTAATTTCTCAAATTAATTTCTATGAAAGTTGAGCTTGCAAAGGCATGAACTGAAACGTGCCAGACTTAACTCACGTTGTGAATGTTTGCCGTGAGTTTAGTCGGGATTACCTCAGCTCTCATCACAAGAGCTCATTCAGCTCATTAATCTCACTCCTGCAGTTAGCGCTCAGTGCTATGACTCACTCTATTGAACAGACATGTTCAGTTTTTAATTGTAGTGTCTTCTCCAACTCAGTCACAGTATTCAAGTTGGTGGCTTTGGGAATGGCCTCACAGGGCAGTGAAGCATTCTGGGAATTGTAGTCTTTCATCCCCATGAGACAAAAATAAATGTTCTGTCTTTTCTCAGTCTAGAAGGCACCAAATTCAAAAATAATTCACATTTCTACTACATTGATGACCCAGTTTAAATACAGATTCATCTTCCCAGCGCTAAAGTACCCCTTTAATAAGGGTCTACTGGAAGCTGTAACTTTGCACAGCCTGACAGGGATCTTCTGTTTCATGTTAATCATGATGCTGCCTGAAGACACTCCATCAGCCAGGCTAACAGGCTCTAGAACAGCAGGGAGTTCTGGTTTTGGGTCGTCTACCACACCCCAAACTAGACATTCGCACTCTGGCGGCACAGTGACATCACTTTTTAACATCACTCTTGAAATGGCATTGTCTGGCCCCTTTCCTTCAGATATATAGGCGGGGATGAGTTCAGAGCCCAAGAAAACTTTACCAAAGGCATGTATGGTAAAATCAGAAGCTTTAAGAAATCTAAGCCAAGGAGCAGGGCATCACAAATTGGTGCAATGCAAACTGTCCAGTCCAACACTTTTGTGCCAATTTTGTATTTAACTTTCACTCTGCCTGTTGCTGACATTTATAGGCATTGGTTAGCTGTTTCAGGTGTGTTTGATTGGGGTTGGAGCTAAACTGTGCAGGACAGTGGCCCTCCAAGACCGAGATTGGGGACCCCTGGTCTAAAAGGTGATATAGTAGGTAATTTGCGTACATCTCTTCTGACATGATTGTAGCCTCAGCACCTGTATCTATAACTGCATTAACTGGTATGCCATCAACAGTCAGCAAAATCATTAAACTGGGCCCTCGACTTTCAGTTCTGCTCACATATACATTAGACGGACTCTGCTCTGCATGTGCGGAGCGATTTTGACTTGGGGGCTCCATTTTTACCACAGTTTTTACAGGGGGACTTGTAGATGGACTGGGGGACCAGTTTCGTTTGTAATGTCCCTCCTCCCCACACTGGAAACATAGCCTGCTAGAAGCTCTGGTGGGGCTGGAATTTTGCTGTCTGTATCTGCTTCACTTGAAAGATGTTCTTTCAGCAGAAAGTAATCTTCACGTATGTGTTCGGGTAATGACCACAGATATCTGGCAGCTAGCCTAGAAATCTAGGCGCACCCTAGTGGCAGCAAATCTAATCTGCCCGCGAGTGTCATCTAGCAACTCTCAATACCCTTCTGAGCTGTATTCCCCTAACTCTTGCCGGGCCAATCACATCGTGTATAGAGTCGGTGGGCGGGGCCATAATGACGACGGCAGAGTTACGTTTGCGTGCTTCTAGTAAACACCGAAACTGGTGAATGGCGGTCTTGCGAATCAGCTTTGACCGCGACTCTGGAAGACTTAGAGTTAAGCTTTACTCTGAGAAAAAAACAAAGAACGGCACTGAAGTCATTCTTAAAAAGGGAAGATGTGTTTTGAGTTTTACCGACCGGATACGGCGAAAGTTTAATCGATCAACAAGCTCTGCTTCACCTTCGTTGCTCTGAATGGTTGTGTACCGTATCCTATCGCGTGCAGAGGGAGTATGAAAGACAACCGTTTATCCCGCCCCTCGGATTGAGCCCAGTCAATGGTGAGTTTCCAGACCAAACATCTTGATGTGGTTCTGGCTTGTCAGGCAATCTGACAGCAGCACCTTGTAGCCATTCATGGAGTTTATCCACTCTCTCTACTGCACTTCATCTGTAAATAACAGCTCTGTGCTCAAAAGGAGTGATGAATGAGTCCCAGTCATCTCTACCATCATAAGTGTCAAGTTTAGACAGGTGTTGAGGAAGTCAGACTACATGGGCTCCGTACATGTCTATCAATGACTGTGAGTTCAGCAGCAAAAAGCCGTTCAGCATCAGAATGCCCTGTGGCATCTTCTTCCATTATAAGGCTTCTATAAGGGGCAGCTGCAAGTGTGGTAGTGTCTTCATGTGGGTCAGGACCACGTGTTACCTTACTGTCATGGGGCTGGTGCATGAGAGCAATGTGGTGGTATGGTGCCCACTTGAAAACCCAGTGAAGTCAACCGGTCTGAATCATTTAGCTTCTGCCACCATATTAAGACGTTTGAGGGGAGCGACTTCCATGCTAGCCACCCACATAAGGAGCAGGATGTAACTCCTGCCAAGTGTGGTGGCTGCGATATACCCTATGGTTTATAGATATTCTTATTTTCTATTTTTTGCAAAGAGCATAACACGATTTGATAACTGACATTGTAAGAATGGATTTCACCTGAGAACAAACTCAAGGGATCAAAGCTGCAATAAGACACTCATCTGAGTACAAGAGAAAACAAGACTCCACCTGGTCCAATCCTATTTCCTCACCCCTGCCGAGTTATGACCCTTGCCCTCAGTCTCAGGCCCACACAAACATGCAAATCTCACAGATACTGCCACAAGCTGTTTTGTATGGTCAATATAAATACTTTTGGTGTGATTGGTAAACAGGTTTCCTTCTCACATCAGTGGAACAGGTTACATCCCCGCACCAGTAAAACAGATCATAAAGAAGGACAACCGGGTTTGTTCCTCTGGTGTGAGGAGATGCTCATAAAGATCTTTTGATAAACATTTGCTGTCAGGCCCCAAGGATAGGTGGGACCATTTGGGTACGAGAAAAGTACCAAAAGCTGCATAAATATTTGGGTGCT
Organism: Pseudorasbora parva; assembly: GCF_024679245.1. Classification (NCBI taxonomy): domain Eukaryota; kingdom Metazoa; phylum Chordata; class Actinopteri; order Cypriniformes; family Gobionidae; genus Pseudorasbora; species Pseudorasbora parva. The sequence goes on from NC_090174.1 coordinate 38,401,617, forward strand.
AAATGTGTATTGTTCTTTGTTCTGGTTGAGTATTTAAGGAGAAGGGGCAAACCACTCAGGGAAGCATCTGTAGCCAGAACTTGTTACGGTGTCTCTCTATTGCCAGGTAAATGATGACTCTTTGAAACTATGTTTATACTATTTTATAATTGAGTTATATTGTATACTGATCAGTTGGGTATAATTGTCTTTTAATTTCTTTATTTTGATGTTTTTGCCTGGTTAAAATAAACATTTAACTTTGAATTATTTTGTATTATTTTAAGGCCACTTCTTTTAGTATGGATCAATCAGAGTCCTTTATTACCACAGATTTGGTGCCAGGATAGATCAAACTGTAGGACTCAATGACTGGAGCATGGAGCACAGCATTAAGGATAATCTGATTTCTGACTATCACTGTATTAACAAGTTGCAGTTCCTGTGATTATTATTCCCATTACGCTTTAAAATGAGTGAGCAGGCGCAACCACTTAAAGGTAAAATATTCACTGTGTAATCCTATGACTAATATCAGAACTGGCCAGTCTGCGACCGTGAGCAAATGTAATTCATGAACATTATGTCTCAGAGCGATATCGGGTCCCTTGATGAACAAAGAAAGTGAGAAGTAGAGATACTCAGAGAAATCAAAGATCTAAATTAAATCACAACTAATCATACGATCAGCCGTAAATTTATAAACGTAACAAACTCAAGGAAATGACATACAGAGTCAGATTAAATTCATCATGTAGTCAGATTTAAAATTGGATCTTCATATTTTAATAAATTGCAGTGTTCTTTATAGAAGCGCCTGAAAAAGACATACACTTCCTTCGACCAGCTGTTAGATTCCTACGCTGAGCAAAACAGGTGGAGTTTACAACATCTTAAATCCCGTCATATATCCTTCTTTCAACTTTGATTATAGTACTCTAAATATTATTTATTAAATGTCTAATAAATTTCCATCATTTCTATATAGCCCCATCATCTGCATATAATGACTACTCAATATCTCTACCAACATTCTCAAAGATGTCATTTATCATAACAAAAAACAGAAATGAGCTTATAGCTATGGAAGCCTGTTTCTGCCACTAAATAAAAAAAAATTAAAAGAGTAATTGCGACTTTTTATCTCAAAATTCAGATTTTTTTTCTCACAATATCAAGTTATTAAGTTAATTCTAAATGGTCAGAATTGTGATCACACAATTGCGAGTTTTGTGATTTTGTATTACGCAATTGCTACTTTATCTTTCAGAATTGTGACTTTATATCACGCAATTGCAAGTTTATTATAACTCACAATTGTGAGGGAATGTTTTTTTGCAATATTATTATTATTTTTATTTAGTGGCAGAAACAGGCTTTCATAAATTGCACTACCTCTCAATTGAGCTACCACCTGCATTGCATTAGCCCAGGGGCGTAGCCATCTTTTCAGAAGTGAGGGGGACAGAAATGATTTTTTTTTTTTTTGGACCAATATAATTTATCGCATCTCTTGCTTTTAATTGGGCAAGATATCAAATACACTGCTGAACAATAACCACTAATTAATATCTATAATATTATTCTCCTATTTTTGTGCCAATTTTATGATTGGTTTATATACTAACCTACAAACACTTGTGCATTAAGACTCCATAGATTTTATGCAATGTAAAAAAATAAATATATATTCTAATGTGAACCATGCTGTTCTCTATGTGAATATATAGTAAAGTGTAATTTATTCCTGTGATCAAAGCTGAATTTATCATCATTACTCCAGTCTTCAGTGTCACATGATCCTTCACTAATCATTCTCAGATGAGGATCTGATGATCAAGAAACATTTAGGATTATTATCAGTTGTGCTGCTCATGGTGATGCTTAATTTTTCTGGAAACCATCTAAACATTTGTGGTAAAATTAAAAAAGAGAGAAATTAATACTTTTGTTGATCAGACATGCATTTAATTGATCACAAGTGATATTTTTAATATTACAAAAGATAATAATTTATTTAATGAATGCAAATAAATGCTGTCCATTGAACTTTCTATTCATTAAGGAATCCTGAAAAATAACATGTAGGCTATCATGGTTTCCACAACATTTTTAAGCAGCACAACTGTTTTCAACACAGATAATAATCATAAAAGTTTCTTGATTATGAAATCCTCATCTGAGAATGATTAGTGAAGGATCATGTGACACTGAAGACTGGAGTAATGATGATAAATTCAGCTTTGATCACAGGAATAAATTACTATATATTCACATAGGAAAAAAGCTGTTTTAATTTGTAATAATATTTCAAAATATTACTTTTTGAACTATTTTTGATTACATAAATGCAGCCGTGGTGAGCAGAAGATAATAAACATTAAAAAAGCTGCATTATTCATATAGCCTATACTTTATTGTCAATAAATAGCCTACATTGAGATGACTTGAAAAACACACATAAAGCATATATTGTCGCAATCGTCTGATTGTCGTCGTCACGTTTCATTCATTACTCATAACGATTGTTTTCCTTCAGCTGCAGCTCCAGCGTGACAGGATATTACCTCTATGAATCCACGTTTGACATTCTGTGAGAGCGCCCTTCTCATATTTAGATTCGAATAAAATGACAGGTCATGTATAGATTATTTTTTGTCTCTGAATTTAAATCTTGATGTATTCCCATTGGTTTCTATGTTTCTAACATTGCCTGTGACCTCAAGAAGCGCCATGCATTAGCCCCTACTGGCCTCACTAAAGCATCTTCCAATAGAGGTTTTGCCAAAAATGTCTTCCTTTGAGGTCACTGTCAGACTAGAACCAACAAAGTTTCAGAAGGTAGCCAGGCTTTGCCAATGGGACGCTACTTCAGAACTTTTTTATAAAACGGGGCTTATGGACTGGCAGCACATCCTGAGGAGCTCATAATTCCTCTCAGAATGAGCTACCACCTGTATTGCATTACAGTGCATTGCATTAGCCAATACTGGCCTCACAAAAGCATCTTTCAATAAAAATCGAGGGTTTGCCAAAAATGTCTCCTTTTCATGTCACATCCTGGTAGGACTGCTTAGGTTTGGTAGGTAAGCCAGGGGATGCTTCAGCAGAAAAAAAGTGAATTTTGCAATAACAATCAAGTTTTTCCTCTAATGTCACTGTCGGGCTAGAACCATCAAAATGTCGGTGGGAAATCAGGATTTGACCAGGGAATGCTACAGCATAACTTTTGCTAATTTTATGAAAAGGGGCCTTATGGAGTGGCAGAGCATCCTGATGAGCCCATAATTCCTCTCAGAATTAGCTACCACCTGTATTGTATTAGCCCCTACTGTCCTCACTAAAGCATCTTCCAATGAAAATCAAGGATTTTGCCAAAAATATCTCCCTTTCATGTCACATCGTTGGTGGACCGGCTTAGCTTTAGTAGGGAGCCAGCCTTTGGCCATGGGATGTTTCAGCAGAAAAAGGTGAATCTTATAATAATAATCAAGTTTTTTCCAAATCGTTTTTCCTTTCATGTCACCGTCGGTCTAGAACCAACAAAGTTTCAGTAGGTAGTCAAGCTTTTGCCATTGGACACTACAGCAAAGCTGAATTTTGCTATTTTTATAAAACGGGTCTTATGGAGTGGCAGCCATCCTGAGGACCTAAAATTCCTCTCCGAATGAGCTACCACCTGTATTGCATTAGCCCCTACTGTCCTCACTAAATAATTTTCCAATAAAAATCAAGGTTTTTGCCAAAATTGTATCCCTATCATATCACATCCTCGCTTGACCTGCTTAAATTTGGTAGGTAGCCAGCCTTTGGCCATGGGATGTTTCAGCAGAAAAAGGTGAATCTTACAATAACAATCAAGTTTTTTCCAAAAAGTTTTTCCTTTCATGTCACTGTCAGACTAGAACCAACAAAGTTTCAGAAGGTAGCCAGGCTTTGCCCATGGGACACTACTTCAGAGCTGACTTTTGCTATTTTTATAAAACATGTCACATGGAGTGGCAGCACATCCTGAGGAGCTCATAATTACTATCAGAATGAGCTTCCACCTGTATTTCATTGCAGTTTATTGCATTAGCCCCTACTGGCCTCACTAAAGCATCTTCCAAAAAAAAAAAAAAACGAGTTTTGCCCAAAATGTCTCACTTTCTGGCTAAACATCCTGTATGGAACATCCTGGCTAAACCTGTTTAGATTGTGTAAGTAGCCAGCCTTTGGCTATGGGATGCTTCAGCAGAAAAGGTGAATCTTAGGAAAAACTTGATTGTTTTAGTTTCATGTCACTGTTGGGCTAGAACCATCAAAGTTTTGGTGGGTAGTCAGGCTTTGGTCATTGAACGCTACAGCAGAACTGACTTTTTAAGTGATACTAATTTTATAAAACAGGTCTTGTGGAGTGGCAGCACTTTCTTAGGAGCTCATTACTCTTGGAATGAGCTATCACCTCTACTGCCCTACAGGTAAAGTGAAATGCAAAAAGTGTGATTAATAAGCTGAACATTCAAAGCTACAGAAATATTGTAACCTGTGACTAGCCTATGATGACAAACTATAAAGAGATCTAAAAAGACCACTTAATCTATTTCTCTTACTATACAGTTATAATATTGTTTTATATTAAAGTAATTTTTCAAAGATTACATGAATAAACAGGGTATGTGCAACTTTGGTGAATAAGACAGCAGGCTAACCAGGTAGCTGTATTTTGTGCGAACAATATAAATCATAATTTTGTAAAAATTTTAATCAGGTGCTAAAAAAAGATTACCCATTAAAATGTCTTTACATAAAGGCCATGAAACAACCGATCATGAAAGAATGCACAGAACAAGTGCAGAACTGAGCTTCTTGAGTCTATTCAGTAAGGAGCGTTTTGATTGGTGGATTAAAAGCTCACCATGATTGGCTAAACAGAACATCCTCCAAACTGCCAGGAAGGTCTCAAAAATCCCACACACAAATTCAAAGCAGTCCACACACATGTGACGATTTGCAAATGCAGATTCAAAGATCCATAAATACATGCATCATCTTTCATAAATGCATGATCGGATATGTATTCAAGAACTTGATATATACATATTTGTGTAAAGATTTTTAATTTATTTGGGTAAAATGCATTTGTGTGAGCATTTGGGGAAATATTTATGCTTTTACTTGTGCATTTATGAATTGTGTTTTGAATTTACGAATCTGATTTTATAATTGTGCTGTGCATTTATGAATTTTGTTTTGTAAATGTATTATTATTGAGGCTGATCTGGCTCCATACACCATGGGCTACTACCCTTCACATCGCATGTTCCGTCGATGTGACTATCGCTCATGCGTACATCGCAATGTCGATGTTAAAACAGAATATCGTTCAGCCCTACATATAGCCCCTACTTGCCTCACTAAAGCATCTTCCAATAAAAATTGAGGTTTTGCCAAAAAGGTCTCACTTTCATGTCACATCCTGGCTAGACCTGCTAAAATTTGGTAGGTAGCCTTGGCCTTGGGATGTTTCAGCAGAAAAATGTGAATCTTACAATAACAATTTTTTTCATGTCACTGTTGGGCTAGAACATAAAACGTATCAATAAATTCAGCCTTTGGCCATGGGATGCTACAGCAGAGCTGAATTTTGCTATTTTTATAAAACGTGTCAGTATGTGAGTGGCAGAGCATCCTGAGCTCGTAATTCCTCTCAGAGTGAGCTACGACCTGTATTGCATTAGCCGCGAGATTTTTGCAAAAAATTTGTCCCTTTCATGTAACACTGTTGTAGTAGTCTGCACAAGTGTTAATTTACCATGGGGATTTTGCTGTGTTCTATTACATACACGCACCTATTTAATTCCTAGATATGACTGACAATAATGAATTACATTAAATTTGTTTTTATGTTAAAATTATGCAGTCCAAATGGATTGAAGATTTGAATGTAATTCAAATACACTTTTTGAGTGCATGTTTCTGTAGCACAATGACTGAGTATTGCACATATCACTTATAATGTAAAAAAGTTTGTTGAAATGTTACAGTCTCTAGTACACCAGCAGGTGGCGGCAATGTTGCATAGTGTCGGTTAGAGCCATGCTCTCAGTATGAGTTAGGCTTCAACATACTTCGCAAGCCAAGAACAGAGAAAAAAGTTCTCGCTCCCAGGGCTGCGAGAACAAAATTACGTCATATTGTTCTCGCAGCCCTGGTTTGGAAGTTCTCGCAGCTTGTGTCTCTAAACTGTCTCCTAAATTAAGTGCCTCTTTTGATTCTCAGGCTTTCTCTCTTAAGCCTTCTCTTTGGCTCTTCTTTGCTCTCTTCTTCTCTCTCTCTCTCTCTCTCTCTCTCTCTCAGGTAACATTTTATAGGCCTACATGCTGGATACAATTAAAGGTAGGATAGGTAGGAATTGGTTAAAAAACTTTTTTTTCCAAGCTTGTTTAAACTTTCTTTATATATCAATACATAATTAAAATGTAAGTACTCTGAAAAAGAAAGTATAAAAATTGAGTGTCTGTAGACGTCTCACGGCTGTTTTAAAGACAGCTCATTATTTCCATTCACTCCATTTTCTCCCTTCTGGGCTCTTTCCAAAGCCACGCCCCCAAAACAATGAACGCGCCTCACCTACCGCTCAGCTGGAAGACGTATTATTTACCTCAGACGAGCGGTGTGCATGTAGTGACATCATGTCAGAATCACATGTAATAAAAAAATTGAACTTTATCAGTATGAATATAAACAAATAAGATGTCTTATAGTACTCACTATCAAGCTAGAATGGTAAAGTTTAAAATATATTTTTGTTTGATTTGGTAACGAGTTAGTTATATTTATAAGGCAAAGAAAATGGTAGCATCATGTTTTTTCAATAACATCAGTTATACTGTGATGAAGATGAATTTCGTGTAAGATTCATAACATATACTGTGTTTTGCATGTAAGAGTTTCCATGATGAAAGCATTGTTGATTAGAAGTAGCTAAAGCTAACTTAGTTCTTAAAAAAGTTCCTGGATGCGGTGTACCAGCTTTTACACATGCATTTTGTTATCTAAAGTTAATTTTGCTAATTTCAACACAACAGCGATCAAGTTGAGCTAAGCATATTGAGTATTTATCATCTCTACTAATGGGTAAGTGTATAATACTGTAACTTTATGCTAAGTAATGTTATGTTAGCTATAGAGTGCCGAAGTCATGACGTCACTTTGTAGGCCAACCCGGAAGTTAGCAGCGCATGGGTTCCCTTGATCAAAAACCTATGCATTTTCCCCATAGACTTTTGGACAATCGCAAAAAATAAGATCTGTGTTCAACAAAGAGTTATGACCCTTACACGTTTTGTCTATCAAGATAATCTTTACAAGTGAATCCAACATGTATACCGTTTGAAGCCTTAATAAAGCCGTCAGATATAAAATGCTAATGGTAGGCTATAAACGGACTACAGCACACAGTCGCGGATCTACGTCATCATCAAGCTTCCTCAAACTTTATTTAAAAAACACGTTCGCTCATTATGATCTGCGCTGTGTATGAACACTTATCCACTTTTTCATGAGAAATATTGCCCATTCGTTGTTTCCAAAAAATGTTAGAAACTAATTGGGTTTATGTGTGCCTCTCTGAGATTTGTTTTCTCGTTTGTTAATGTTTTATTTATTATTTTGTTATTTTATATAAAGAATCAGAATCAGAATCAGAAAGAGCTTTATTGCCAAGTGTGCTTTCACACACAAGGAATTTTTTTTGGTGCTGAAGCTTCCAGTGCACATAAACAATACAATACAACACGGTAATAAAAAATTCTAAGAATAAAAATATGAAGAAAAATATGAACAGTATAAGGTCACGGTTACGTTTAGTCAGAAGACGTAGATTATGAGCATTTACAGGGTGGAGAGAATAAATATAAATAATAAATTATATAAGTAATATAAGTAATCACCTGAGTTTAGGAGATATTGCACTAAAAAGTGGGAATAATTGCACTTACAGGCATTTGCCTGGGGGGGGGGGGGGTGTTAACTGTTCAAGAGGGAAATGGCCTGTGGGAAGAAACTGTTCCTATGCCTAGATGTTCTAGTGGCCAGTGATCGGAGTCGCCGTCCTGACGGTAACAGTTCAAACAAGAGGTGTCCGGGGTGAGTGGAGTCTGTGATGATTTTACCCGCTCTCTTCCTCACTCTGGAAGAGTACAGGTCCTGGAGGGTTGGCAGTTTGGCACCAATAATCCTCTCTGCAGTCGGGATGGTACGTTGCAGTCTCCTGATGTCTGATTTGGTAGCTGAACCAAACCAGACAGTGATGGAGGTGCATATAACCGACTCAAGGACAGCTGAGTAGAACTGAATCAGCAGGTCCTGTGGCAGGTTGAACTTCCTCAGCTGACGAAGGAAGTACAGTCTCTGCTGAGCCTTTTTCACATTGGAGTCAATGTGATTGTCCCACTTCAGGTCCTGAGAGATGGTAGTTCCCAGGAACCTGAATGACTCCACTGCGTCCACAGTGCTGTTCATGATGGTGAGTGGGGGGAGTGCTGGGCTGTTCCTCCTGAAGTCCACTATCATCTCCACCGTTTTGAGCGCATTCAGCTCAAGGTTGTTATAACTGCACCAGACAGCCAGCTGTTCAACCTCCAGTCTGTAAGCAGACTCGTCACCGTTCTGGATAAGGCCGATGACAGTGGTGTCATCTGCAAATTTCAGAAGCTTGACAGAGGAGTCTTTAGAAGTGCAGTCATTGGGAGAAGAGCAGTGGGGAGAGAACGCACCCCTGGGGGGCACCAGTGCTGATTGTAAGAGTGCTGGATGTGAGTTTACCCAGTCTCACTCGCTGCTGCCAGTCTGTCAGGAAGCTAGAGATCCATTGACAGATTGAGGATGGTATGGAGAGCTGGGTCAGTTTGGCTGTGAGGAGATCAGGCATGATGGTATTAAAGGCCGAACTGAAGTCCACAAATAGGATCCTTGCATAGGTCCCAGGTCTGTCGAAATGTTGCAGGATATAATGCAGTCCAATGTTGACTGCATCATCCACAGACCTGTTTGCTCTGTAGGCAAATTGAAGAGGATCCAGCAAGGGTCCAGTGATGTCCTTTAGGTGGGCCAATACCAGTCTTTCAAATGCCTTCATGACAACAGACGTGAGAGCAACAGGTCTGTAGTCATTTAGTCCAGTGATTTTGGTTTTTTTGGGGACGGGAATGATAGTGGAGCGTTTGAAGCAGCTGGGAACTTCACACTGCTCCAATGATCTGTTGAAGATCTGCGTGAAGACTGGGGCCAGTTGGTCAGCGCAGGCTTTCAAACAAGCAGATGAGATGCCGTCTGGGCCTGAAGCTTTCTTGGTCTTCTGTTTTTTGAAGACTCGGCTCACGTCCTCCACACAGACCTTAAGCTCAGGTTGGATGGCAGGAGGGGGGAGAAGAGGGGGTGCAGGAGGTGATGGTGAGGGTGTGAAGTGCAGATCAGGGTGGGTGTGAGGTGTGAGACTGGGCTTTTCAAACCTGCAGTAGAATGCATTCAGATCGTCAGCCAGTTGTGGATTCTCTACAGCTCGGGGGGATGGTGACTTGTAGTTGGTGATGTTCCTCAGGCCTTTCCAGACTGATGCAGGGTCGTTGGCTGAAAACTGGTTTTTCAGCTTTTCAGAGTAGCTTGTTTTAGCAACTCTGATCTCCTTTGTCAGTCTGTTCCTGGCTTGGTTATACAAGATCTTATCCCCACTTCTGTAAGCATCCTCTTTGGCACGACGAAGCTGTTTGAGTATCATTTGTGAATGATAAGAATGACTGGGTAGGAATGCATGTGTCCTCACAGAAACTGATGTATGATGTTACAGTATCTGTGAGCTCATCCAGATCGGTGGTAGCAGCTTCAAAAACAGTCCAATCAGTGCAATCGAAGCAGGCTTGTAAGTCCTGCTCTGCTTCATTAGTCCATCTTTTTACAGTCCTTATTACAGGTTTAGCTGATTTCAGTTTCTGCCTGTAGGTTGGTATAAGATGAACCACACAGTGATCAGACAACCCCAAAGCTGCCCGTTGGACGGAGTGATATGCATCTTTTATTGTTGTATAACAGTGGTCCAGTATATTACTGTCTCTGGTGGGACATGTAACGTGCTGTCTGTATTTTGGCAGTTCACGGGAGAGATTTGCTTTGTTAAAATCTCCAAGAATGATTAAAAGAGAGTCTGGGTAGCTTTGTTCTGTTTCAGCTATTTGTTCAGCCAGCTGCTGCAGTGCCGCGTTCACACACGCATCTGGAGGAATGTAAACATTCACGAGAACGAACGAGGAAAACTCTCGTGGCGAGTAAAAAGGTTTACAGTTTATGAAAAGCGCCTCTAAGTTAGGAGAGCACATCTTCTTCAGCGTTGTTACATCTGAACACCAACTTTCGTTAATGTAGAAACACAATCCACCACCTCTCATTTTCCCTGTAAGTTCCGTGATGCGATCCGCTCTGAACAGCTGGAAGCCCGGCAGACATAGTCCGTTGTCCGGAATGGCTTCACTCAGCCAGGTTTCAGTGAAGCACAGAGCAGCAGAGTTATTAAAGTCCCTGTTAATGCGGGAGAGGAGAAGAAGTTCGTCCGTTTTGTTAGGAAGGGATCGGAGATTCGCAAGATGAATACTGGGGAGTGCAGTGCGGAGGCCGCGCGAGCGGAGTTTAACCAGCGCGCCGGCTCGCTTCCCTCGTTTGCGTCCGGCCGCGCGTTTTAAAAACACAGCTGCCCCTCCAACGAGAATGTCCCACAAAACGTCCGAATATTCAAAAAATGTAGATATGTTGTCTGGTGTGTGTGTCCTAATGTCCAGTAGTTCGTCTTTGGTAAAACGGATCGGAAAAGAATGACTAAGCGCAGAACAAACAAAGAAAAACAACACAATAACAGAGGAGCTCCACACCGAGGCGGCCATCCGCGGCGCCATCATGATGATAAGTTAAAGCTTAATATTATTGTCTTTGTGATTAAGATTAGGCTATTATGCCTGATCATCGTGCCCCAAATAGACTTTAAAGAATCTTTTGAAGAATCTTTCACTGTATTATGTTTGATTGTATGTTTGCATACCATTTGCTAATTCGCCAGAAAAAAAGTGCTTTTACCACCTCAGAAGCACTCACGACGTAAGCTAGCCGTATCAATTTACAATCGTATGTCCTTTTTCTTAGACGATTGATCATAAATCTGGACATGTAGAACAGGGCAGCTTTCATTCGACAACTTGTGGTTCCATCTCAGGACAAAACAAAACACTACAGTCTCTCCACAGAAATGAAGAACTGGTAATCGGTTACCTTAATATCACAGATTTCTGTGTATAACAATATTTGGAAACACCACTATTTGAAAGGACTAAATATTTAACTATGTATATTAACTGAAAGGTAAACTTCTAAGAACGTGAGGCTGAAACGCGGGCTAGTTGTTTATTTTTATTAAACATTTACTTACAGAATTCAAAAGTGAATGAAACGCGGGCTGGTGAGATTTCCCGTTTGTCACGATGACGTCTAAAGTCCCGGCCAAAGGATGTAGTCCCTTTTAGCAACTTGTTAGCAACCGCCGTTTTTAAGACACAATAAAGTTTAAAAAAATCACAAGCAGGTTAGAACTAGTGTGTTTTATGTCATAGATCAAAACGTGAAAATATTTAGAGGCTTTGTTAATCACAGACCTTATTTCAGGCGATTTAGCAAAAACCCATCCAAAAAACCCATAGACTTTTGAGCGAGGGAAGCGGAAGTGCTAAAATGCTAACTCACTTCCGCGTTTTGGCCTACAAAGTGACGTCAGAACTTCGGCACTCTATTAGGCAGCTTTGTGTGCTAGTGATACATGCTTCATGAAAACATAAACCAAAAAAATTTATAATCAAAATGAAAGATTGCCTGTCCAGGAGAAATACAGCCAGCAATGAGTCGTTTTTCAGGTCCCTCAGTTCTCACCATCGTTGAAAAGCCACGCAGATATTTACTCGCGTTTGATTTCTTTGTTTATCCAAAGACTTTCTGTGCATTGCCTTTTCTCGTACTGTCTTCCTTTTTTTGCATTGTTTGCCTTCGCTGACTGTAAAACCCTGTACTGTAATTTTGAATAGTCTTTCTCTGTTATTATTTTGCCTAGGTTTCTTGCCTCTTGAACTGCTCAAATGAAACGAGCGCGCACATGTGGACGGGTCCTGTGGCGAAAGCGGTGGTCGCCATGGTAACGAGAGAGAGTGACAGTCGCCCAAGCCAATAATTTGTTTCGTCCCGAACGAAAATAATGAGCGGTGTTTATTGCAAATTAAAAAGTCTAGAGTCACTTGGTTTTTTTACTCTCCTTTTCAGAGTACTTACATTTTAATTATGTATTGACATATAAAGAAAGTTTAAACAAATTTGGACAAAAGTGTTTTAGATCAGTCCGTCCTACCCTACCTTTAATGGTATACATTAGCTGTGTCTCATTTCGTTAAATTTCGAAGGCTGCGTCCTCCGGAGGACACGTCCTGTGTAGGATGCAGTATACGGAGTGTCCTCAATCAGAATTAAACGAGACGTCCTTCCTAGGACACACAGGCAGGAAGTATCACGTTGCTATGCCAACAAGTTCAGCCTCGTTGCGCTCTCACGCCAGTTATATGAATGAAAATTATTTGTAACTTGAAAATGACTATGAAATGTTTCTTGTCTTGACAGCAATGTACTGTTCTAAACGTTTAAAATGCACTAAACAGTTGTAATCCTGTTTACCACAACTATCTGTTTGAGGTAATAAAGCTTAAAAAAACAAAAACAAAAAAAGCTTGAACTACTTATTTTAAACACCACACCTACGCTCGCATGTATATCTGGCAGTGGTGCCGTTTTTTCATATAACATTAAAAAAAATGACGGTTGTTAACGGAGACGCAAAGAATTGTGGGTTATCTCCAGCCGTGAAGGATACACCTCATGCACACTCCGAATTCCTGTGAAAGAAGGACGCATTCGGAGGTCGTGTTTGGAGAGTCCTACTCACTTTTTTGAAATGAGACGGCCTTATGACATATGCACCCTTCGAATGCGACCTCCGGAGGACGCAACCTTCCGAAATGAGACACAGCTATTCTTATCTTCTCGTAAATCTGTTTTGTAACTATTTTAAGTGTAACCATAATACAATTTTGTCATTCAATTATGCTAATTAGTTTTGTTTTGGTATTGACTTTGAAGTGCTACCTCAAATAATCCATTCTTATTTTCTTGGGCATGATATTTTCAAACTCATGAAGAACTGATAGGCTATCCCTTTTTACAGAATTTCTTGTCATTTGTAATCTTGTAGCTTTCATCACTTTACCTCCTTTCAATTCCTGTATTATTTCTTCCATTATCATTGTCAAGGGTAGGCTACGCCTACATCATAAATAACACTTTACATTTTAGCTGCATTTCCTGGAATATGAAATATTTTCTACCCTGATTTTGAGGCTCTCCCCTGCAACTCTCAGTTTTATGGGCGTGATTCATTGGATATGGACTGCTAGGATTTAAAGCAGCACTTGGCAACTTTTGCTCTCAGGGTCCCCCTACAGTTTGGAAAAAATAATGTCCTCAACTACTGTCGTAAGCTCTGTCATCCTACAACAGGGGATGCCATCGCGCGTGCATTTGTTGACATGACAACCCTGATATCCCTGAATGCGTGGGTCGTCTCATAACCCGCGGACCCCGTATGTCTATGGTCGCGGGTGCGGGGCGGGTTGTAAAAATATATACAGTGGTGCGGGGCGGGCCGGGCCAAATAACTTCATAAAAGTGTCGCCGCGGGTTGCTGCAGCACATGCAGGTGTTCTTCTGGCGGGGCGTGTGAAATGTCTTCATCCCAGGTAACATTACAGTCAGTGGCACATGTTTCAGCATGTCATATGAATATAATTTTATGGGTTTTATTTTTTTCAAACGCCAAATAATCACGATGCTCACGTTTACAAGCCAGCGTCATTATAGTAGTCTATTGGTTACCGTTTTACAGAATCTATATAATACTTCAATTCAATGTTTGAGTGGTAGGTAGTCACTATAACAAGCATGACAGCATCGGTCGGGCACGCCTCCTTCAGCTCACGCCGAGCAAACGCTGGTCACATGTTGATCCTCGTCCTGCCTTTAATCCCATCACTATTTCGTTTCCTCTTATTGCTTTCCTCCAACAAAACCTTTTCTTTCTTATTTGTCTCTGCTGCTTCGGACATGTCTATATTATCCGACGAACAAAGTTGGGCTCGCACGTCCGAATTTAAGGAAGTGTGGGTGTTGGTGGAAGTGATGTATATGCCGTAAAGCAGTCGAATTTTGTAGTTCTTTTTGTTCTCGGGTTAGGCTACTACCCGAAACCCGAAGTTTAAAAGTATGATTAAAAACGATACAGACCCCATCAGGCTATGGCAGACGTGTCATTCAACCTATTGTAAGTCGATTTATCATCACAAGAGTCTGAAAAAAATATATTATGAAGGTTCAAAAGTTACCTAGTGCTGCATTAATAAGATTTGCGTATTTAACGAGCTTCGGCTCCCATGAGTACACGTGAGGAATTGTTTTGAAAGCGTGTGGGGAAAACGACAACCGTGAAGAATTGCCCACAGGGCAATGATTTATCTTTCATCCACCCACGAGAGGTTGGATTTGAAATGTTATCTTGTTATTGCTAGGCTGATCGGTGGATATAAGCGAGAAAAAAAGCAAATATCAAGTCAAGAGAGTTAACAATGCACATCAAAAAAAGGATTGTTATTTCACCTTTACAATAGCCCGTTGGCAGGGCGGTTTTGGTAGCCCGTCTAGAAAACGCAGCCCCGAGACATTGGGCTTTGCGAGTCCTGGCCCATAAATGTCTGAGTCTGATCCCGAATTACAATGAACCAACAACAACACAAACAAAGAATTATTCAGCCATTGACAGTGTGCGTATGTTATCTGTAAGACACCTAGGCCTACACACACACTATATCATTCGAACTATAACAATGCAATAGGCCTACTATGACAAATAAAAACAACTTTTTACTCACATTAGTGTGTTGTTTCATTCATATAATTTTATCCTGTCTGCAAATCTTCGTTTACAAACGAATCCGTGGTGAAATTAGGGAAATGCACAATGTCTTCCCCACGTGACCTGGATATTCATTAAAAATCAAGTTAGTCCATGCGTTCATAATATTGGAATCCGAATTAACCTTATGTGGTATTTTTTATTTTTTGAAAGTTGGATCCGGTTTATGTCATGTCAGACACGAGTTAGTGGTCGTGGCTACGGAATCAGGCATTGTTTGTCTTATATTGAGGCAGCGATGAAGTCAAGGTGTGGCATTTTCTGAGATAAATCGTTTGCTGGGCCTATAGTAACAATAAAAGCTTTTCTTTGACTAGAAAGGAAGTTTTCACCTCTGAAACTTATGTATGGTTTTATATTACCATGACCTTTTATATCAAAAGCTCAAAGGAAAGTTGATTTCTCAATTCATGACCACTTTAACATGAAGATATTGACTTGGATTTGAGTAGTGTAAGCAACTATATGATTGCCCTCTAATTACATTTACATGTATATGTTAATAATACGTTCAGTAAAGTTTTCTCTGAAAAATGTTAATATATCTGAGTAGAATATTACCAAGAGCGTTCTAATTTCATTGGCAGTGTTTCTTTAAGAAATATCACCATCTTGTGGTCAATGGAGGGACTGCATATGAGAATTTATTGTGTAAATGTGCCAATTAATTTGTTTTATTGTTATAATTATTATTAATAATATAATTATTATTATTGTACAATTTATATTATTAAATGTGTTCTTCTGACCAAGCCATACATGAACTGAGATTGAGATTTAAACGTTTTAAAAAAATTTGTAACAGTATGCACTTGAAGATGCACAGAAATGCAGATATTTTGTTATGTTAACAACAGAAACCAAAATAAATTAATGAATGATTCAATTAGCCAATCTATTACTTTTAACAAAACAAACCAATATTTCCCAGCATGCTACTAGCCAATCAAAGCTTCATTGTGTTTTATTTGTTAAAACATATCTTCATTTGTGCAACGGCAGTTTTAACAGTGGCTTTGTTGAAGAAGCCCTACAAGACAGTAGCAGGAAAGCTAATCATTGATCACTGATAAAACATTATGAGACACTTATGAAGAATAATAAAGGGAAAGGTTAGAGTTTATAAAAGATAGTAGTTAAGTCAGGCCCAAAGAATCTTTTATTACACACCACAAATCTGCCTATACAGTACATGTTTTTGTGAATTAAGAATCAACTGAACCCCTTCTACTAGTTGCTGGAGTGGTGTCTTTCTTAAATGACGGCAAGCCATGAACTCTGTTAGACAGAGGTGTTCACATTATAGCTCCACCAGACATGAAGGCTGTCACATGATGCACGAGAATATAAGTTACTTTCTATTTTACTTACAAAAATAAGTTTGCATTCCTCTGCCTTCACTGAACAAGAGTTCCATAGGTCTTTGTTGGCAATGATTGATCAATACATATGTAAACCCTATTTAGGTTATCATATACAAATATTTATATAAAATTTTTACAACACAAATTGCAACATTTTCCCTGTACAAGAGCAGTGATAAGTCCACATTGAATGAATCACAATTCAACAAATTGTGCAAAATAAGGAAAACAAAAACATTCATCAACATAACTTAAAGGCATTTGGCAATTTGGCGGGTATTTATATCAAAGATAAAGCTTATGTTCAGTATCAATAGCCATGAAAACAAAACTGTTATGACCACTTTTATTTGTACACGGCTAAAATCTCTGACAGATTCATGCTCCACTTCACAACCTGAATTTGTCTTTTAAAGTGCATGCAATAATACCAGTAACTCTGACAGAACTGATTCAATGTAATAAGTCCACATCCTGATAAAACTAATGCCAATTAATTTAGGATACTGAACAATGAATGCATTTTTTGTTCTTTTTTTCTTCTTTTTCTAAGTAAAAAGAAATAAAGCGTGGGTTCCACAATATGAAATTAATTAAAAGCTCTTTATGTATTCACCATATTTTAAAATCAGACACTGCTTCAAAATCTGCTTCTGCGTAAAGTTTTCATCAACAGTTGTCACATTCTCTGTGATACATACAAAACAGCTAATAGCCACGGTGAAGACGCAGGACACATTCTACAGTCGCAATGTCCTTTGATGACACCAAAGGCATTTCACACTTCATATCCACCTAACATGATGGGATCGTACTTAACATATCAAAGTGCTTACTTGTACTAAAATATCCTGAATTACTAATTTAATACCAAAAGTGGGACAATGGCATGGAGAAAAGGTCAGCTTGTCTAGATATTTCTTCTTGGTTAATGAACTCAGTGATGCACCACCAAACCACTTTTGAGTTTGTGGCTGTTTAGTTTCTCCTTTCAGAATATCAGTGTTCTCACAGCCGATATGAGTTATAAGATATTGATCCAGCATGGTCACTGTTTGGATGATCTTGGTAAATCCAACAATCAGGGACAGTGCAGGCACAATGTGTCCAAAGACATCAGTGTTGAACAGTCCCTTTCACCTCTGTTGGATCATCTGGCCTCATCCTTGGGAAAGTCAAACGAGGCCAAGCTTCCGAATCCTTGCCGTGCACTCTCTGAATCAAACATCTCCAGTTCTCGCTCCTGACGCTCAAATAAATGCTTGATTTTTTCGGTCCGTTCCTTATGAAGTGAGGCCAGCTCTTCTTCAATCTGGGAACAGAGGTGTGGACAGTATTTCAGACACGATTCCTTCCATTTTATTACTACCAGGTTTACAGTTTGACCAGATATGGCCAAATCTATCCTATGAGGTTCATTTGAAAAACAGCTCACCTTCTGTTCCAAGTGAGCCCGACGCAAAGACGCCTTCTGTTCCAACTTCTGCACCTCACGATCATGTTGGGCCTCCATCTGCGCCTTGGTTTTGTTCTGGTAGGCATCGAGGAGCTCCATCTCCTGATGTAGCTGCTGCCTTAAAGCCTGACATTCAGCCTCCTGCTCTTCATCTAAACGTAACTGAGAATTATATGCTGTGATTATCATCTAATACAATGCCTCATTTTCTAAACTAGTCCCTATTGAATCAAAACAATATTGCATATATAAGCAGCAATATTATACTTAACAATCATTGTTTATTTGGACTGATGTTGTGAGCAGAAACTTTGGCTTGGTTGTGAGAATTCAATTTGTAAATCCTATTTTAGAAGTTCCTATCAGAACTACTAGATGGAAACCTCTCAAACTGTTTTAGCCAGTAGCTGCTTTTTGCAATTTCTCACAGGTATAAGGAGAATAAACAAAAACAAAAAAATTATTAAATAAATCTTCGGACTGTATATGAAAACAGCCTTTAAGACCACTTAAACACTCCATCTCTATTTTAAAGAGGCAATGTTTAGTTGTAAATAAAAAAGATTATTGGAGAACATAATAAAACTCTTTTAAATTCTTTCTACTTCAAAATGTTGTATTTAATTCAGTGTGTTAAATGCATTTCTTTGTAATTATTTGTGAAATTTGTACGTACATTTTTTGGCAGTGTATGTTTCAATACATTTATCAGGTGAAGAAGAGTCTAAGATTTTATAACCTAACCCTAGGCTACAAACTGACCCCACATTCTGAGGAATTTTCCTCTGGTGCTTGTGTATTTTACCGATTGAGAGGCCATCATCTCATTAATGCTTTGCTCATATTGTTCTGCCAGCTGTGCGAGCTTGCGGGTCTGCTCCTCCTTCAGTGACTTCAGGATGGCTTTGTGGTCACTCTTCGGGGAGACCTCCAGCTGATGGTTCCTCAGAGCTTTGTACTGCTTGTTTTGCACCTTACAGGTATCTTGGAATTGCTTTTTGATCTGCATCTCCAATGTCTAAAATGAGATGAGAATATTTAGGTTTTATTTTTATAATAAATCATACGCTCAATCAAGGGTTAAATACTATAGTGTTTTCATCCTGTGTTATTGTATGTAATTTCACTGATTTAAAGATAGAAAAACATGTAAATGATTTGAATCATTTTAAAGTTGAATTAGTGACTTGTTCTTCCAAAGCTGCCTCATATTATATTGTCATCGTTCATCAATGTCATTTTCCTTTTATTCCTTCTATCCACCATTACAAACTGCGTACCTTAAGGTTCCTGGGCTGCTGTCGGCGTTCCAGTGCATGCTTCCTGTGTAGCTCCCTCTGCCGGCGACTGTTGTACTCCTCCTGGTTCTCCAACTCGGTTTGATGCTGGTGGCGCATCAGCTCAAAGCGTAGCCTTTGTAATGTATGTAGTTGCCGCTGTTCCAGCTCTTGGGTGGACTCATCCTGCCTGATCATCAACGCATGCTCCATTTCTTTTTGTGTCTTCTTCTTGTTGAGTTCCTTTAACACAAAGAGAAAGTCACATATCAATAATATTTCATTGGTTTGTGTGACATCAACAAGAAAGGATAGTGTAACAGATTTCTGATTTGAAATAGCACAAATGCTCTGATTAACACTATATATCACTATATCAAATATTTACACGTCACATTTCAAAAGTTTGTGGTCAGTGAGACTTCTTTAAAGAAATTAATACTTTTATTCAGCAAGGTCAGATTAAATTGATTGTAAAGACGTTTACATTGTTACAATATATTTCTGCTCTATTTATCAAAGAATCCGGAAAAAAAAATGTACCATGGTATTCACAAAAATATTGCGCAACACAATTGTTTTCAACATTGACAATAATAATAAAAAGTAACTTAAGCAACAAATCAGAATATTAGCTTGATTTCTGAATGATAATGTGACATGCAAGAACAGAAAAATATGCTTGAGACATTCTTTGTGGTGACTCATATAAATTCTTGCCTCCCGTATTTGCTCTTGTTCAAACTCATGCTTCTTGATAAGGCTTCTTCTTTTTAGAGCACGGCAGCTCCTTTCATAAACCAGTCTTTGCTGGTTCAACAGCTGGGCCTCCTCCTCAGCCTGAGAGCGCTGCATTGTTTCCTTATGCCTTGACAAACGCTCCTGTTTCTCCTCTTTTGGTGTATCAGAGTCTTCATTCATGTCCTAATGTATACAGAAAAAAAAGATTTTTACTTCAATATTTTACAGCAAAATTATGTAGAATATAAGGGCATACGAGGCAATAGCATTATATATAATAACATTATAAGGGCATAAGGATTAATGACTTAAATCTATTACAGGTAATATGAAACAATTAGTCTGGCATTGTTCAGGGCCCTGTGACAAAGGTGGCCCACTAACATCTTCTATGGCAGTGGTTCCAAAGATTTTCAGAGTGCAGTACTCCCTGAGACATTTAACATACTTCTGTGTACCTCCTCTCTTCCACCTAAACTGCAGTCACACTTTTTCTATTTCACAAGTTTACACCTACAAATAATCAGAGTAAAGTGATTATATATTTGGTTTACTATCTGACTATCTGGTTCTAAGATCGGAGTACCCCCGTACTCCTGGCTGGGATAGGAACCATATATATGAGAGAGAGAGAGAGAGAGAGAGAGAGAGAGAGAGAGAGAGAGAGAGAGAGAGAGAGAGAGAGAGAGAGAGAGAGAGAGAGAGAGAGAGAGAGAGAGAGAGAGAGAGAGAGAGAGAGAGAGAGAGAGAGAGAGTATATATATGTATATATATATATGTGTGTGTGTGTGTGTGTGTGTGTGTGTGTGTGTGTGTGTGTGTGTGTGTGTGTGTGTGTGTGTGTGTGTGTGTGTGTGTGTGTGTGTGTGTGTGTGTGTGTGTGTGTGTGCGTGCGTGCGTGTGTATTTGAACACCCTGCTATTTTGCAAGTTCTCCCACTTGGAAATCATGGAGGGGTGTGAAATTGTCATCGTAGGTGCATGTCCACTGTGACAGACATAATCTTAAAAAAATCCAGATATCATAATGTATGATTTTTTAACTATTTATTTGTATGATACAGCTGCAAATAAGTATTTGTCCACCTGAGAATATCAATGTTAATATTTGGTACAGTAGCGTTTGTTTGCAATTACAGAGGTCAAACGTTTCCTGTAGTTTTTCACCAGGTTTGCACACACTGCAGGAGGGATTTTGGCCCACTCCTCCACACAGATCTTCTCTAGATCAGTCAGGTTTCTGGCATGTCACTGAGAAACACAGAGTTTGAGCTCCCTCCAAAGATTCTCTAGTGGGTTTAGGTCTGGAGACTGACTAGGCCACGCCAGAACCTTGATATACTTCTTACAGAGCCACTCCTTGGTTATCCTGGCTGTGTGCTTTGGGTCATTGTCATGTTGGAAGACGCAGCCTCGACCCATCTTCAATGCTCTAACTGAGGGAAGGAGGTTGTTCCCCAAAATCTCACAATACATGGCCCCGGTCATCCTCTCCTTAATACAGTGCAGTCGCCCTGTCCTATTTTGCAGAAAGGAACCCCCAAAGCATGATGCTACCACAACCCATGCTTCCCAGTAGGTATGGTGTTATTGTGATGGTACTCATCCTCCAAACACATTTAGTGGAATTATGACCAAAAAGTTATATTGACTTTATCAATATATATGACTTTCTCCCATGACTCCTCTGGATCATCCAAATAGTAATTGGCAAACTTAAGACAGGCCTGGACATGTGCTGCTTTAAGCAGGGGAACCTTCTGTGCCATGCATGATTTCAAACCATGACGTCTTAGTGTATTACCAACAGTAACCTTGGAATCGGGGGTCCCATCTCTTTTCAGGTCATTGACCAGCTCCTCACGTGTAGTTCTGGGCTGATTTCTCACCTTTTTTTCTTGCATTGGGCCCCATCCTCCGAGGGAGATTGACAGTCATGTTTAGCTTCTTCCATTTTCTAATGATTGCTCCAACAGTGGACCTTTTTTCACCAAGCTGCTTGGCAATTTCCCCGTAGCCCTTTCCAGCCTTGTGGAGGTGTAGAATTCTGTCTATGAAAGCTCTAGCATAAGTTCTGCTGGGAAGACTCAATTACCACGTCACTTAATGCCTTCACTCTAATCCAATGATATTCTCATGCTCACGGTATAAAGGCTCCGTACTTACACATGTTTGAGTTCGCAGATACTGAAGTGACGATTCGTCTCGCTCGCCTGCCAAATCGTCACGTCCACTGACACGCCCGCGTTCGTCATTCTCCTGTCACTGACGACGAAGTTTGCCGCTTCCTCCCATCCACATGCGCAGCTCGCACATTCAGTGTCGCGGGTTGACCGGAAAAAGGGCCTTCGGAGGACATTATCAAGCCGCGAAGGCTTACCGGTATCCCATCAGCCGAAGTTATCCAGCGTGTACCTACTGCACCTGGCCCTAATACTCTGACTAATCCACCAGAACCTGCTTCTCACAGCCAGTAACCGCTCCTTCACCCGGCAGACGCAACAAGTCGGCAGGAAGAGAAGTCTACGCAGCACCCTCAAGCTTCTACTTCACTGGATTTATCCGAGCCCGCCGGAGTTTAAACCACACCGCGTATTATTTCCCCCAACTAGCGGCGGAAATGCATATGACCAACCTGGAATATTTAGTTCTGTTCCTCTTAATTCCGATTCGTTTAACTCTACGGTGGCCGATTTAATCTAAGATCAACACGGCAATCCCCCTCCTTACATTCGACACGGTGCATCGAGCGTTAAACGCGAAAGGCGAAGCTTTATTTACGGGTATGTCCCTCCTAGACTAATGTACTCAGATGGAGGGCCAACATGGCGATTACGTAATTATGCATTTACAATGGCATCTTATAAACTTACAAGAATACCTTATTACTTGAATAAGTACATATACATCATCGAGCTCATATTCTGAAGAACTAAGCTAGAGATAAGAATAATTAAAAGTTACACAGCTTGTAGCTTTAATGCTCAATTCTCCAAGACATCCAAGCCTCTTCAAGCAGTCAAGACCCTGGAATCAAAGACGTCGAGTTCGAACATTCTTTAATAACTCCGAGCTCGGTCCCAGCCACTAACGTATTGCAACCCACCAGCTTCCTCCCCCAGACATCGGATTAAGCATTACATTGGACGTGCCTTCTACTTCAGCCATCTAAACGTTCTTCAACCGGAGGAGTCAACATTTCAGGATGCTCTGCCACACCCGAAACTCCTTCTTTTAACTTTCTTCAGCTCAGCTCAGTCTCCGGTAGGCATCTTGTCTCCAGCTGCAGTGTCCCCTCTTATTAGAGTGAACATTGTCTAAGGTAAGGATATTAACTTGGCTTCACTTCTGCTTCCATCGTCTGCCGTTAACAGAAATGGTAGAACGTGGTGACGTGGCAGTGCTTCTCATAATTTACGATCCCAGATAACCGGAATAGTTAATTCGGCGATTCGCCATCGCATTCAGCTTTACATAGCCATATTGGGCCAGGTTCCTGATCGGAGGGAAGAGTTAGATCTGAATTAGCTTAATGGCTGACTCTAACCGAAGGTACAGGAGAAACTTGTTCTATGAATATCATAAACCTTCTCAGCCAAATCTACTCCTCTCGCTCTACAACTCCAGTTTAGTCTGGTCCGTTACCGTCACGGAATTGCTCGTTCGCTTTTCGGTGGTTTAAAAAAAAAAAAAAAAAAAAAAAAAAAAAAAAAAAAAAAAAAAACTGGCATGTTCCATTCACGGCGCTCATCATCATGACATCAAGCAGGCTAGTCAGATGCAAGGCCGTCCAAGGAGCTGAACACATTAAGCTAGTTCATACTTTGCTGGCTCCGCAGCGTGAGCCTCCGAGACTGCGCGCGCTCCTCCCCAATCGGACGAGACGTTACTTGACGCGCTCGCCGTCGTGCTATTCTTAAAACGACAGAGGGTGAATCCGAGTACTCGTCTATAAACCACCAGGAAACGTCGAGAAGAGCGGGCTAAGGTACACAGGTGATGACAATTATTTAGTTACTCTTGATATTATTACTCGTGACGTGAACAAAATATGTAAGCAAATTTAAAAAAAAAAAAAAAAAAAAAAACACAGCTTCACTCCAAGGTGACCTCTCTCCACTGAATATAAACCATGCTTAGATTCCTAAACAGAGCAGTAAATGCTACACGCAGTCAGTTAGCAATATAAAAAAAAAAAAAAAAAAAAAAAAAAAAAAAAAAAAAAAAAAAAAAAAAAAACTCCGAAAGAGAAATCAATGTGTAGTCCCGTGTGTGGTGCGATAGACGGCCGTTTGATTTCTGATTGTATGAAATGAGATGAATATGTGCAATGTCCTGGCATTACGACTGAGTGCTCATGTACGCAAGAGATTCAAATATTAGTACATGCATTCCAAGTGAGTGCAAGCAGTTCTTAAATAACGCGAATACAGTCGTTTTTTCTCTAGTGATTCGTATTTGTTATCATCGTACGCTCATGAGCGTGACCTAAAACATGGCGGCGATTGCCCAGAATGCAACGCGCAGGGACGTTGATTCCCAGACTCTATAGGTCTGCTCTCGCTCTACGACATTTACCCCATAGCCGTCGCTAGCACGATCTGGGGCCATTCATAGTCTCGCCCACGCATCTCGATGTTCTGCGAAAACAATGCACGGTTGCCCCCAATAACAAGGCAGATCATCTTGCCTTCCAGTAAGCTTTAGTGAGACGGTTTATCTGGCAATCCGTCGCCGTAATCCTAACATTGAAGCTCGAAATATATTCATGGCACTGCCATGTTATTGCTGATGCGCTCTATCGATCGATTCCAGTTTTAGACGGAATCTAAAACTACCTAATTAAACGTGTGTCTTAAGGTGTCGCTCCTACAACTTCAAGCTTACACGTCCGCA
This sequence comes from Pseudorasbora parva, assembly GCF_024679245.1. Taxonomy (NCBI): domain Eukaryota; kingdom Metazoa; phylum Chordata; class Actinopteri; order Cypriniformes; family Gobionidae; genus Pseudorasbora; species Pseudorasbora parva. The sequence goes on from NC_090174.1 coordinate 38,426,411, forward strand.
TTGCTAGCTTTTCTATGTTCTGTTTAGTCTTCCAATTCCAGTATTTCCCATTTTAATTTCGACCGTGTTCCTTTCTCGTTCAAAAAAAAAAAAAAAAAAAAAAAAAACTTCCATCCGCCGGCTCCTCGCAGGTATTCAATCCTAAGCAAAAATAAATAATCCTAATTTTCCAATTCTCTTCTCCGAACTTCATTCGTTTACTCCTTAAGGCGTAGCTAAATCCTCTATTAAACAGATCGATAAATGTCTGCCCATTACTCTGCCGTTGTTGCTTAATTCATCAATTCCGTCCGCAACGGTTTCTTCCCTTAACATCAATATCTTGCTAGTAGCAGTGTACTAGCTGCTTTTACGGATCATGCGTCCAGGTGAATTCTCTTATGATCCTAATATTTTTGATCCTTCTCACGGCATTTCCTTTCTGATATTGTTTCTCTCCCAAATTGCTTCACTCTAATTCTTTAACATTCAAAAACGATGCTCAAAGCTCCGGCGTCACCTTATCTTTCCCTTAAATCAATAATAATTTTTGCATTTACATCTATGGTTAAAATTCTTAAAATCCGCCCTAAAACTTCTAACGTTGCCCCTCTCTTCATCTTACCTAACGGTGCACCTCTTTCAAAGGCTGGTCAGAACCATTTAAACTCTGTCATTAAAAGCTGTAGTATATCCCCCTCTCTCTACACCGGCCCTCATTCAGAATCAGGGCAACTACAGCAGCTGAACGAGGAATCCCCATGTCAGCCATCAAGCATCCGGGTAGGTGATCTTCCTCGGCCTTCAAATCATACAGAAGATCAGATTCTATCACCATTCTTCAAGCTCAGCAAGCTCTACAGTACTATAAGGTAAATTTCTATGCAACTACTGGTGGTGGTGTCATTATTATTCATCCCGTTATATTACTCTAGCCAGCACTCCTCAACGACTCTCTAGTCATCTAATGTGTGGCCTAACGGCTCTGTTCTATGTGGCCTTGTCTCTATGTGGCTGTAGCAGCCGTTGTGCCTTCGTTACATGTTCGATTATTAAAGCAAATAAATAAGTTAATTAAAAAAAAATAAAAAAATAAAAAAAAAAAAAATAAATAAATAATAATAATTATAAAATAAAAATAATGAAATAAATATAAATAAATAAATATAAATTAAATAAAATTAATAAATAAATTCATATATTTAATGCGATATTCATGTTATATGTGGTCTACTGTGACCGTGTAGCCTAATGTGGCCTTGTCTCGTGGTCTTGTGGCCTACATGGCATGGTTAAATGTGGCCTAGTGGCTTTTGTCTCGTTGGCCTCATTCAGTGTGGCTTAGTAGCCTTGTGGCCCAGCAAAGAAAAGGGGCCTAGTCTCTATGTCAGTCTCATGGTACATATTGCCTCGTGCCACGTCCGGCCTTCATGACCATGTTTCGTGTGGCTTAACAGCCGTCGTCTGTACGTCTTGTCTAAATGTGGAATCATGGCAGAGGAAACGGTCTATGTTCTGTGTGGTCTACTGTGACCGTGTAGCCTAATGTGGCCTTGTCTCGTGGTCTTGTGGCCTTCATGGCATGGTTAAATGTGGCCTAGTAGCCTTGTCTTAAGTATGTCTGTCTATGTGTGGCATTAGTGGCCTCGTGGCCACGTGGGCCTTGTGTTTATGTGGGGCTTGGCGCCTTGTGGCATATGTTTGCCTCGTCCTTCAAAAAGATGCCTAATCGGCCAGTGGCCCCTCTGGGGCATATGTTCAATGTGGCTTAGATGCCGGTGTTTTGCGTGGTCTGTCTATGTGTTGCCCTAGTGGCTTGGTCTCGTCCTTAAAAGATGCCAAGTTGGCCAGTCGCCCCTCGGGGCATAGGTTATGTGTGGTCTTAGACCCGTAGCATTTTGCTTTATTAAGGAAGCGCCTGTTTTCATCTAGCCAAGTGGCTTCGTTCATGTACTGTCCAGTCCACCTCGTCTCTATGTGGCATTAGCAGCCGTTGTGGCTTAGACGCCTCGTCTCTGTGGTCTGTTGAGGCCGTGTGGCTCATCAGAGCCTCGTCTCTGTGGTCTATAAAGGCCATGTGGTCCAATGAGGCCAGAATTTGTGTTGTACGGCCCTAGGTGGCCGCTATATGTGGTCCAATGTGACCCGTTTATTACTTTTGCCAAAGCGGCTGTTCAAATGGTCCAATGAGGCCTTGTCTCTGTGTTTGTGGTCCAATGCGGCCTGTTTATTATTTTTGCCAAAACGGCAGTACAGATGGTCCAATGAGGCCTCATCTCTGTGTTCAATGGTCCAATGAGGCCTTGTTCTGTGTTTTTCTAGGAGTGAACTGGCAAATTACAAAAAAAAAAAAAAAAAAAAAAAAAAAAAAAAAAAAAAAAAAGGGCATCTTGTCTGCCTGGTGAAATGCGGCCCGTTCATTATTTTGCCAAAAACGGCTGTACAGATGGTCCAATGAGGCCTCATCTCTGTGTTCAAATGGTCCAATGAGGCCTCGCGTTCAAATGGTCCAATGAGGCCTTGTCTTTGTGTTTTCCTAGGAGTAACTGGTAAATGTTATATAATAATAATTATAAAAAATAAAAATAAAAAATGCAGCTCGTCTGCGTGGTGAAATGAGGCCTGATTATTATTCCGCCAAGGCAGCCGTTCGGATGATCCAATAAGACCTTGTCTCTGCGTTCCTATGAGTGAACTGGCAAATGCCCTATATGTATAAAAAAAAAAAAAAAAAAAAAAAAAAATTCTAAGATATAGGCATGCTGTATCTTTTCTCCTTTTACTTCTATTATATAGTAACTTCATTCTCTATTTCAGGAATCCCAAGATTTTAGACCGGTGGGTATAATCATTTACCAACTTTTGGGGGTTGGCGGGCCCCGTCCCGGTGGATTTACACTCCACCCATTTTTGGGGGTCGGCTGCGCCCCTGCCCTCGTCTTCAGGCAGGAATTGCAGATCCGAGACCCTCGGATTATGCTCTTCGGACGGGGCCTACGCCAAAATGACTCTGTACACTATCAGCTTGCTGAGCTGTTAATAAATGCACTATCGTTAATATATTTCTCCCCGAGTCTTTCTGGTAGAAATGAAAGCTCTAGCATAAGTTCTGCTGGGAAGACTCAATTACCACGTCACTTAATGCCTTCACTCTAATCCAATGATATTCTCATGCTCACGGTATAAAGGCTCCGTACTTACACATGTTTGAGTTCGCAGATACTGAAGTGACGATTACCCCCATCCTCCCCACCACCACCAGGATGGCCCTGTCCATACCCTACCGGGGGGTCGGCTGCGCCCCTGCCCTCGTCTTCAGGCAGGAATTGCAGATCCGAGACCCTCGGATTATGCTCTTCGGACGGGGCCTACGCCAAAATGACTCTGTACACTATCAGCTTGCTGAGCTGTTAATAAATGCACTATCGTTAATATATTTCTCCCCGAGTCTTTCTGGTAGAACTAGTGTCTTTGGACAGCTCTTTGGTCTTGGTCATGTTAGTAGTTAGATTCTTACTGATTGTATGGGTTGGACAGGAGTCTTTATGCAACTAATGACCTCAAACAGGTGCATCTAATTTAGGATAATAAATGGAGTGGAAGTGGACATTTAAAGGCAGACTAACAGGTCTTTGGTTGTCAGAATTCTAGCTCTGTAATTGCAGGTGTTCAACTACTTATTTGCAGCTGTATCATTCGGATAAATACTTTAAAAAATCATATATTGTGATATTTTGATTTTTTTTTTTAGATTATGTCCCTCACAGTGGACATGCACCTTCGATGACAATTTCAGACCCTCCATGATTTCCAAGTGGGAGAACTTGCAAAATAGCAGGGTGTTCAAATATTTATTTTCCTATATATATATATATATATATATATATATATATATATATATATATATATATATATATATATATATATATATATATATATATATATATATATATATATATATATATATATATATATATATATATGTATACAGTGCCTTTTGAAAGTATTCGGCCCCTTGAACTTTGCGACCTTTTGCAACATTTCAGGCTTCAAACACAAAGATATAAAACTGTAATTTTTTTGTGAAGAATCAACAACAAGTGGGACACAATCATGAAGTGGAATGAAATTTATTGTATATTTCAAACGTTTTTAACAAATCAAAAACTGAAAAATTGGGCGTGCAAAATTATTCGGCCCCCTTAAGTTAATACTTTGTAGCGTTTGTGTGCTATTGTGTATTTTTTGCTGTTTACAGCTGTAAGTCGCTTGGGGTATGTCTCTATCAGTTTTGCACATCGAGAGACTGAAATATTTGCCCATTCCTCCTTGCAGAACAGCTCAAGCTCATTGAGGTTGGATGGAGAGCGTTTGTGAACAGCAGTTTTCAGTTCTTTCCACAGATTCTCAAATGGATTCAGGTCTGGACTTTGACTTGGCCATTCTAATACCTGGATATGTTTATTTTTGAACCATTCCATTGTAGATTTTGCTTTATGTTTTGGATCATTGTCTTGTTGGAAGACAAATCTCCGTCCCAGTCTCAGGTCTTTTGCAGACACCATCAGGTTTTCTTCCAGAATGGTCCTGTATTTGACTCCAACCATCTTCCCATCAATCTTCCCTGTCCCTGCTGAAGAAAAGCAGGCCCAAACCATGATGCTGCCACCACCATGTTTGACAGTGATGATGGTTTGTTCAGGGTGATGAGCTGTGTTGCTTTTACGCCAAACATAACGATTTGCATTGGGGCCAAAAAGTTAAATTTTGGTTTAATCTGACCAGAGCACCTTTTTCCACATGTTTGGTGTGTCTCCCAGGTGGCTTGTGGGACTTTAAACTTTAAACAACACTTTTTATGGATATCTTTAAGAAATGGCTTTCTTCTTGCCACTCTTCCATAAAGGCCAGATGTTTGCAGTATATAAATGATTGTTGTCCTATGGACAGGGTCCATATCATCCGGAGTGATCGTGGGCCTCTTGGCTGCATCTCTGATCAGTCTTCTCCTTGTATGAGCTGAAAGTTTAGAGGGATGGCCAGGTCTTGGTAGATTTGCAGTGGTCTGATACTCCTTCTTTTTCAATATTATCGCTGGCACAGTGCTCCTTGGGATGTTTAAAGCTTGGGAAATCTTTTTGTATCCAAATCCGGCTTTAAACTTCTCCACAACAGTATCTCGGACCTGCCTGGTGTGTTCCTTGTTCTTCATGATGCTCTCTGCACTTTAAACGGACCTCTGAGACTATCACAGTGCAGGTGCATTTATATGGAGACTTTATTACACACAGGTGGATTCTATTTATCATCATTAGTCATTTAGGTCAACATTGGATCATTCAGAGATCCTCACTGAAGTTCTGGAGAGTGTTTGCTGCACTGAAAGTAAAGGGGCGAATAATTTTGCACGCCCAATTTTTCAGTTTTTGATTTTTTTAAAAAGTTTGAAATATCCAATCAATTTTGTTCCACTTCATGATTTTGTCCCATTTGTTGTTTATTCTTCACAAAAAATTACAGTTTTATATCTTTATGTTTGAAGCCTGAAATGTGGCAAAATGTCGCAAAGTTCAAGGGGGCTGAATACTTTCGCAAGGCATTATATATATTCTTTTAATTTGGATGATTATAACTGAACACTAAGGAAAGTTCCAAATTCATATCTCAGAAAATTGTAATATTGTGAAACGGTTCAAAATTGAAGACACCTGGTGCCACACTCTAATCAGCTAATAAACTCAAAACACTTGCAGACTTGACAATTGTCCAAAAGACGACCATTGACACCATGCACAAGGAGGGTAAGACACAAAAGATCATTGCAAAAGAGGCTGGCTGTTCTGTCTCTGTGTCCAAGCTATGTCTCTGTGTCCAAGCTATGTCTCTGTGTTCAAGCACATTACTAGAGAGGTGAAGGGAAGGAAAATGTGGTAGAAAAAAGTTTAAAAGGGATAACCACGCCCTGCAGAGGATTGTGAAACAAAACTCATTCAAAAATGTGGGGGAGATTCACAGTGGACTGCAGCTGGAGTCAGTGTTTCAAGAACCGCTATTCACAAATGTAGGGTTTCAGCTGCCACATTCTTTGTGTCAAGCCGCTCTTATACAACAGACAGCATCAGAAGCGTCTCGTCTGGGCTAAAGACAAAAAGGACTGCTGAGTGGGCCAAAGTTATGTTCTCTGTTGAAAGTAAATTTTCAGTTTCACAGATTCTGGAGGAAGAAAGGAGAGGCACACAATCCATATTGCTTGAGGTCCAGTGTAAAGTTTCCACAGTCAGTGTTGGTTTGGGGTGCCATGTCATCTGCTGGTGTTGGTCCACTGTGTTTTCTGAGGTCCAAGTTCAACGCAGCCATATACCAGGAAGTTTTAGAGCACGTCATGCTTCCTGCTGCTGACCAACTTTATGGAGATGCAAATTTAATTTTCCAACAGGACTTGGCAACTGCACACAGTGCCAAAGCAACCAGTACCTGGTTTTAAGGACCATGGAATCCCTATTCTTAATTGGCCAGCAAACTCGCCTGATTTTAACCCCATAGAAAATCTATGGGGTATTGTGAAGAGGAAGATTCGATATGCCAGACCCAACAATGCAAAAGAGCTGAAGGCCACTACCAGAGCAAAGTGGGCTCTCATAACACCTGAGAAGTGCCACAGACTGATCAAGTCCATGGCACGCTCCATTCCTGCTGTAATTCAGGCAAGGAGCCTCAACTAATTATTGAGTGCTCTACATGCTCATATTTTTCATGTTTTCACCTGCCCAAGATTTCTAAAAATCCTTTCTTTGTATTGGTCTTAAGTAACCTGAGATACTGAGTTTGAGATTGTCCTTAGTTGTCAGTTATAATCATCAAAATTATAAATTAAAAAAAAGTAAAATATATCAGTCTATGTGTAATGAATGAATATTATATACAAGTTCAGGGTCACCGCGGAATCTTAAAAAGTCTTACATTTCAAACTCAAAATATAAGGCCTTAAAAAGTCTTAAATAGTCTTAAATTCGCAGAAGCATTGCGTTCTAGGTCTTAAATAATGTTAAACAGGTCTTAATTTTCCTACGTCCATGTAACGCTACCTCATTGAAACGCTCTCGCCTCCCGCAGCACGCGAGCATGTGTGTGTGTGTATGTGTGTGTGTTTGTTCCGTGGTGTTTGTAGTTCTTTCTTTCGCTAGACCAACTATTGTTCGCTCTATTACAACTACAAATTAGACAAGCATGCCACTTCTATTGCAGCCAATCAGCTGTCGTGTTATTGGCATGAGCCTCTTTCTGATTGTACCCCACAGAAGCATTAAACGGATTTTATTCTTCAGCTGAGTCTGACGGTTCTTGCAGTTCCGCGATCGTGAACGCGAAGGCGAATCTTTCTCACCATCTTGCTTAATGACCAAATAAAAGTATAATATACCCGATTGCACTAAAATAGTTAATATCAGTGATGTGAACTCCGAACTCCGATGTCAGGCTATGTGTGTGCTGCCTGTCAGCGCTCGAGCGAATGTATTGAATGTGTTATTTCTAGGCTTATTAGCCTTACGTTACTCTTGAACGATCAAATATACACATTATGCATATGTCTATATCCTGATTTGAGTTAAAAAGTTTGGGACGTGTCAGTAAGCACTGGATCTGCGCATTAGTAAGTTCTCAAAGTGAAAGCAAACTAATTAAGCTAAGCTAGCGGTGACCCTGCCAAACTAAAACAATGCATGCACTGAGACAAATGCATTTGCCCACATATCTAAATGTCTAAAGAAGTTGAATAAGCCCTATTTCTAAAAACGGGTGGGTGTTCCTCTTTGTAGATATGCATATTTATGTTGTATTTATTTGTCCTATTGTCATTTGTTTATAAGTATAAATTTTATTACTGACCGATTACTTGATTACATAATTACTTGAAAACGTTTTACTTATATTAAGCAATTATTGCTGTGGTTTACTTTTAAGATGTTGGTCATATTTCCCACCCCAAGCGATCGTGTTATTAAAGATAGATAGCACACCACTGGACCAGCCTTTTTTTTTGTAATACCAAACAAGATTCATGCATTTTGTCAGTTTTACTGCCATGTGTGACTATTGTGCATCTAACATAATAATATGGTTAATGTTGCATCCTAATTATATAAAAAAAAAAATGAAAAAAGTGACCACCACAATAAAAACTAATTTTGGTCAAATTTATATATATATATATATAAATATATATATACTTTTCAATTTAAATTAATTAAATAATATAAGTTTAAGTAGCGTAATTGAGTGATTCTGCATTTCCTATGCATGTTTTTTTTTTATTGCGTGATATTCATAATGGTCTTAAAAAGTCTTAAATTTGACTTGGTGAAACCTGCAGATACCCTGAAGTTTCACTCTTTGAATGGAATTAGTGAAATAAATCAACTTTTTGAAGATATTATAAATATATTACCAGCACCTGTGTGTGTGTGTGTGTGTGTGTGTGTGTGTGTGTGTGTGTGTGTGTGTGTGTGTGTGTGTGTGTGTGTGTGTGTGTGTGTGTGTGTGTGTGTGTGTGTGTGTGTGTGTGTGTGTGTGTGTGTGTGTGTGTGTGTGTATATATATACAGGTCCTTCTGAAAAATTAGCATATTGTGATAAAAGTTCATTATTTTCCATAATGTAATGATAAAAATTTAAATTTAATTTTCATATATTTTAGATGCATTACACACCAACTGAAATATTTCAGGTCTTTTATTGTTTTAATACTTATGATTTTGGCATAAAGCTCATGAAAACCCCAAAATCTCAAAAAAATTGCATATTTCATCCGACCAATAAAAGAAAAGTGTTTTTAATACAAAAAAAAGTCAATCTTCATATAATTTTGTTCAGTTATGCACTCAATCCTTTTGCAGAAATGACTGCTTCAATGCTGCGTGGCATGGAGGCAATCAGCCTGTGGCACTGCTGAGGTGTTATGGAGGCCCAGGATGCTTCGATAGCGGCCTTAAACTCATCCAGAGTGTTGGGTTTTGCGTCTCTCAACTTTCTCTTCACAATATCCCACAGATTCTCTATGGGGTTCAGGTCAGGACAGGACAGGTCAGTTGGCAGGCCAATTGAGCACAGTAACACCATGGTCAGTAAACCATTTACCAGTGGTTTTGGCACTGTGAGCAGGTGCCAGGTCGTGCTGAAAAACCAAATCTTCATCTCCATAAAGCTTTTCAGCAGATGGAAGCATGAAGTGCTCCAAAATCTCCTGATAGCTAGCTGCATTGACCCTGCCCTTGATAAAACACAGTGTTTTTGAGCCACAGTCCAGTGCTGCTTCTCTGTAGCCCAGGTCAGGCACTTCTGCCGCTGTTTCTGGTTCAAAAGTGGCTTGACCTGTGGAATGCGGCACCTGTAGCCCATTTCCTGCACACGCCTGTGCACGGTGGCTCTGGATGTTTCTACTCCAGACTCAGTCCACTGCTTCCGCAGGTCCCCCAAGGTCTGGAATCGGTCCTTCTCCCCAATCTTCCTCAGGGTCCGGTCACCTCTTCTCGTTGTGCAGCGTTTTTTGCCACACTTTTTCCTTCCCACAGACTTCCCACTGAGGTGCCTTGATACAGCACTCTGGGAACAGCCTATTCGTTCAGAAATTTCTTTCTGTGTCTTACCCTCTCGCTTGAGGGTGTCAATGATGGCCTTCTGGACAGCAGTCAGGTCGGCAGTCTTACCCATGATTGCGGTTTTGAGTAATGAACCAGGCTGGGAGTTTTTAAAAGCCTCAGGAATCTTTTGCAGGTGTTTAGAATTAATTAGTTGATTCAGATGATTAGGTTAATAGCTCGTTTAGAGAACCTTTTCATGATATGCTAATTTTTGGAATTTTGGGTTTTCATGAGCTGTATGCCAAAATCATCAGTATTAAAACAATAAAAGACCTGAAATATTTCAGTTAGTGTGCAATGAATCTAAAATATATGAAAGTTTAATTTTTATCATTACATTATGGAAAATAATTTATCACAATATGCTAATTTTTTGAGAAGGACCAGTATATGCACCTCCTCTCATGCTGATTGGATAGATTACTTCAACATGTTCCTCCTGAACTTTGTTAATAAAACATCATTAAGGGACAATATTTGCCCCTTATATTTTTTATTATTAAATGTTAAATAAATGTAAATAGAAATGTTCAATAGAGAAATATTCAATGATGGTTAACAAAAAAAATAAAAAAATAAAACACTTTAAAATATTAAGATAAAACCCCCAGTAGGTGGCAGTAAGTCACTGTCTTAGTCAGTTAGTCATCAACTCATTCATTCATTCAGTAACAAAGCAAAAGGCTGTAATTTTGAATAATGAATGGGTTCAAAGCTGCAGATTTCTTCATGAAACGCTGTTTGTTGCAATTCTGCTCTGGCTTTCGTTTGAACTATTATCACTGCAAAACAGAGCAATGTACTGGCTATACTGTGCTTAAAATGTACTATTGATGCATAAATTATAAAATGTAATATTACCCTTTTGTTTAACTAAAAAAAAAATGCATTCTTGCTTAGATAATATAACATCAAAATTAAAACAAGAACTCACGCAAGGTTTTTTGTTGTTGTTGTTGTTGTATTGAACAAAGTTGACTTTTAAACTGATCTTTATGCACAGTCTGTCAATATTTTTTCTTCATGCTAATAAGTGCTAAATTCCCACTTTTACAAAGATTCATTGTTGGAAACAGCGGTAATGTAGCACATTCGGTTAAGGCAGCATGCTCTGCACACAACCTATCATACTCATACTGTATGATGTAGTGCTGCTGGTGTGGATGCAAGCTTTACCTCTGTGTCACCAACTCTGTTTGAAACCTGCAATTCTAGGATGAATCTAATGATTTGAGGAGTTTGTGCGGCTTGCCTTACTTCAGAATCATAGAATCTATCTTGGAGTATAAACTAAATAATTTTTACCAGAAAATTTTAAATCCACAACAGTGATACTGATACCAACAGTCTACCGATCGCTCACCAAACCATGCAAATTATTATTATTGTTATATATTCTCAAATTGTTAATGTTAACAGCCTTAGTATTTCGAGACTATGGGTATTTAGTGAGTATTAGCGTTACCTGTAGATTCCGTACAGTCTATTCTTTTGCTTTTGACCCCAGATGAATCTCCAGTTGTCACTGATGATGTCATTTGGGCCTTTCTGGATTATAATACGCCATCAAAATGATGTTTAATTACTCCAGCTGCTGTGAGAAAAGGCTGTAAATGATCCACTGCAGAACATGTGATAGCCTATTAGCCGGATTCATACTTTATGTATACAGATGTGACGTAATGACGCAAAGACATGCTTGAATTTCCCGTGGAAATCCACCATACCATTCAAATTATATCACATTATTATAAATTGACTGTTGTGAATGGGGCCAATGTAAGGAGATAGTTTTAAATACTGGCTTGTGTGCTTGCTCAAAAATTGATATTGTATAATTTTTAAGATTTTTACAGCTTTAAGGTGGGGTCTTTTTTTTTTTTTTTTTCATATACCACCTGTGTCATAACCCAGTTTGGGGACCACTGGTCTATGGTATACTCATTGAGTTTAGAAAAGTGAAGTCCATACATAAAAAGTTGCCTTGGGTTTGTCCTGTGAATTAATTGATCTCACCTCTTTCATTCTTTCTCTGCATAGTCTGTACTGCTTTTTCTGTGTGTCCAAGAAGGTGGTCAGTTCCTTCTTCTGCTGGACCAAGATCTGTTGCTGGATTCTCTTCTCCTCAGCTGCCGAGGCCTTCAACTTTTGAGATCCAAAATGAAAAAAAAATCCCGTTTTGCAACATTAATCACTTACATATTAATCATGTAGGACCAAGGGAGGATAAGTATCACAAAAAGTTCACTGTGGTCAGCTGTGCATTAGTAAACTGACAATATTTTGTCATCATGGTGATTTGCTATATTGCCTTATGTTTTAATCACAGCACTCTTGAGCTGCTAGAACTCCACAAGTTTGCACAAAACCTGATGATCATTCTCTCCAGTATGATTTGAGATGATATAAAGAGATTTCACGAGCTTCAATGGAAGCATGAACATCAGATCGCCTGTAGAAAGGAGTTCAAGTGATCAATGTCACAAATGTGCTTATTTGCTCATACTGAAAATACTGAAAAGTACTTTCAATTAATTTTAATTCTTAGCCTTTACTTGATTTACATTCTTTCATAATTCTAAAACATTTTGTTTATTTCCAGTTTCATGTAATATTTTGCATTCCCAATTTTGTATGTGGTCTTCAGCTTTTGGACCCCACTCCATTGTTACCATTATATACAGTACAAAAAAGTGACATCTTGTAAACTTTGCATAACCCTCTCCACTATGTGTAAAGTACAGCAGGAGCACACACCTCCTTGTCCAGTTGTGCAGCTTGCTTCTTGGCCAGCCGCTCAAGTTCAATGTAAGTGTTATTGGCCTGGGTCTCCACTTCCTTCTGCAGCCGGAGCTTGTGCTCATCCATCTCAGCCTTTAGCCTGTTCTCCAGGGCGATCAGCTGCTTCTGGTGCTGCCGCCGCATGCGCTTATACCCTGACATCTGCTCGCGCTGCACAGCTTCCTGCTCATGCTCCTGGATCTGCTCACTGACCTGCAAACACAGTGTATTGGGGTCAAAGGTCAGGTAAGCCATTCAAGAATATTTTCTCTTTGCACCTTTTAAACCACAAATTGTAAGGTTAGATATTTTCTTAAGATAAAGTTGTTCATTGTTACCATTTAACCAATTAAGTGACTTTCTAGTAATTTCTGTCCTATTATGATTAATTCAGAATTTTCAAATTTGCAAAAATATGTACCATTATATACCATATGTATGTAATACATTATTATTATAAGCAATAAAAATTAGTGCATGCATCATCTTGTTTAATGTTGTTAAGCAACTGTGTATGTAATGATCTTAACCGTTTTATATATTAAGCCTTTAAAAGTTTTTTTTTTCATTATGTTACATTATATTACAAGGTGTATCACTTATTACACTTTTTAAAATCTAAAAACGTTCAAATATGTTCTGTACAAGAGAAGCTACTGAATACAAGAAAAGTTAATGCATAATCTGTAGTATCTCAGTATCACGATTTCAGGTTAAAAAGAATATATGCATGCATAAGAAAATATAATTTTATTGTGATTTCACTGTATAGTACAGTGGTGATCAGAATTATTGGCACCCTTGGTAAATATGATCAAAGATGGCTGTAAAAAAAAAAAATCTGCATTGTTTATCACATTATGAAATAAATGTTTTTCTCCAAAACACGTTGGCTACAATATTAATGGGAATATACTTTAGAGATCTAGGGGTGTCAATAAACCCCATGATCTCTAAAGTATATACCCATTAATATTCCCACAATAAAATTCCCTTAAAGTCCTTATGAAATCAAAATTGATTTTATTTACTTTGTTAGCACATATTACAGGTCTTAGGTTGAACAATTAATCTTTGCAAGTTAATATACAGAAGAAGAAAAATTCTGTGGTAATCTTTAATCAAAATTTGAAAAGTTACTTCTGGTCTGGAAACAGTGTTTCTTCTTAGATGATGGCAGTTTGACGGCTTAGGTTTGAAAAAGCTTAACCACTCCCCTCCAACCGTTTGGTCTGCTATGATTGAGAGATGGAGAGGAGGAGCGCTGAGGTAAAACCCTGCCCTCTATTCAATATTCTGTTTCACTTCAAAATACGTCACAGCACTGAAGAAAACTCACTTGCTATTTCCAGTTCCGAGTCTTTAATGGTTCATCACAGCAAAAGATTGTTGAGCTTCACAAAATAGAAAGTGGCTGTAGGAAAATAGCAAAAGCATTGAAAATGTATATTTCCAACGTCAGGGCAATAATTAAGAAGCTCCAAGATGTTACAAATATGCCTGGAAGAGGACGTGTGTCTATATTTTCTTAATGCACGGAGAGGAGGAGAGTTTAGGACCGAGACTCTCCAAGGATCACAGATGGCGAATTGCAGAGATTAGTTTATTCTTGGGATCAGAAAGCAAAAATCAACCCCTACATGTTGTTTGGGAGGGTTTCAAGAAAAATCATTCCACCAGATGGGTTTGGTGCAAACATGGATAAAAAAGTACCCCATGCCCACAGTTGAAAACACAGCTGGATCTTTAATATGGTGGGCCTATTTTTTTTTTTTTTTTTTTTTTTTTGGTGGAGGTCCTGGCCATCTTGTTCATATACATGGTGTCATGGATTATAGCAAATTCCAAGAGAATTAAAAAAAAATAAACCTGATAGCCTCTGCTAGAAATCTTATAATGGGTCATGGTTGGATCTTCCATTAGGACAACGATCCAAAGCAAACATCAAAATCAACACACAAATGTGTCACTGAACACAAAATGAAGCTTCTGCCATGACCATCTCAGTTTCCTAACACGAACCCTTTAGAAAATGAGTGCGGTTAATGAAGAGAAGAAGCACCAACACGGAGCTAGGAATCTGAAGGATCTGGACAGATTCTGTATGGAGGAATGGTCTCTGATCTCTGGTCAGGTGTTCTCCAAACTCATCAAGCATTATAGAACAAGACTCAGAGCTGTTATTTTGCCAAAAGAAGGTTGCAAAAAGTATTTGATAAAATGTGACAATATTTTTTCGAAAAAAACATTTATTTTATAATAAGAAATAAATGTTTCTTATTATTTTGAATTATTTAGAATTATTTTCGAAATAAATCCCCCCCACTACCACCACCACACACACTCACTTTGAATTATTTTACATCAGTGAAAGGTTTGACTTTTTTATAGGTTAAATATTAAAAGTTAAATATTTTATTTATTTATTTATTTTTATTTATTTATTTATTTTTTATTTTTTATTTTATTTTTTTATTTTTTTATTTTTTTTATAAAAGATAAAGGATAAACCATGCAGATTTATTTTTACAGCCATCTTTGATCATATTTACCAGGGGTGCAAATAATTAATTTCATCATCACATAATTCATCACATAATTAGTTAATTTTTAATGGTCCTGTTGTGTGATATATATGTGTGTGTGTGTGTGTGTGTGTGTGTGTGTGTGTGTGTGTGTGTGTGTGTGTGTGTGTGTGTGTGTGTGTGTGTGTGTTCACAAAAAAATTTGTAAAAATATCTCATGTAGTTTGTCATTTAATAAAAGATCATTAAAATGTATTGCATGCATACAAAAAAAAAAGAGTACAATAAAAAGATGAAATGCATGTTACACTTGAGCACATGCAAGCTATTAATATTTAGGTTCCTATTTTACATTGAAGAACAATATGATATTGGAGATAATCAGAGGCTGAACACACTGTTGTCCGAGTAGGCTGAATCAAAATGCAAATATGAAAGCAAATATATAATAGATCATAAAGCCTACTACTAGCCTTCTCTCTCTCTCTCTCTCTCTCTCTCTCTCTCTCTCTCTCTCTCTCTTTCTCTCTCTCTCTCTCTCTCTCTCTCTCTCTCTCTCTCTGTGTGTGTGTGTGTGTGTGTGTGTGTGTGTGTGTGTGTGTGTGTGTGTGTGTGTGTGTGTGTGTGTGTGTGTGACGTTTGACTTAGTTTGCATTCTGGAAATGAATCTATATGTGTGGGGGAAAGCACTGTACATAATGTACAGCTCCTGAAAAGAGCTCTAAATCACAACAAAATGAATATCTTTACTACAAAAAAAAAATGAAGCGGAAAATAAGCCTGCGCTCCGGAGACAGAAATAAGTGAGGGGGGTGTGGGGTGAAAAAGCGCTTATTAACAGGATGTGGTTGCCATGGCTACTGATGTGGGGTTGAGTGGATGACCATGGCAGGCCTGCATTTCTTATGCAAAAACGGAGAGCAGAAGAGGAGAGATAGGCTGCCTACCAAATATGCTGGTGTGATGATGGCAAAGCGTTGGCGGATGCTGCTGCTGCTGCTGCGATGATGGCGAGCCCGGCTCTTGTGAAAAGAAGAAGGCCGCAGCTCTGGCCTGATGTCCCTGTCTCCAGCCTCATCCCTCACGCAAGCATGCTTCTGCAGGGGGGGAGGAAAAGACGAAGTGAGTGGGGGTGGGCGCTAACCGAGCGCCCTGCTGCTGATGCTGAGGATGATGCCGCTGCGTCTCCCTGCTGCCCGCAAACAGCCTGCTGCTTCCAGCGCATCCTCTTCACCCTTCATCTGTTACTGGTTTATGTCGTTCACAGGTGCCTGCAAAAGGCACAGCATCGCGATGGATGACGCGCGAGTCGCTCTGTGCGGCGAGAGCGGGAGTCCGGAGCCTCTCTTCCGACTAGCGGCTGCACTTCCTGAGAAGAAAGAGGAGGAGGAGGAGGAGGAGGAGGAGGAGGAGGAGGAGGAGGAAGCATACAGATCCGGTGGGATAGAGTGAGTTACGCAATGCCTACCACGGGCAATCAGCGGAAAGAGTGTGTGCGCGCGTGCATGCGTCTTAAACTTTGGCGTTTCCATCTCTACTTAGGCAACTTAAAGGTGCACTTTTTTTTTTTATTATTATTATAAAACTTATGTAAAGATTAGGACTTTTAACTTTTAAGTGTAATTAAAACTACATAGGCTACACTTACCATGAGTGTAATTTAAGTATGTCCCCATATTATTGGCTGCTGGGTGTCATGCAATCGACCAAGTTAATAATCATAATAATATAACATATAATAATAAATAGGCCTAAAGAAATTAAACCAAAAACAATGATCTGCAGCAAAAATGCTGCAAACACAGGTGCGTTATATCGTCACAGCAAATGCTACCATCAACACACAAGAACTAGCTAAATTAATCATAGCCCTATACTTAAACCCTTTGAGTCCACTTTTAAACACCCAATTCGATGACATGTCATCTGTTTGTCATATATGTATATCAAGATTCACCACACTGAACTGCGAGAGAGCTAGACTTCTGTGTTGCAAATATCCTTGTTCTTAGCTTTGGCGCAACCGTGTCAGATTCTACGTAAAAATAAAAAATAAAAATAAAAAATATGACATGAGTTTCTAATAGGTAATTATGAGAAATGCATAAGGAAGACTGGGGGATTTCCTCAGACTCTCAAGTAAAGCATTTCCTGTGGTTTAGAGGTTAAGAGAAATTATCTTTTTGCCCCACATATGAAATGCATACGGCATACGGGCGGCTTACTTTGATAAACATTTGAAGAGAGGCGAAAGTGCCCCAATGCTGAGACTGGGTTGCCACACTTATGCACACATAAAACCAAGGATGTTAAAACAACACATACAGGAGAAAGTGACCACAGTCAGCATTTAACACTTCCAGTGTGTCCTCGTTCCCTCCACACTACCTATTGTGCATTTTGGTTAGAATCGTGGAAAGTACCAGGTACTAAACTACTATTACCTGTGTTTTGCTGAGAAGACACTAATTTCCCCTGTGACACAACTTACCACATCAGTGTCACTCTTATGCTTGAACAGACAGACTTCTAACCAAATAAATCACTTGTGTTTGTCTAAGCATATACATTTATTTTTTTAAATGTGGATGTGAGATCAGACAATAATTAGAGAGACTATAGGAAGTTTGTGCAAGTTCTAAATTTTTGGCTCTGGGATCTCCCTTTGTAAGCCTTTCTAAATAAAGCTTAGCCCAGTTAATATCAGATGTGTTTTTCCTCCCATTTAAGGCATTCTGCGTGCAATAAATGCAATTACATCACACAAATGTTGAATAAAAGTGCAGCAAATCAAAGCACAGCAAAGTCTTCTGTCATCTTCCTTCCTCGTCTGCAGTTGATAGGTGGCTAAAATTCCTCACGTTGTGCTTTTGTCAAAAGATCGAAAGGTCAGTGAAAATCCAGAGTTGAGAAAATACCTTCCTATTACAAGACCACTTTCTTTTTAAACAAGAGTTCAAAGAAAGGGTGGAAGAGCATTTATGTCAAACTGAGCGTGATAAACAGATGTAAACATTTTCAAAGTGTGATCTCAAAATCCAAGGGTATACTTGCATTAAAAAAAATATCTCAGTGTAGATAAATTAAAGATTAAATTAAAGACAGTGTAGATTAAATTAAAGTAGATGTTGTTGTCATGTGGCAATGCGCAACATCAAAACTTTTTATCAAAGATTTCAGAGGAAACAGTTTTTTTGTTTTTTGTTTTACTAATATGCTCATTTGACGTAATGCCAGTTGAGTAAATCGACATGATTGCTCAACCTATCCAGACTCTGCATCACAAACTGGGTGGTAGCTAAAGAAGGAGGGCGCATTACACATAGTACATGTGATAATGAAGACGAAAAAAGAAAAAGAAAAATTCTGGGAACTCTTGTTGCCTCAGAAAGCTGGCTGCGTCATTTCCTTCCAATGACAAATGTGTGGTTTCAGTCTTTAAAAACTTTTTCAGAGTTATGATCATGACCAGTTTGAAACTTTGTCTGTGAAAGGAGAATGAATTGTCATGTTAGGAACATGGTCTGCCTATCTCAGAGATCACAAGCAAAATTCAGTAAGTATTACTGTCATGCTGCATACATTAAAAAAGGCTTACAGTCATGCTTAAGAATGATCAAACATGGAATATTATTAATGCTGTGATTCAGTTATACAATACATATAAACAAAACGTGCGTATTTGCTCAAGTGTGTAGCATTTGATTGATTTTCATGTACTGATTATGTATGTGCAGTCATAAGATCATCATCTGGTCATTATGGACCCCAGTTAATGTGAAGCTAAAGGCATCTTTTTGTGCACTATAAAATATTCATTTGTTTTGACTTGAGCTTAGTTGATTTGTTGAACGTGATTTTAATAGCATTTGTTTTCAGGAATAATACTCCCTCTCCTCATATTGATTGCTGTTGAGTTATTGCAACCAACAATGTCATGCAAGAATGACAACTGCAGCCAGCTTCTTCGCCAAAGTCTCAAGCGTACCAGGTTAACAAACAGAAATACGGCAGAGCTCCTAGAAACATATGTAAGTATACTCTCGTTCTATAGCTGATATTTTGAACTAAGTAAAATAATTAACCTTGTAAATGATGTTTACATCAATAATCTTAGTTCAGTTGTGATTGGTAGAAGAAAGAAAAGATGCTCTGACAATACATACCTAATATGGTCAACAGTTGCTTGGGTGGTTTACACATCCAATGAGGTGATTCCTTCCATTGATAAATCTGGTTTGTTTTGAGAGTGGGTGGGAGTATGCGGGTATGTAGGAAGTGTAAACTTAGCTATTTGACAGTTCTGTAAAGTGTGGAAATGAGACTTTGAACAGAATATCTACATTTATTTATAGTCATAATCAAAATTGCAAACAACACTGAATGGTGTTAGTTGTTACAGGCTAGGTTTTTAAATAAATTAATAAATGCAAATCTGTCTAAGCCTAAGTCAGGGCCCAACTAAGACAAAACAGCTCAAAACAAAACATTTAAAAAAAAAAAATGTTAAGAACCAGCAGAATGTCTTGAAAAGCCTAAATATATATGAGGTAGCCTTATTTTAAAAGTGTAATTTCTAGATGTGGAAAAGTCATATAATATCTTATAACTCAAAGGGTATTTTCTTTTTATGACAAGCACTCAAATATTTTATTGGGTAAAAATTATTATTAAAATCCATAATAATAAAATAATCAAGTTATGGGGTTAAATATTGTTGTGGACAGCCGGGGGCCTTGGAATCAAAAAAGTTGAGGGTACGTCTTTAAGTCTTGTAAAAACCTCTAAACATGTCCATCATTATTGGCCAGGGGAGGAAAAAAAAAAAAGTATTTAACAACAGTGGGGCATGTTGTCACAATAGGCATTAAATAGCCAAAACTGTGTTCACTCGTTTACCCAAGAGCTCTTAAGAAGCGATATTTGAATTTAATTTAAAGGATACAATTTGTTGGGATAAAATAGATTGTAACAAATGTACAAAAAAGTTTGTAAAATACTCAAAACTTTATAGTTCTTATAGACGCATGTCTTCTCTTATTCAGAAAGCCAGTCAAGGAGACTTAGCAGACCTGATCTGTGACATGCAAATGGACAATGTTCCAAAATCAACCATCTCTGGCAGCACCACATTGGATCGCATCTCGAGTGTTTACTCCCGTCTGAAAGAGTTTCTGCCTCACATGAAGACAGTTATGGAGCAGCAGAAAGACTTCAATCCTCCAACCAACCTTGTGGCAGAGGGGCTTGACAAGATGATTACTCAAGTTCACTACACTGCTCTGAGGGTGAACTGTCTCTTACAATTCCTGCAACCAAATATACCAATTCCTGAGCCAGCTGAAAGGCCAACAGGAATTCCCCCTGCACAAAATATTTTCCAGCAGAAGGCCTATGGATGCATTGTCCTGTCTCGACTTCAAGAGCTCCTTAGCAAAGCAGTTCAAGAACAGAGAGGTCTCTTAAGGGAAAAATTTGCAGGACGAAAAAAAAAAAACATAAATTTTTTAATTCGATGTTGATGCTATGTTATTAATATTTATTTTTGTAACTCTGTAACTGTTGAAAAGATGTCCAGTGGAGTATTTGTTTTATGTTATATTTATTATTTTAATTTATTTTTTATTTCTGCCCTACATGTTTTATCCACATGAGCAGACAAAAAAAAATGAGCAGACAAAATTAAAATGTTTAACCTTCCATTTGGACTAGAATGAATAATCTTGTTTGGCTGTCATGGACTGCCATGGGTCTTTTATTATTTGACAATAGAAAAAAAGAATAATCATTGTGGGACCTTTTGCCATTGAAAGACTCAAAACAATTCTAAGTACTTGCTCAGGATTTCTTAACAACACTTGATGCTATGTATATCGTCAGAGGCAATTGTTTTGATTACACAGAAATTTGCAGAGATTAACTGTGATGTCAGATGTTAGCCATATTGGCTTTTGTGGTCTGTGCAAACGTAGCATGACCTGAATAACCTTGTAAATGTATATGTACGTTTTGAGACGGCCTTGAGTTGAGACCATTTTAGAAGTCAGGAAGTGCAGGAGACTGATATCAGCTCATAGTGACGCATTCATTTCACCACATCAGAAAGGGGAAAAAAAACTGACTAGCCGTCTCCCCTGTCACAAGGTATATGTGTGTGTTCGAGTCCATGTGAGTGACTCTCAAGCCATTTGCTTAAGAGGTTAATGAACTTTGGTTAGTATGTTTCACTTCAGCACTCTATGTATTTTTCATTGTTATAAATTATGAAATTATGTAATTATTTTGATACATATTTATATGAAAACCATATGTATGTCATTTTGTAAACCTTCCAAATAAACTAAACAAAAATAAACTTCTGTTCTTGTGCTTACACTGTGCACAAATGTTGCAAAGTATGCACACACATTCAGAACTGCTTCCTTTCTTTCCATTTGGCATATTTGCTGACACTTTGAATGACAACACATAATCAAAGCACAAACACTAATATTAATAGCATAGTTACATAGCCATACATCATACCTAACAACATGAAAAACAACATGGCCACTAAAGATACACAGTATCACTAATTGTCATGTTACTTGTTTTATCTGATTTATTAATTATATGTTCACTGTACAAAAAAAAGCCATTTCAGGCACTTTGCCCTAGTCACACGCTTCTGTGGAAATGGAAGTAGGAAGATTCATTATAGGTCAAGTTCTGCATGGCAATGTTTTTAAGGAAAAACAGGCAGGGGAGCTTCATCAGCATTTTGTCCCCATTTTGTTAAATTTTTTATTTAATCTAAATGAAACATTTAGAGCCATAATCATGCTTAATCAGGGGAGAACCAGTATTGGGGAAAGTTACTTTTAAAAGTAATGTGTTACAATATTGCCTTACTCCCTAAAAAGTTACTTATGGTAGTTAATTTGTATGGAAAGCAATGAGTTACATTCACTGATCTAAATAGAGATGTCATTATATACAGTAGATCGTTGATTACATTACTTTTGTTCTGCTTTTTGTTTGCTTCCTTGCTTGTTTTTCAATTAAGGCCCTTTCACACCAAAAGTGAAATGAATAAGCAAATTCACGCCTGTGCATTAGAGAGGGCACAGTTTAAAAACAAAAAACAATCCAGCCATTCTGGATTGAAAAAGAATGGGATGCATTTGACTTTTTTAATTCATTTTGATTAATAATTTTTTCTAAAACTACAATAACCATGTTCACACAGCGCACACAACACCTCTGCACTTACTCCTGATCTATCTCAACATGGGGACAGGAGAGCTGTCAGTCAATACATTGAAAAAGAATTTAACTTGCGTTACTTATTTGAAAAAGTAACTCAGATATTGTGTTGTAAATGTAAAAGTAATTTATTACTTATCGTTACTTGAAAAAAAGTGATCTGATTACGTAACTCAAGTTATACGGTAATGCATTACCGCCAGCGCCAACACAGTACGCCATAAGGTTAGCAATGCAAAAACTATCATGGTATGGTACGTGGCAGGGTCATGACATTCATGCAATAATTCTACCATGGATCCACCAAACCCATATTCATGAAACTGCCAGATTGTAAAATGGCTAAAAATATCCTTGCTCTAATCTAATTTGGCAGGGTGGGAATACATTTGTGATGAAGAATGCCTAAAAAAGTAAATGTCTAACGTTTTAGAAAGGACTTCTGGCAAGTCTTCCAATCTGAAAAAATTTAAAATAAACTGAATACATGTTTATGCAGATAAAAACTCTATCATCATACTGCCAAATTATCCAGAGAGCATTTTGCACTAGCTCATAATGGCAGGAGGTGTTGAACCTTTCTAATGAACACTCGACGTTGTGCATAATGTTCTGGTCCTGGAAACTTCTGTCCTGACGTTGTGCAAAACAAGAGCTGCTTTTTGTTCATACAAATCAGTTAAACAGCCCCAGTGATATTTTTTTCTGAGACATTGCATCAAACTTCCTGATGTCTAACAAAGTTGGTTTCTGTAGAAACACAAATGGGGTTTTTGTAACCATGCCATGCTTACTAGTAAAGGGAGTGGCACATCTTTTCATGAAAATGAAAAAAAAGAGGGTAGTGGGTCACAGAGTCTTTCACATGGAGCCTGTGGTGGGGAAGACCCCCGAATCAAATAACATACAATCAAAACAGGTGCTCATGTAAAAACCTCTTTCCTGTCTTGTGTCGGCAACCTCACTTGACTCTTTCACACGAAATATGAAAGTGATCATAGCCTTTTTACCGTCAAATACTGAAGAGATCTGAGAAATGCTTTGAATTGTTTCAGGGGGAAAAACAGTGCATTACAAAAAGTTTTGCAAGATGCCGTTTTATTGTGGCAAATGCAAGTTGCAGATTCAACACACAGTGGATGCATGAAGAGTGATTTTTTTTTTTCCTTTTAATGATGAACAGGAGAAAAATTCATTCATTTCTTCATTTTAAGACATCATTTTCCCTTTCACAGAGTAAATGCTATAGTTTCATTTTTGCAACTACCAAAAATGCTTTATGCAAAACATTCCTACCTTTGAAACTACATTTGCATAATTCATGCACAATTTCTAGCTGCTAACACAGCACTACTTGAGCTGTATGTCTTAAAGTTTGTTATGACTGAAATATACGTGGCTGCTGATATTGATTAAAGGTATTTGGTGTCCACTAGCAGTTACGGATCATCATTGCCATGGTTTCATTATTTGTTTTAAAATATTTTGTATTGTTTTTGTATGTAATTTTGCTAATATAATTCTAGCTGCCCTTGCAAGAACAGGCTGAAACATGCTTATTATTAGTAGTTGTACATGTACCTGAGTATTTCTATAGCCACTGACACAAACAAAGCTGTGACATTAGCAATATCTGCTGGTTGATAAGAGTAACTGCAGTTCTTTATTTCAGACTATGGATTCAAGTAGCTTTATTTTAATTAGTATTATGTGCAGATCACACATAAAAAGAGCATACATAATATTGCTATTACTATATCACAGTGTTAATAATATGAATGTTGTATTCAGTATTAATACATTCCAGTGAAAATATATTACGATTGCATTTGGTTATAAGCATTCATCTTTTTAAGGAGGGTGTATACAAGTATAATAAATAAATAAATAAATAAATGTCTGCATAGTATTAATTGTATTGTACCATACCATAAGTATGTACTATGTGCATGCAAAGCCAGGAGTTTCAGATATCAAGACACTTTTTTCTTATTGCTTTGAACTGCTGTAAAATGTACACCCTGTGCTTCCTATAAATAGTTCATAGAACCTGAGATCTAGCCAAACTTTTCTAAATCAGCCTTAAGACAAGTGCTTATTTTACTATAAAGTATACATTTAACCAGCAGAACAGACAGAAAGTTACTTGCACAATGCAGTTGTGTCCATGTTTAAGAAGCGAACGTGCATTCTCGTCTCGATTTCAACTCCTTTAAGAATCTGTTGAGCAGGAAACCGAGAAAAAGAGTGAAGGCAGGTTATAAAATTAAGGCAAGTCTTATGAGTTTAGACCATACAAATGTCTTATGTATACGCATGTTGGATGTAATGATGTTTAATGCAAATGCAAGGTAGTGTATTTGCCTAAAAGCTAATAGCCAAATGCTAAATTAGACTATCTGGGTTGCGCATAACAATATATAAAGTTCAAAAATTAAAGTTCAATGTTTTATATGCCATAAATGTACAAACCTTCAAAAAATGCTCAAATGTTATTCCTTCATAGAACTCATCAGGTGCCTGGTAGAAAAACAAACAAACAGATGGGTTAGGGGATACAATATACAGTTTGTACAGTATAAAAATCATTGCCAATGTAATGTTCCCATTAAACATGGAAACCCAATATGTGTACTTATTTCACTATACCTGTGAGGGCCAAATGACCTCAATTATATAGTAAAATAACATGACAAGTACAAGGGGACACAAGATTTTAAAAAAAAGCTTATAAATTGGCCAAATCATGTTTGTATTATAGTGTTTTGCACAGGTTTCTTTGAGGGTTAAGTTTAGGGGTAGGGGTCAAGTCAGGACACATAAAACATAATTATAAAAACATCATTAGTCAAAACAATGGAAGCTTATAAGATGTCCTCACTATTATAGTAATTCGTGAATCAATTTGTTCCCAGAAGTGAGCTAAGGCTGCCTTCACATGCTATCGGAATAATTGTAAATACAAGTTTCCTAGTTAAAAATAGGACATGAACGCCCACCTCAAGTCATATTTACCACTGGGAAGCTCAGGGATAGTTTTTTGATACCAAAGTTCCTGAGATGGGCGGAAAAACTATTGCTACTGTGACTGGTATTCTTTATTATTATTTTTCCAAAACAGCATCGCCTTATCTTGTCATTAAAGTATTACATGTTTACAAATATGAATAATAATTTGAAGCATATTGTATGTTTTATACACAGCAAATATAGCCTGTATTCGACCAAAATTCCAGATCCTCTAGCTGATAATCTATAGTGTTGTGAATGTTTATTATAGTTGTCAATGATATGTAAAATGTTATGTTACATATCATTTTGGCTTTAAAAATATTTCCCCAATAGATAAAGAACAATAAAGCTGGTGTCTTCATTGATTCCAGTTCTTTCTGACAACAAGGCACTTGAATGTGAAAAGCTCATAATTATGACTTCAGAAGTCAGCATTAATCTTCCATATGGGGACATCCAGGGGAATAAAAAATATATATGTGTGTTTATATTAATTATATATATATATATATATATATATATATATATATATATATATATATATATATATATATATATATATATATATATATATATATATATATATATATACTCACCTAAAGGATTATTAGGAACACCTGTTCAATTTCTCTTGAATGCAATTTCAGTGCCTTGCGAAAGTATTCGTCCCCCTTGAACTATGCAACCTTTTGCCACATTTCAGGCTTCAAACATAATGATATGAAACTGTATTTTTTTTTGTGAAGAATCAACAACAAGTGGGACACAATCATGAAGTGGAACGAAATTTATTGGATATTTCAAACTTTTTTAACCAATCAAAAACTGAAAAATTTGGCGTACAAAATTATTCGGCCCCCTTAAGTTAATACTTTGTAGCGCACCTTTTGCTGCGATTACAGCTGTAAGTTTTGCACATCGAGAGACTGAAATGTTTGCCCATTGCTCCTTGCAGAACAGCTCGAGCTCAGTGAGGTTGGATGGAGAGTGTTTGTGAACAGCAGTTTTCAGTTCTTTACACAGATTCTCAAATGGATTCAGGTCTGGACTTTGACTTGGCCATTCTAACACCTGGATATGTTTATTTTTGAACCATTCCATTGTAGATTTTGCTTTATGTTTTGGATCATTGTCTTGTTGGAAGACAAATCTCCGTCCCAGTCTCAGGTCTTTTGCAGACTTCATCAGGTTTTCTTCCAGAATGGTCCTGTATTTGGCTCCATCCATCTTCCCATCAATTTTAACCCTCTTCCCTGTCCCTGCTGAAGAAAAGCAGGACTTAAACCATGATGCTGCCACCACCATGTTTGACAGTGGGGATGGTGTGTTCAGGGTGATGAGCTGTGTTTCTTTTACGCCAAACATAACGATTTGCATTGGGGCCAAAAAGTTAAATTTTGGTTTCATCTGACCAGAGCACCTTCTTCCACATGTTTTGTGTGTCTCCCAGGTGGCTTGTGGCAAACTTTAAACGACACTTTTTATGGATATCTTTAAGAAATGGCTTTCTTCTTGCCACTCTTCCATAAAGGCCAGATTTTTGCAGTATATAAATGATTGTTGTCCTATGGACAGGGTCCATATCATCCAGAGTGATCATGGGCCTCTTGGCTGCATCTCTGATTAGTCTTCTCCTTGTATGAGCTGAAAGTTTAGAGGGATGGCCAGGTCTTGGTAGATTTGCAGTGGTCTGATACTCCTTCCATTTCAATATTATCGCTGGCACAGTGCTCCTTGGGATGTTTAAAGCTTGGGAATTTTTTTTTTTATCCAAATCCCGCTTTAAACTTCTCCACAACAGTATCTCGGACCTGCCTGGTGTGTTCCTTGTTCTTCATGATGCTCTCTGCACTTTAAACGGACCTCTGAGACTATCACAGTGCAGGTGCATTTATACGGAGACTTGATTACACACAGGTGGATTCTATTTATCATTACTAGTCATTTAGGTCAACATTGTCTCACAGAGATCCTCACTGAACTTCTGGAGAGTGTTTGCTGCACTGAAAGTAAAGGGGCCGAATAATTTTGCACGCCCAATTTTTCCGTTTTTGATTTGTTAAAAAAGTTTGAAATATCCAATAAATTTCATTCCACCTCATGATTTTGTCCCACTTGTTGTTTTTTCACAAAAAATTACAGTTTTATATCTTTATGTTTGAAGCCTGAAATGGCAAAAGGTCGCAAAGTTCAAGGGGGCCGAATACTTTCGCAAGGCACTGTATCTAATCAACCAATCACATGGCAGTTGCTTCAATGCATTTAGGGGTGTGGTCCTGGTCAAGACAATCTCCTGAACTCCAAACTGAATGTCAGAATGGGGAAAAAGGTGATATAAGCAATTTTAAACATGGCTTGGCTGTTGGTACCAGACAGGCCGGTATGAATATTTCACAATCTGCTCAGTTGCTGGGAATTTCACGCACAACCATTTCTAGGGTTTACAAAGAATGGTGTAAAAAGGGCAAACCTTCCAGTATGCGGTAGTCCTGTGGGCAAAAATGCCTTGTTGATGCTAGAGGCCAGAGGAGAATGGTCCGACTGATTCAAGCTGATAGAAGAGCAACTTTGACTGAAATAACCACTCGTTACAACCAAAGTATGCAGAAAAGCATTTGTGAAGCCACAACACGCACATCTTGAGGCGGATTGGCTACAACAGCTGAAGACCCCACCAAGTACCACTCATCTCCACTACATAGGAAAATATTCAGGAAAAAGAGGCTACAATTTGAAAGAGCCCACCAAAATTGGACAATTGCAGACTGGAAAAATGTTGCCTGGTCTGATGAGTCTCGATTTCTGTTGAGACATTCAGATGGTAGATATAACAATATCTTCTAAGTTTCAGAGCTGAAAACTTCCTTTTATAGACACCAGGCTCAGCAAATGGTCCTTTGCTTCATACTTACGTCATTGCACAACGAAACACCGCCTCTACAGCGTCTAATTCAGTAGTCTCGCCCAACAACTCATGGAGGGCTCATGCTAGCTGGTCAACAACAATAAACATGCCGAGGAAGATAGCAAGATATTGCGCTATTCCTGGTTGTGGAAGAACACACGTCGCTGCATAAGCTTCCTTCAGATCCTAATATTAGGAATATTAGGATAGTGTCCAAACTCGAGTAACGATCCTGAAAATTCAGCTTTGCATCACAGAAATAAATGATAATTTAAAGTATAATAAATTGAAAACCAAATATTTTAAATTGTAATAATATATCACAATATTTTTTTTTAAAAATCAGTATTTTTTTATCAAATAAATGTAGGCTTGATGAACAGAAGAAACTTCTTTCAAAAACATTACAAATAGTAATGTGTCCAAACTTTTGGCTTGTACTGTATATATATATATATATATATATATATATATATATATATATATATATATATATATATATATATATATATAGTAAGTGAGTGAGTGAGTGAGCGAGCGAGCGAGCGAACAAACTAACATACTAATGGTGAAACCTAGAGCACCACCACAGAAAAAGTAGGAACAAATTCTTACAACCTCAGGTTACAACTTGCATTGATATAATATTGATATATGGTCTGATATACTCCACACACTGTTGGTGATCCAGCTTCTAGATAACATACCATGGGACCTACTGAGATACTGGCAACCTCCAGCATTGCAGCATCTGCAATGCCCTTAGCTGTCTCCCTTCCAAGAGCTCCACTACGGGACAACAACTCCTCGACTACCTAAAGAGAGAGAGACCATAATACTACTGATAAACTTTGATGATAATCATGTGCACAGTTCAACATATTTCATAAATCCTGTACTCAGATGGATTGAATTACACAAACATGAGTAATTTCTTACATGTCTGTATTCCTCCAGTGTTATTGTTCCATCATTGTCTGTGTCATGCATGTTGAACAGAACTAGAGTATCAAGAAAAATACAGTAATGTATCGCTATTAATGTGAATTCATGTCTCAGTTCACCGGTACTTTATCTCTAAGTCCCCTGCTTTCCAGAGAATTGAATAATAATTCAGCCTGTTCTTACAACGCAGTTTGGCTCTCCTCACTTCTTCTCTCTGATCCTCTGTGATATGATGGGTCGGTGCTCTGAAGTATGACATGACGGTAAGGAATTCCTCAAAATCAATTTCTTGCACAGATCCCACATCATCTTTCTGGAAATTCCTGTGAAAAACAAGCAAGCATAGTAACACATTATTGCTCCATATCAGCTTTGTTGAGTCCTGAATTTTAACCTTCAGGTTTGTGGTTGACAGAAGAAATTTTGACTGAGAGGACTAAATGAGGACTAAAAGCCATTATTTAGTTGTCACAAAATGAAAAAAAAAAAAAAAATCTTAAGCCACAAAAGCCACCTTCCCAAATTATGCTAGCCATATAATGAAGAAACCACACAGTGCAAAAAAACTTCCCTATAATATATAGGTGTAGTTTCACATCCCTTATGAAAGACACTGCCACTGATATTTGTGATATTGAAACTTAAAAACAAAATGAAAATTTAAAAATGTGGTCTAGTATTCAAATGCAATATCAAATTTGTAAAGCTGTAGGGGATCATTTCAAGCCTCACATAACTATCAAACATATACAACATATAAACCATTACAAACCTCTTATCAAAGAAAGCCTCTATAATTTGGGACCGAATTGGGTTGCTTTCCAAATCTTGGATTGTTTTAAGGTCATCTCTCCTTTAAATGAGAACAAAAAAATTAAGTCCTAAACATAAAAGGCAGGTATTATTGTTTGCTGTATAAACAAACTAAAACCACCCAAGAAGACCCATTAATCAAGCATAACACTTATTCAGTCATGAAAACTCTCAGAGTGTTTAGCATGGTAATGGATATGACCATGTTGATATGTTTGCAATTGGCAAAATAGATCTGCTATGCTGCTGCTACTGTACAATACAGTATAGCACACATAAATTATCCATGACAGATCTATACAGGTGGAGCTGGGGAAGGAGGAGGTTTTTGAAAGCGCGCCGCGACTACTACAGCAAATGCTACAGCAAAAAAAAAGGTATTTGAAGGCTGAGCAGTGAGCTCATTGGTTACAGATAAAGCAGGAACCAATCAGCTATGCCCTAATAGGGATATTACGAAGTAAATCTAACGAAGGAATGTAACGAAGTACAAATACTTCGTTACTTTACTTAAGTACATTTTTCACGTATCTGTACTTTACTTAAGTAGAATCAATAGTGCATACTTTTTACTTTTACTTCGTTACATTTTGCAGCAAATATTTTACTTTCTACTCCACTACATTTCTACAGCATTTCGTTACATTTTCGTTACATTTTCTGATCAGTTTCAGGGCTCGAGATTAAGGTTTGTTCGGATAATTAATGGATAATAATAGGCTAATGTATGAACTGACGGTTGCCCTGTTGACAATCGCACAGCCTCTCGAGGAGAAATGGAAACAAACCAATGCCGCTCGTACAGAGAAACTCAGTAACATACTGCAGTAAATATTCAAAATGTGAAGGTTTTTATATTTGATAACGTATAATACAGTTAAAAAACATCACATGACACGACCAAGAGTGCTGTTTTCCTGAATACCATCACGACTGAAAATGTGACACTGATTTCATGACAGTTCCATAAACAATTAATTAAAATTAGTCACTTACATTTTAGATGCAATATAAACTGCTTTTGTTCTATTACAGCAGCGAAAATATTTCCAAGATCAGATCATATTTCCACATCAGAACCACAACGCATCTCACAGCAATAGTGTGGTAATTAATGATTCAGCGTTCGAATGAATAGGCTGAATCAAAGATTCAATGACCTGTTAGTAAACGACTGCCTCATTCATGAACGAATCAGCCGTTTGAACGAACCGACTCAATGACTCACTCATTAAGACCTGCCGCCACCTACTGGTAGTTTATTTTCATGTTTAAACATTCTTTCCAAATTTTCTTATTATATTAAAAATATATAGGCCTAGTTAAAACAATCTCATAACATTATTTAATGCAGTTGTAATTTGTCAGTGTAAATTATTTAATTTACCAACCATATAGGCTAGCGTTATTCTAATTTAATTTATTGATCAAATTTAAGAATATAAAAGGAAAGCTGAAGAATATCCTATATTTAAGATTAATCCTCATAAATATGAAGATTTAAATACATCAAAGCTGATGAAAATGTTACTTCTGAACATTGATATTTAAGTCTGTAGATCACCCTGATATTGTGAGTCAGAATGTAAACAGGGCAACAGATGATACGCACACTTAGCCTACATTAACCCAAAACTAACTTAATTAAAACGCCACAGCCCATACTGTCTTCTTCTTTTTAATTATTAGAATATAGACATTAAGAGAATAAATTGTTATACAAGTACTTTTACTTTTAATACTAAAAGTACATTTAAAATCAAGTACTTTTTTTACTTTTACTTAAGTAGGAGTGTCGTTGTAGTACTTCTACTTTATTTAAGTAAATATGGCTCTGGTTACTTTTACTTTTACTTAAGTACTGAGATTCAGTACTTCCTCCACCACTGGTGGCTTTTGGATATTTTACTGCAAAAATATTACATAATGCACCTTTAATGACCTATCAGCCTGCACTATCTAGAGACTCATGACAGAACTCTGAACTTGTTCAGTAACAGTAAGTAGCAGCATAACTGGTTTGATTTGATTCTTGAAAATCATTCTGTTGTAGCCTGACGTCATCATACTCAGATTCTACTAAGAATACAAGTCTGATACTGCTCCATTGGGCGTTTCACCCAAACCAGGAAAGAAAAGCCTTTAAACTCAATTGCATAGACTTTCAACCAACCAGAGCAACGGAGAAAATGACATATGTTGAGCGACGCATTGTAATAGTGGGAAGTTCAAATTATTTTATGGACTCGGATCATTGAATCTCATTCAGCAAAATTAACACACAAAAAATTCCAAGTAATTTCATTCATTTCAGCAGAATTACAATGTCACATGTTAAATCCCAACACCACTAGTACTTCTGCAAACATTGATAATATTTGGAATAGAAAAAAAATATATTATGAGCTAATGCAGCCAAGGCCAAACTTTAAGAAATGATTCATTAATTGCTTAGCTGCAGAGGTGGACAAAGTACACAACTTCATTACTTGAATAAAAGTACTACTGGTCAAATATTACTCCGTTACAAGTGAAAGTTCTAAAAAATTATTTTTACTTGAGTAAAAGTACAGAAGTATTTGTTTTTAAAGTATTTAAGTATCAAAAGTAAATTTCCTTTTTTATTTCAACACGTTGTTTTATTATTGTTATATAAATGCACATTATGGCATCATGGTTTAAGCCAGTCAGTGATGCTCCATCCGACATACTAACATACTACCACCTTAAACTAATTTCAATACTTGTTTAAACATTACAAGACTCTTTATAAAGCTGATGTCACTTTAACCCTGAATGCACAGATCCAATACACTGATACACATCCGATATTCTCCCAACTTCACTCTTCTCTTTCTCCCAGACGTCTACATTTTTAACATTGTATAAGACATGCTTCAAGTGTATGCCAACTAAACTAATCTTTAATATTTTTAAAACTGAGACATACTTTCAAAGTATGGCTATGGGTGAATACAATGTACCGAGGAACCGTCTTCTTCCATTTTGCTATAAACTGATCAGTGTTCAATAAAGTTGGGAAACTTTACATCACCCTATAAGAGTGATTACTGATAGACTGTCTGCAACAACAACAACAAAAACAATTTAAAGAAGGAAAAAATCATCCACCGACTTTCAAAGCTGCTACAGAAATGACTTTCAACCTCGAGGACCTTGATAGAAATGTAGTGGAGTAAAAAGTATGATATTTGTCTTTCAAATGTAGTGAAGTTAAAGTTAAGTGAAGTACAGATACCGGTACTCAAAAAGTGTACTTAAAGTGTTAGTTCACCCAAAAATGAAATTGATGTCATTAATGACTCACCCTAATGTCATTCCACACCTGTAAGACCCCCGTTCATCATCGGAAAACAGTTAGTCCCAGAGCATATGCAGTCAATGCCCACTAAACTGTCCATGTCCAGAAAGGGAATAAAATCATCATCAAAGTCGTCCATATGTGACATCAGTTAGTTAATTAGAATCTCTTGAAGCATCGAAAATACATTTTAGTCCAAAAATATCAAAAACCATGATTTTATTCAGCATTGTCTTCTCTTCCGCGTTCCTCCAAAAAGATTAAAACGGTGTGAATCGATCAATGATTCGGGTCGCCAATGTCACGTGATTTCAGCAGTTTGGCGGTTTGACACGATCCGAACAGCTGAAATCACGTGACATTGATCGATTCCCACCGTTTGAATCTTTTTGGAGAAGACAATGCTGAAAAAAAAGTCATGGTTTTTGATATTTTTGGACTAAAATGTATTTTCGATGCTTCAAGAGATTCTAATCAACCAACTAATGTCACATATGGACGACTTTGATGATGTTTTTATTCCCTTTCTGGACATGGACAGTAAAGTGGGCATTGACTGCATATGCTCTGGGACTAAAATATAAAATATCTTAAACTGTGTTCCGATGATGAACAGAGGTCTTACGGGTGTGGAACCACATTAGGTAGAGTCATTAATGACATCAATTTCATTTTTGGGTGAACTAACCCTTTAAGTACAGTACTCAAGTAAATGTACTTAGTTACTGTCCACCTCTGCTTAGCTGGCTCTTCAGTCTATGCAGTCTGTTAGTTAACCTAGCCTCCGAATCCGAGTCGTTTTGTCACTTCACATTTAATCGCGTCTGTTCCCTGTAAAGATTAATACACCTCTCCTGTCTTCGGGTTCGAGTCGTTAGTTCCATCATTAGTGTATGATCTGGGCCGGGACAGCCCCATGCATGTAGTCCGGAAAACAAAATCGATTAGTTCACCTCTCTGAAACAACTCATTGTTCCCGAGTCATTTTTAAGATTAGTTCAAAAAGAACTAATCATTCATGAACGACACATCATTAACGCATAGTTGTCAACAGATATCAACTGCATGGACACTGGAAGAAGTAACTGGAAGATGAGTGTAACTGTAACAATCTTTGCCTGTGTTGTAAAAAGAATTTCAGGATACACAGAGTACTTACCAACAAGATTATAACTTTTGAGAAAAATAGTAAAGATAAATGCATATACAAACAAGTTCTCCATTTAGAATAAGAATGAATTCAACCCAAGCACTCTTTGGTGATGTGAATGATTATGTTACAGTTGATCATCTGTCAATCGTCGTATAAAGCCCGCTCATTTTGATGGGTCGAAACAGCTTTGGTTCAAGCATAACGGACCAAGTCCAGACCGAACTTCCAGACCTCAAATGTTGTGGGCGGGGCTAAATTCGGCGGGGATCTTGGCTAATTTTATTGCGCTCAAACTGGAACAATTCTGCAAAATCCTCTCACATACAAAACAACCCGTTGCAGATTACCGTAATGTTTCCTCGTTTTGGCTGAGCTGCTTAAAACGATTGTGGAGGATTCCAATCTGCTCCAGTGAAACTAAAAGAGAATAAAAAGAATGGAGGAGCTCATCAAACCGACTCACAAGCTGGCACAATGCACTATATGTGTGAAGTTAAACACAACTGCTAAAACTAAATCTTAAATGCCTCACACTGACTGCTAACTGAATTACGAATGATCACAAACCTGTCATGCAGAAACCTTAAAGGGTTACTTCAGCGATTAGCATATGGCTTTGTATCAGTAGAAACCCTGGAGTATAATCAAATGATTGTGCGTCCCCCTCATATCCCCCATGAGACAGGAGATTTATGCATTTTATTTCTGGAAAAATTCCTCCCGTGACACAAACTGATGATATTTGCGGCATCTTTGGAATGTTTGGCCAGAGGCTAAAGACTACAGCCAGCAGAGGGAGCCATTTTCAACCCGCGAATGGGTAATGAGAGATCACACTCACAGCACAACTCGCAGCTGCAGGCATTTATTTAAACGGATGCTAAGCAATGTAAGTGTTTTAACTTCTCAAATTTATTTCTATGAAAGTAAAGCTTCCAATGCCATGAACTGAATATGCGCCAGACTGAACACGCGTTGTGAATGTATCCTGGCCAAATACATTCTGCATCCTGGCCAAATATGCCCATGGGCCCCTGTCCATCATGGCCTCCTAATAATCCCCATATCCTGATTGGCTTAATCACTCTGTCTCCTCTCCACCAATCAGCTGGTGTGCGGTGGGCGTTCTGGCGCAAAATGGCTGCCGTCGCATCACCCAGGTGGATGCTGCACATTGCTGGTGGCTGAGGAGATTCCCCCTTCTATATGTAAAGCGCTTTGGTTGTCTAGAAAAGCGCTATAAATGTAATGAATTATTATTATAATTATTGTGAATGTATGACCCGAATGTGGTCGCGATTACCTCAGCTCTCATCACGAGAGCTCATTAGCTCATTTATGACATTAAATGTAATCTGACTCCCAATCTGAGTTAGTGCTGCGAGACATTAAATGTAATCTGACTCCCAATCTGAGTTAGTGCTGTGAGACATTAAATGTAATCTGACTCCCAATCTGAGTTAGTGCTGTGAGACTCACACGGCAACTCAATCGTTATATTGAACAGACACGTTCAGTATTCAATTGTAGTGTCTGTTCTCTAACTCAGTCACTGTAATCCAGTAGCAGGAATGTAGTGGGAATGGCCTCACAGGGCAGCAAAGCATTCTGGGAATTGTAATCTTTCATCCCCATGAGACAAAAATACATTTTCTGTCTTTTCTCAGTCTAGAAGGCACCAAATTCAAAAATAATTTCACATTTCTACTACATTAATGACCCAGTTTAAATACAGATTCATCTTTCCAGCGCTGAAGTACCCCTTTAAAAGTGATCGGTCAACCAAAATTACAAAATTCTGTCATTATATACTTACCGTCATGTTGCTCCAAACCCATATGACTTTATTTCTTCTAAAGAACACAGAAGGTTATGTTAGAAAATGACTAGTCATTGTTCACTTACATGGAACAAAATGAAAATGAGTGGTGACTGAGGCTGTCATTCTTCCAAACATCTGTCATATGGGTTTGGAACGACATGAATGTGTAAATGATGTGGGTGAATCATCACATTTTTAAGATAGTACACACTGTATTCTTTATTTCCCTTTGCCTATTGGGTCTGTAGGACAGAGGCATCAAACTAGCATCATAACCACTTGTGAACCCATGCACTCAGCCCCATTTAAAATTGTTTTGTTAACCTTTGCCTAATTATGCATGTTAATTACAAATCATATTAGGTACTTAATTCATAGGATAAATATTCCAATAAGTACATACGCAGTAATATCTTGCAATTAATTAATGTTTCACCACTTCAGTGTGTAAGTTGTGAAATGAAGACATTTCCGATATGTCACTACATAAATTCTCTCACTTTGCGTTTCCTGAGTAAATGGTGCTGCGTTTGTCAAACATTGCAATATTAGCCTACTGATGGGATATATATTACAATGAAACCCTTCATAATAATTATACTCACAGCCTGTCTTCTGTGACAGGGTTCGATATGGATGGTTGTCCGGCAAAGACTGAAAGCTTCCCATCACGATAGTGATCCTACACCAGCGTGTCTGCAAGAGAGTCTGTTCCTCGATCTTCCGGTGGTTTGGGTTTCACTCACAGCCGTGTTTGCCTTGCAGAACAAACGCATGCAAATTGTATTGTGCCTTGTGAGAATGAGAACATGTCCCCAGGGTCCTAGCGCCGCATAAACACCTTCTGAAGGAAGGCTGTGCTAAGAATTCACACCTACTTTGCTAATCCAGCGTTTAAACGTCACACATTACACCCAAACAGATATTAAAATATAAATATAATCAAATATAGTCTATGTACAGTGAAGACTGAATTGAACGAAGCCATCTCGGCCACATTCATTCATAATGCATTGTAACCCTGACCGCGGCAGCAGTACAGCTGCGTTCTGGAAACCAGAAATGAAACACTGACGTTTCTAAGAAGGTCACAGAAAACCAACCTCTAACAATTTGGCGAGA
This sequence comes from Pseudorasbora parva, assembly GCF_024679245.1. Classification (NCBI taxonomy): domain Eukaryota; kingdom Metazoa; phylum Chordata; class Actinopteri; order Cypriniformes; family Gobionidae; genus Pseudorasbora; species Pseudorasbora parva. The sequence continues at coordinate 38,463,672 of NC_090174.1, forward strand.
CAATAGTTAAGGAAGGAGAGATCTATTCACACCATAGATTATTTCCATATAAGCAGTTTCTTTGGGAAATAAACACACATCACTCTTTTGACATCATTTAATTTTATTCAGCCACAAGTAGGCTAGGCTAGGCCTAATGGAAGCACAACTAACCCATCTAACCCAACTTAGCTTGACAAAGGCTTAAAAAAAGAGGAAGCATAGATTTCATTTCCTGAAATTTTACCAGACTATTAAACTGCAAGAAGTGTGATTTGTAACCCTACCTTGAACATATAGGCTATATATTTAATACAAAAGATACAAGACCATTGATCAGCATCTAAAAGGGTGTAAACAGGTATCGCTAAATAAATTTGTAATGTATTAATAGACCACATGATGGCAGTAAAGATCAATCGGATAACCCATGAATATTTTTTTACTATGCCCATGAAGATGTTGCCCGCTAGCTAGACCATTTTCACCACTTTGCAAGCACTTGTAGGCTATTTTGGTAATAATAAAGATATGAATTTGAATAAACCAATAAAACTCAGCGATTCCAAACATACAGTCCTGGATTTTGCTTTGTTAAACCTATGAAACAGATTCAAGTGATTAATCAAACGTTTTTTTATAAATCATTCAAATGATTTTTGTTACTTTTCAATTTAGGCAATATTACAATAATACCTTAATATAGACATATTATATTTTACTATTCTTAGATCAGCTAATTGTAAAAGCATTTCGTTTTTCTATATACAAATTAAATCAAAATCTATTTTTGACATTACAGCTGCAAGAAAAAAAGAAAGTGATTCTGTAAGAACCGTCCACTTGCAGAATCATGTGAAAATGTGAATAATTTTAAGAAAATGAAAGAGATCATACAAACTGTGTTTTATTTAGTACTGTCCTGAATTAAGATATTTAAAAAAAAAATTAAATACAGTCCCCAAGATTTAAAAAAATATATAAAAAAAAAAATGTATTGACAATCACCCGTTCAAAAATGTATGAATCATTTATTCTTAATACTGTTCCTTGGGTGATTTCTTTTTTTTTTTTTTTTTTTTTTTGGTTTGATGTTGTTCATGAGTCTATTGTTTGTCCTAACCAGTTGTTCTTCAGAAATGTTCTTCAGAAAATGTTCTTCAGAAAAATCCTCTAGGTCCTGCACATTCTTCAGTTTTCTAGCATCTTTTGCATATTTGAACCCTCTCCAGCAGTGACTGTATGATTTTGAGATCCATCTTTTCACACTGGGGATGACTGAAGGACTCAAACACAACTATTATGCTCCAGAAGGACACATGGAAACGTTTGAACAGGATGATGTCATCCAAATTTTTCTTATTTTGTTTAAATATTATTTATTTATTTATTTTTCATTTAGCAATGCCCTTCAGAAGCAACAGAAGATAATCAGATGTTTCCCAGATGAAGTACAATTTACCTTGATCTTCAAAATTCAACAAGTTTTCACCCCTTCGGCTCTTAATGCGATCGTGTTTCCTTCTGGAGCATCAGTGAATGTTTTAAGCTTTTTATGTCTGAGTCCTTCAGTCATCCTCAGTGTGAAAAGATAGCTCTCAAGATCACTGACTTTTGGATAGGGTTCAAATAAGATGCTAGAAAACTGAAAAATTTGCAGAAATGTAAAGGATTTTTCTGAGAGTGCATGGGCAATTCAGCTGCTCACGACAATCGACAGACTCATGAACAACCATCCTAAAACAAAACAAAAAAACAGCCGTAGATCATCTGCAAGAATCAATGGTTCATAAACTTTTAAATGGGGTCATTTTTATAAATGTAGCTTTTTTTCTCTCTTTTTTTTTGTTGCATTGTGGGCTATATGTAAACATTTTTTATGTCAAATATCTTATTCAACACAGTACTAAATACAATAAAAAATAGAATGCACCTCTTATTTAGTTAAAATGAATCCCATTTTCACAGATTCTGCAAGCGGTCCACATACTTTTTCGTGCAACTGTATATAGCGTACTTTTTTTTTTCATTGTTCCACACGCCTTCCAGCAATATACCCAAAAAATTCATGATGATGTCAATTTTATGCAAAAAAAGTTATAATTATTTTCATTATTGTTTACAAAATAAAACACAAACAGAGGCTTAATATTTTGTATTTATAAGTGGCTGAGACGTTATCAAATAAATTGTCTTATAAATACAAGTGCAATTTGTCATTGTTTAAGGCAGCTATCTGATTTGAATCCAACTGAGCTTTGATATAAGACTTTAAAATAACAGTCTGACCTAATTCAGTTCAGATGTGTGGAGAATAGTTGGTTAAAAAAACTTAGAAGAAACTTCAATTCAGCAGAGGACCACTTGTTTTGACCTAGTTTAGAAGAGCTGTGCATTTATGTCCACTTGAGAGAGAACACACCAACAACCTATCCAACATCCCCCAAACCCCCACACCCCACCCCAAACAAAAAAACAAAAACAAAAAAGAAGAGGAAAATGTGATTGTCTTTATTCTGTCTTTAGAACTACTTTATTAAGTGTGCTGAAGTTCAAATTAGCCTAACTTTATGTCCATAATTTACATAAAATGAATTATGGACCATAAGTAGATTTTTCCGGTTTTCAGTTTCCGGATAAACCCTAGGAACTATTCTGGAATAGATCCCCATAGCTCTAGGACATTTTGAATGCAGCTGACCAAAGGCTGTCACCAGAGTCACATTCCCTACAGAAACACTGTCATGGATAATATTTTTTAACATAACACCTACATGACCTGGCAAGTCTATAATTTATCATCTTTATTTGTTGAGTGCTGGTAGAATTTTCAGTGACTTTCATTGTGATATTCCCACAGTGTCATCCCACTTTTTATTATGCTTAATTTAAAATGAAAATCTTGATGGATAAACTACAAAAGTAGCCTACAAGTTTATCTGAGTTAAATTTATATTACTTCAGTCAGGTAAAAAACACATTGGGGCGGCAGTGGCTCAGTGGTTCATGTAGGTTGTCTTCAAACCAGAAGGTTGGTGGTTCAATCCCCGGTTCCACCTGACCAAGTGTCGAAGTGTCCATGAGCAAGACACCTAACCCCAGCTGCTCCCGACGAGCTGGATGGCGCCTTACATGGCTGACATCGCCGTCGGTGTATGAATGGGTGAATGTGAGGCAAAAATGTAAAGCGCTTTGGATAAAAGCGCTATATAAATGCAGTCCATTTGCAGTCCATTTACATTGCTTGAAGATCCAATGGAATTACCTTTGTATACATATCATTTAGCTATAATAAAACACCTCAAATTCCATTAAGAGCAATGTATAAATACAATTGTGCACACACTAGTATACATTTAGTGTGCTAAAGATATGTGCTGCATAATTATTCATGAAGTATTAATGCAATCTAAATGCAACAAGGAAACATTAATTTAATTTTAATGCAAGTTGAAAGATTAGTCAAGGGGATTTATTTCAGTATAACTGGTGATGCAAGATAATGAAGAGAATCATATTCTGATGTTACAAAATCAAGTTACAAATGGCTGAACCTGCTCTTACATCCAAAATTAGGTGGATACCTTAGTAGTTTTAAATCTCATTGCTGTAAAATCACAAGAAACCATTTGGTCATGCATTTGTTCAAGACAAGTCACCTTTATTTATAACACTTTATATAATACAGGTTGTCTCAAAGCAGCGTCAGAGTAATAAACAATGATAAATAACAATCAATGATTCAAACTTTTTAAAATAGAAGATAACATTTAAATTCTGCTGTAAATCAGCTCTATAGAAGACTCCAGAAGACTTTTATGAAGCTTTTCTTTGTTTGCCTTAGAGCTTTAAATAACTTTTTACAATTAAACCATAGATGTTCACATGCATAATTTTTTCTCATTATTTTAACCACTACCAATTACAGAATTCACATGTGGTCATATACGCTCTAAAGAAGTGGTTTTCAAACCTGTCCTGGAGGACCCCCAGCCCTGCACATTTTATATGTCTCCCATATTTGGCACACCCACTTCAGGTCTTGCAGTCATGAGCTCATGAGTTGAATCAGGTGTGTTAGATGAAGGAGGCATACAAAATGTGCAGGGCTGGGGGTCTTCCAGGACAGGTTTGAAAACCACTGCTCTAAAGTATAGCACATCACAAAGAACAAACAATAATATTAGTTTAGAAAACAAAGGGAATAATTCCAGTGCAAATCCTGGCTCTGGCTCTCGGCCAACTTCTGATGCTCCTCACGCTTTGGCCGCCCCCACCAGTGGAGAGAGTCACTGTCTGTGTCTCAGTACCCCCAGGACGCCCTCTCATTCAGAGCAGCTGTTGTCTGAGAGCTAGAGGCAGCTCTCTGACACTCTGTCAGACTCTCCTCTTAGAGCCCCTCCTCTGCATGCCAAACAGCCAGCGTGTCCTCACGTTCTCATGATAGTGGTTTCATTACAAGCAAATCTTCAATTAAATCACCATAAAAGTGCACTGAAGGCATAGAATTCTGCGATGACCCCCGCTGTTTGATCTGTCAGCCCATATTAGGAATGCGACATCTAAAAATTGGAATTGTTTTTATTCAAAGCTTTGTTATTATTCGGGAAGGAGAGAGCTGCCTTCTTTCATTTTCAGTTATGTCAACTTTTACTGGATAGGAGTGGACATCATGTCCTTGAGCTTTGTAGCAGAAAAGAAATTCATTACACCTCTGAACACCAGCCTACTCCTTCGGAAAACAGTGTAATGTTTCAAAGCTCATGAGAGGGTCTTACTGATCGGCCTACATATTCCACCATACAATTATATTGGAGTCTTGTATTAAACACATTTTGTTAATTTTGATAATTTCCTTTGCAAAAATAAAAGTGTACGTGTAAAAACCTATTTAAAGATAACCATGTTTAACTCTGATTATCTGGCTATATAGGTGAAAAATCAAACATTTGATTAAACATAGACTGGTTGCATTGCAGACTGTAGTCGATGTATTTACTTCCCTTGTTTTCAGTGCTGGTGTATCTCCCCTGGTCCTATTCGCTCCACTCTGAGAGGAACTTAAACTAGCATCTAGCGAGTCCAAACCACACACTTGAGATCAGGGGAGTGAGGTTTACCTGCACAGCTCTCATTAGCTAGCTAACACTCTCCCCCCAACCCTCATTTCCCCCTGGGTCACGGCACCAACAGCCGAATTTCTCCTGTCGAAAAGCGGGCATGCTAGTGCATACCCGACCCAATCATGTTTATACTGATCTCTTTTACTGATTAGGCCTCTTTGGGGCTTCCTCAAGGCCAACAGACAGGGCTTTTTGTCCCTTTGAATACCTTGGTCCAAAGTGGGCCAACTGAGGCTTGAGAAGTGGTTAACAAAGGCAGAGAACAATGACAGACTGCTGTCTCCATCTGAGTATGGAGACCGCAGTGCTTTGGATGATTTCATATACCAGCTAACATCTGCATTAAAGATGCTATAAATGGGTGGTAGAACACAATTTCACTTTTCTAACTTTAGCTAGTGTGTAATGTTGATGTTTAAAGCAAAGGGAAATATTTGCTTTTAAAGAAATCAGTTTCTAAGGACTACAGCAAAATGGCCGGTACACTGTAAAAAATTTTGGTTGGTTTTTGTTGGTTTAACTTAAAAAAGTAAGTAACCTGGTTGCCTTAAAATTTTGAGTTTATTGAAATTAAAAATTTGAGTTGATACAATGAAGGAAATTTGTTTAATAAATAGAAACTCAAAATATTTTTGTATCTGAACCACATAAAAAATTTGATAAATCAGGAAAATAGCAATATTTGGCATGTTTCACTGCGTCATCAGAAATAAAACACACACAATTACCCAAAATACTTACAAAAAATTTTAATAATATTTTAATAAAGGTTGTCGAATCTCAAAAAATTGTCATTGCATTAACTCAAAATTTTAATTTCAGTGAACTCAAAATTTTAAGGCAACCAGGTAACTTTTTTTCTAAATAATTTTTTACAGTGTAGGGACTACAGACTTTTCCTCCAGGGTTGATGGCATCACCAGCTGCAATATTTACATAAACCCCTCCTCAGAGAATAGTAAATAAGGGGAGCGAGGCCATTTTTTACTGCTGTGGAATTGTAGGCTGGAGTGCCGTCGGTCGTGCAATGCAGACGAAACGCTGTTATTTTCTTCCGGACTGCAGGTCCACTTTGTTCAGCCTTCCTAGGGACGGGGGAGTTAGGGATCAATGGTTAAAATGTATTTTTAACTCCCTCATAATTATTACCCAAATATCGCTCTCTGTGCTGCACATTTTACGGAGGAAAGCTCACAATCATCACAAGTTCAATGCAGGATTCGCACAACGGATTGTCCTAAAAGATGGAGCAGTTCCAACTTTAAAAACAGAAGCTGTTTACGGGCCACAACCTTTAAGTATTATTTATTTTTTGTGTTGTTTTTTTAATCATGTAATAGTTTATATTGTTTATTGTTGTAGCAAGGGAGTATGACAACGCTGTTTGGCTCTGCAAATTAGTTTGTTAACCCTTTGACACATACAAACACATGGTCCCTGGAGCATATTTATCACGTATAAGTGGTTAGAACGTTCAGTAATAAACTGTCAAATTCAAAATTCACACTGAGCCAGAGACTGAGTGAGAGACTGAGCTGACTGTGTCTTTTAATGTTTATTTTAGGTTTCATACACTTCAAATTACATTACACAATCACAAAAATGTCATATATATCAGGAGAAGAGGACGATCTTAGGTTGTAAATCCAGCAGGCCCCATCTCCGGCAGTGTTGTAAACATATAACGGCGCCCACAGCCCATGATAACTTTACTGATCAACTAACACAATAAGTTTCTACCCTGTTCTCTCATGTAATGTCACATAAGGTGAATTCAGGTTGATTGGGACACTTCAAGTCATCTCAATGCCAAAAAGTGTTCCAACATTGTCATAGTAAACATGGTAAATATGACGTGACGGAAATCATATGACTCATATAGGCTATCACAATTGTGTATTTATCTTATTTGTCAGTGGTTTCCAGTGATTTTTTTCTGATTAGTTTTCTAATAGAACTTCCATTTGTTGATAAAATGAAGGGTTTGTGTGACATTCATTCCAGAGAGGCGTGTTACAGGCAGGTATTAGTAAAGCACTGTAGAGCTTCTGGCCAGACGCCGATTGAAATGCAGCATGGTTTTGGGCTTGGCACTACAGGTCTGAGACTATTAGCCAAGCCTGGCCCGTTAAAATCCCTGGCTTGCACTGGCCCAACTAATGTAACCCTGCTGGCCCTACTCACCCCACTCAGAGTGAGATTTACCTGCACAGCTCTCACTACTGGCCTCTGTTATACTGGCCCTTTCCTCTGCCTCTGTGTACATGCACAAGAGCAAGCAGGACATCTCATATTGCAATGCAAACCTTGGTGTAAGACACCAATTCGCTCATGCTTGGCTGACAATATCATAATTCCAGCAATCTACAGAAAGTACATTGATTCTGGAAAGTATTCACAGCACTTCACTCTTTCCACATTTTGATTTTGTTATGTTACAACCTTATTCCAAAATGGATTTTATTTTATTTTTCTCAATTCTACCATATAGGCCTGATTGGTGGAGTGCTACAGAGATGGTTGTTCTTATGGAAGATTCTCCTCTGTCCATAGAGAAATGCTGGAGCTCTGTCAGAGTCACCATCTTGGTCACCTTGGTCACCTCCCTGACTAAGGCCCTTCTCTCCTGATCGCTCAGTTTGGCCGGGCAGCCAGCTCTAAGAAGAGTTCTGGTCAAATCAGGTCAAGTCAACTTTTTTTATATAGCACTTTTACAATGATGATTGATTCAAAGCAGCTTTACAATGTTAAACAGGACAATAATGTAACAAAATTTGATTTGGCTGTACAGTCGTTCCAGAGAAAACGGTGATGTTATCAGCTCATTTCAATTTATCATAGTGTCAATGTTGGCAGATCAGTATTATAGTTTATACAACTAGTTAATTTTATTTGGATATTTAGTTGAATAACTTACATCAAAATTTTAGTGTCTCCAACTAAGCAAGCCAAGCTAAAGGTGACAGTGGCAAGGAACCAAAACTCCATCAGAGCATGATGGAGAAAAATAAACCTTGGAAGAAACTAGACTCAGTTGGGGTGCCAGTTCTCCTCTGGCATATTAACAAACAGTGTAAGATAATTATTCTGGCAACCTTACATGTCAGAAATCATATTAGATCGGAATATTAAAAATGTCTGGTTATCACGCAAGAGACAGGTTTATTGAGGATGACGCGTCGATTACACAAGAATATGACAATTTGAAGGATCGGAGTCATCACGCCAGAGACGGGTTTATTGAGGATGACGTGCCGGTGAGGCAAATTCAGAAGAGACACCAATTGACACGGGTTTAGTAGACACTCCAGGATGTGTTGGTCATGTTTGGGTGCAGGTCCACCATCTGATCTGGACACGGCCTGGATACCGCTGACTGCAGTAAACCTCAGGATAAACAGAGAGACTAACATTAGCATAGATGCCACTCTTTTTATGATGTAACAAGTAAATCAGGTATTATGGGGAAGTTTTCCTGTTTTTGGCTGACCTAGTTAATGCAGTCTAACAATCAGTCAATATCAGTCATAATGTAAGCTAAAAATGTTCTATGTGTATGCCATAGTAAAGAAATGTGTTTTAGTCTAGATTTAAATGGATAGAGTGTGTCTGCTTCCCGAACAATGCTAGGAAGACTGTTCCAGAGTTTAGGTGCTATATAGGAAAAGGATCAACCGCCTGCATTTGATTTTGATATTCTAGGTATTATCAACTGGCCAGAGTTTTGAGACCGCAATAGACGTGATGGAGTATAATGTGTTAAGAGCTCGCTTAAGTACTGAGGAGCTAAACCATTTAGTGCTTTGTAAGTAATAAGTCAGATGTATGCGATGTTTAATAGGGAGCCAGTGCAGTGTTGACAGCTAGAACTGGGCTAATATGATCGTACTTCCTGGTTCTAGTACAAACTAAAGCTGCTGCTTTTTGGACCAGTTGGAGTTTGTTTATTAAGTGAGCAGGGCAACCATCCAGTAGAGCATTACAATAATCTAGCCTTGAGCTCATGAACGCATGTATTAACTGTTTAGCATTTTGCATTGAAAGCATGTACCGTAATTTAGATATATTTTTTAAGATGGTAGAATGCAGTTTTAAAGATGCTAGAAGCTTGCCTTTCAAATTAAAGATTGGTATCAAAGAGTGCACTCAGGTTCCTCACTGAGGACATGGGCTTGACAGAGACAGTATTAGACAGTATTCTAGGTTACAACTTGTGGAGTTTTTTTGTCCAATAATTAAACATTTATTTTTTTCTGAATTAAGTTACTATTCTAACAAAATTACTATTCTACATGTATCCTGGTGGTTCCAAACTTCTTCCATTTATGTATGGTGGAGACCACTGTGTTCACTGGGACCTTCAATGCTGCAGAAATGTTTCTGTACTCTTCCCCAGATCTTTGCCTTGAACTCCTTGAACTTCAAGGCTTGGTTTTGCACTGTTAACTGTGGGACCTTATATAGACAAGTCTGTGCCTCTCCAAATCATGTCCATTCAACTTAATTCACCACAGGTGGACTCCAGTCAATTATATGGAGCCCCGCATCATGTGCACGATTTACTATTTCGTTACCTCGATTTATAAATCGGGTGCATGTTTTACTATTTTGTTCCCTCGATTTATAAATCGTGCACACGATTTAGCAAATAGAGGGAACGAATTTGTAAAATGTGCACACGTTTTAGCAAATCGAGGGAACTAATTAGTTAAATGTGCACATGATTTATAAATCGAGGGAGATAATTTCTGAGTATCATGGCAAAGGCTTTGAATACTTGTGTTTTTTTTTCCATTTTTTATTTTTAATAAATTTGCAAAGTTTTCAAGCAAACTTCTTTTACGTTGTCATTATGGGGTATTGTTTGTAGATCCATTTAGGAATAAGGCTGTAACATGACAAAATGTGAAAAAAGTAAAGCACTATGATGCACTGTATAGATTAAATAGTTTATGGCCAGTCAGCTACAGTTATGTTTGCATCCTTTATATCTGGGCACTGATCATAACTGCTTGATACCAAATATGGGAAAACGTCTCAGGTTACGTATGTAACCATGGTTCCCTGAGAGGGAACGAGACGCTACGTCGAAACGCTACGGGAACGCCTCTGCGTGATTGCATCATGAAGCACTCGTGAAATCTGTCCAATAGCGTGGCGATACGTCATAGGCGGGTGACGTCATTGACCAGGAAGCTATAAAGCACACCTGGACCAAACAGCGTCAGCTTCTGAAAAAGTCTAACAAGTCAGTCACAGGCATGCCGGGAGTATGGCATAGCGACGCAGCGTCTCGTCATACGTAACCTGAGACATGCCCTTCTCGAGGGAACTCGAGCTGCAGTCGAAACGCTAAGGGAACGAAATGCCCATGTCGCCATAGTCCCAAGTGTCTGTATATGTGAAATGATCAACCCACAAACACGAACCTGGGATAGAGACTACATCTAGGTTGTAAAACCTCACAAAAGTGTGCGGAGAGGACCACCCTGCCGCATCACACACCTCTTGAAGCGAAACTCCTGATACTAGAGCCATAGAGGCTGCCATACTCCTATTTGAATGGGCTCAGACTTTCAAAGGTGAAGGCTGTCCAGCCGACTCATATGCTAGAGAGATAACCTCAACTATCCTTTTGCTCAACGACTGCTTAGATGCTGGTTTTCCCTTACTCAGGGACCCAAAACACATGAACAATTGATCCGATTTTTGCCACAGGACAGCTCTGTGGACATAGGCATCCAAAGCCCTTACCGGGCAAATAAAATTTAATTAAAATTTAATCTCTCCTGGTCTTGGTTAAGGAACGGAGGCAGAGAGAATGCCTACAGCATTACAGGGCCCGCCACATTAGTGGGGACCTTAGGAACATAACCTTCCCTTGGGAATAAGAATGCTTTCACCATTCCAGGTGCGAACTCAAGGCACAAGGGATCTTCCGAAAAAGCCCGTAAGTCCCCTATTCTTTTTAGGGACGAGATAGCCAGAAGAAACAGTTTTTAATGTGAGAAATTTTTCTGGTACTTCCTCAATAGGCTCAAACGGGGCTAGCATTAAGCCTTATAGTACTATGCCAAATCCCAGGTAGGCACCCTCGAGCGTACCGCAGGCCTCAGCCTCAGTGTCCCCCAGAGGAAACGAGTTACTCATGGGTGTCTCCCCACTGATGCCTTTTCTAAAGGACTGTGGTAGGCAGATATAGCCGCCACATAAACCTTTAAAGTTGAAGGGGATAACCCTGAGGAGAACTTTTCTTGCATAAACTCTAGTACTGAACCAACCAGACAGTGAACAGAATTTAAAGAATGGCCTGTTCACCAGGTGACGAAAACTCTCCATTTTAGGGAATATAATCTCCTCGTAGAGGGTGCTCTGGAGTGCAACATGGTTTCTATTACCTCAGTAGATAGACCTGATTCTACAAGCTGACGCAAACGCAAACGCAAACAGATCCACCCGAAGCGATTTCAAAGGAGCTCCACCACCTCGGTGTGGAGTCTCCATTCCCCAGGCACTACTCCCTGCCTCGACAGGGAGTCTGCCGTCACATTCAGGTACCCCGGAATATATATTGCTCTGGCTGATAACAATTTGCCCCGGGCCCAAATCAACATTTGATGCACCAACTTCCACAAACAGCGCGATCTTACACCACCCCGGGTGATTTATATATGAGACTGTGGAGTGCAGTAAGTGATGAGACAAGAGACAGAGATGCGTCGAGTCAGCTTTACTAACACTTCAACATAATTTTCCAAACTGTACAGCGAGCAATGTAAACAACTCTCACACAACGTGAAACCGGAACTTCTCTACCGGCAAAACCTGCTCCCTTAAAGGGGCCGCGTCTGGGTGAATGTCTCATACCGTTTAACTTGTAGGTCACCACAAGACCACCAATGTGTTGTCCGAACGTACCAACACATGGTTCCTCAGAACTGGAATGCTGATGAGCCTGCGCCTCAGCACGCGCAGAAGAAACTGCAGAGCGTGCTTCTAACTCGTGAACTGAAACGTGAGATCCAGCGGGTAAGGGCAGAGATAGGGAATCACCCGTCTCTAGCCCTGCCGCTAGATCCATTTGTGATCCCCAGGATGCTAGCCTTCGCTGTGCCTCAGCAACACCGGGACCCGAGCCCTGAGGACCGCGAGCCGAAGCACCCTCCTCGAATAGTTCTCGGCGGGATCAAAGCATTTTCATGGGGAGCTTCTCGCAATGCTCACAGCCAGCCCCCTCAAGGGCTGACTGGGCATGCTCTGATCCCAAACACATAACACACAGCTTGTGTGTATCCCCACCCGTGATGTAGCATGGGCAGGGAGTGACACACTGTCTGAACCGTTTGCTCAACATTATCTTTCTTTTTTCGATAGACAAAACACACATCAAATAGACAAACAATATTTATAGAGCACTTGTGAAGACACAGAAGCTGACGCTGTTTGGTCCGGGTGTGCTTTACAGCTTCCTGGTCAATGACGTCACCCGCCTATGACGTATCCCCACGCTATTGGACAGATTTCACGAGTGCTTCATGACGCAATCATGCAGAGGTGTTCCCGTAGCGTTTCGACGCAGCTCGAGCTCCCTCGAAAAGGGAACTGCTCTATTTTATTCTCCCTACTCGGTCCCATTTTACTTTTGAAAACTACCACTTAGATAATGTATCAAGTTTGACAAAAATTTACATTCGGTTACAAAACAGCATGCAGGGCACTTAAAAAAGTTTAAGAAAAAGACCTGCAGGTACTACTAATGCATTTTTCCCCCCAAAGAAATTCCATGGGAATTGTGAGAGCCATTATAGGTCAGATCTAAATGAGCTGCCTACGGTGACAGCTCACACCAGATAAATATTTAAATCACACATGGCAGAAAATATATAAGTAACTGCTGCATTGCAGTTGAGGACAGGACAAGGGAGAATAAATTAACAAATATGCCATTGAGCAGCACAAACCTCTAGAGTTTTAAAGGAGTTAATACTCACTAATTATGTCCATGATATTAGAACATCTGTGGGAAGTGATATGGATCAGAATTATTTTGGAACCAAAAAATAATTTAAATGTCAAATTTACTGCAGCTAGTAACATTATTTGAAATGTTACAATGACAATTCTAAAATCTACAAAAGCTCTCAAATACATGCGGCAAGTGGAATGCATTGAAACTGCAGTGTAAGCTGTTTTACTGTGATATTTTGAATTTTAAAAATATTTGTTCCTCACTAAAGGTTAAATAAAACCTGAGATATGAGCATGCCATGTATTTTTGTATTGCATGTCATTTTAGACAGGAGCTCAACTGTAAATCCCATTAGCTTTCCAGAATGGGCAAGCATACTCGAAAATTCATAAATTTTCAAAACCAGATTGCGCTGCATCATAAGAGAGGAAGCAGAATTATTATTCAGATCCAATGTTGACACTGCAGTAAACTGAGCTACTTTTATAATAAGCAACATGTTATACTTCTGTTAATAAATAGATAGAAATATAAATAATTGTACAAGTAAATATCATTAAATATTATTTATAGCCAAGTTGCAAGTAAAATATTTTGTACACTAAAAAAAGTAAGTTAAAAAATCATCATAAAAAGACATGATTTGAAAAAAATATATTCATTTGTCCATCATTTTTATGATAGTTTCCTTACTCTCTTTTCCTCTGTCTGTGTTTAGACAGCTGTGTTAAATGGCAATCGCTTCTCTAAAACGTTTCCAACCACTTCACATATTCATGAGTACAACACAAACACATTTAGTTACTTGCAGCGAGCAGAACATTTCCACCTTTCAACCAGAGGAAGTTCACATTCAGCCCATGCCATTCCGCCAATTAAAGTGTGACATTGTTTCATGGCGACAACAAGATTAATCGTGTGACAGTAGCTTCTTGAATTAGATATATCGGGGCTCTTGAAATACCCCTTTCAAACTGGTCTTTCCTAGGGATTGCCATATTAATCTCCCCCTCGTTTGATTCTTCGGCGGGGAGCTCATCTGCTCTGTCTCTGCGTGCCATGAATCAAACATTTGTGACTTGCATACAGAGGAAGCTTCCTCAGGCTGTTCTCTCATGGTAATCCCTGACAAATGTCTGTTTCTCAAAGAATCTCACATTTAGCGTGAATTTTTGGCGGGTTATGACGCAGACAGCAGGAGACAAGCAACCTTCTCTTTGTTTTGAGAGACCAACTGGACCTCAGGGCTAACATTTGAACTTGGGGAATTCATTAGTACATTTAGAGATAATAAAAGCATATTTGCCCACTGTTGTAGATCTTCAGGGAACCAGAAGTTTTTTTTACAATGCCTCTGAGGCAATTGATCTGTCTTTTTGCTGTAAAACTTCCCAAACGGCCTCTTAAGAGAGAAGATGGATGTAGCGAGGAAGGTGGATGACAAAGAATGTTGTTCAAGCAAACAGTAGTAAAGACTGCCCTACATTAATATAATCAGAACAATTAATCAGTTCAAACGGTCGTAGGGGAGACAGTGCCCTTAGCTTGCCTAATTCAAGGTCAAAAACCATAAAATATCAATGGATCACTCAATTAAATGCTGTGTGCTGTTCAATGCACGCGTTAAGGGCGTATAATGAGGACGGTCGTCGCATAACCAGGAAAAAAATAAATATGCAATTTAAGGTTGCTTTTGGTAAAAGTGTAAAGGCTTACACGCAGTATAACAATCCAAAGAGCTCAGTCCGGCTTCTTGTGAATAAACCATGAGGTTTGTCCCTTGGGTCACCTTGCAGAAAACAATAATGGTCAGACTGCCTTTATAAACTCCTGTTTGAGAAGGATGGGCTGAATCTACTCAGACAATGGCTCGCAAAGTGGATCTATGAGGACAATGAATTAGCCAAAAGTTTCAAGGCCACACAATAGAATACCGCAGTGCAATTTACCTCCCAACAGATGAGAGTCTGAAAGGTTTCCTTTCTGTCCGTTAGGTCAAGGTTTTATGTTGACATTGTCTGTGTATGAGAGCATCTAAAATGGTTCACAATAGCCTATACCTGAAAGAAAGAGGAACATCTGAAAAATGTAGCCAATTACAAACATAACCTTGCAATGGGAAAGAACAAAGAAATTGATTGCAACGTTAACTGGGCCACTCTTGTGCTGCATCTCAGATAGCTTTGTTCACGTTGAGAAAAATGCTGTAATAGAAATATTATCAATAAAAAATTTTGATTTTATATTTTGTGGTATGTGTGTGGTTTTGTTATGATTTTAAAAGAGGCTATAATGGAATAATACCACAAAAAAGAATGTAATTATTTAATTAAAGGCTTTGAAATCTATTATCCATAATCATAAGACTGGGAAGCTACTGACATTAAATTTAACATCAATCCATTCATAAAAATGCCTTCGTCTGCTAATACATTAATGCAAATTTAGAAAAAACACAAAGTCAGTTCACCTTCGCTGAGGGTGACCTGTAGACACTGACGCTGACATAAATGTAACAAGCATTTCATAAAAACCATTTATCAATTTCATTTGACCTATTCTTTCAACAAAGTCATCTAGAATCCTTTTAAAGGAGGGTAATTGAGTCTGCTTAAAAGGTAAAGTGTATTGAGGCATGTGCAGGCAGTCCATATACAGCATTCAATGCTTCCAGCCGTCAGTCACTTCCAGTGTTTTTAAATTTCATGCATGAGTTTACAATTAACCCAACTCTGCAAGATGTGAATGAGGGTGTGAAATGTTTGAAACCATTTGTAACCACAACAAGATATAGAATATATTAAACATAGTACGTTTATTTTAATGTTATTGTGCAACTGTATATATAGCGAGAGACCCAAGTCAAAATATGATGTGCCTTGGACTGGGAGTACGGGGTCAAAGGAATTTGAAAAGGACATATTGTCAAGTCAGTTCTGCTACACAATTCCCACGGGTAAGTAAAGATATCACCTCACTCACTACATGAGCGGCTTGGGAGAAACTCCCGTCAGGTTTTGGAAACCTCAGACAGGAACGAGAGCAGAATGTAAATAGCTTCCTTACTCTGAGTGGTGAGAATTTTTCATTACACCGGCGGTGAGCCAAAAAAACACACAAAAAAAAACAAGGATTTGTGCCAATGATGTCTGCAAGATCAAACAATCAGAATTAGACAGATGCTGCTGAGCTTTTCCAAAACACTGATGCTCAGGAACATCTCTATTTATTTTCTTCTGTTAGTTGCAACATATTTAAAAAAAAACAAAAAAAACATTATATAGACATAAACTGTCCTGTGAATGAGAAGGCTAAAAAAAACTGCAGAATTTAAATGGCTTCTATGCAAGAATTTGCCTTATTTCTTAGACACACACACACACACACACACACACACACACACACACACACACACTCACACACGCTCCAACACACACACACACACACATACATACATATTATATATAGAATTAAATATATATATATATATAGCGTTAAATATATATATATATATATATATATATATATATATATATATATATATATATATATATATATATATATATATATATATATAGCGTTAAATACCATTTTAGTGTACCAATTCTACCATTGCTTAATTTTCTCAATTTTTTATTCACATTGCTATACTGTAAGTTGCAGTGGTCAAACTTGTATGCGAAAGAGATTGTGCATAGTGTCAATTAAAAAAAACAAATTTAAGGTTTGTTGGACAGGTTTTAGTATTTATCTATTTGACCTGTTATTTTATAAATAACAAACGACAGTTTTGTTCACTAACACAAGCTTCTGCTGCAGGTCTTCTGAGATGTCTGTTATGAACTTGTGTCTCTTATGGCCTTTGAGCTTAATGTCACCACAGAGAATACGTTTGACCTTTCGTAGTAAGTAGCACTTATGAGAAAACTATATTGCTCTTTCTTTCTTTTTTCTTCTTTGTTCCATTCATTCCTTATAAACATTTGTTCCCTATAAACATTTGTAACTGACATTCCTGCTATGCTTAAAATGTGTATAAAGCGTTTGTGTAAAAACACTATATGAATAATACTGACATGAAATTGAATATCAAGATATTACCTTTTGGATCCATCTAAATTCAACAGGCAAAAGAACCTTGAGAATGACATTTCTTACATTTGACTCGAAATGCTCATTTGCCACTTCAGAAAGATGAGACTAATAGGGTCAAACTGCAGTTGTCCTTTCCATTGATATCTCTCCATGAGAGCCAGATCGGCAGCCCTCTCTCCTCAGACTAGGAATAGCGCCACTTCCCTTAAATGTTATTACCAGACAGATACGGCAAAATGGAGGAAGGCTGATACAATTATTGTGTGATTCAGATCATCCAGTCTTTTGGCCTTGAATGTTTACAGGTCAAACATTACTGCTGTGCACAAGAAATGGTTTGAAGTATACTGAGCTTTCATATTATTGAAGCACACACACAGATAACCCAGTCTTCTCTAGGGTGGTGCACATTGTGCCCCGGCTGGTACAGCTCTCATCCAACATTAATTGAACCGAGGGACACTGAGGACTTTTAGGGCATGTATTTCACGCCATCCTGATTGGACACCAGGAGAGCAGGAGGAGAGATTTGCTTTAAAGTGATTTATTTGTGGAGGACACTGCGCCATACATCACCGATGCTAGAATAGTCTTCAGTCTATAAACAACAGATTGCTTAAGAAGTGGCTTTAAGCATCCTCATCTCTTGTGAATTTGTTTATCTTACAAATAAATACTTCATTTGTTTTACAAGCTAGAATCAATGCCATATTTTTTCAAAACATTACATTTACCATTTAAAGTTGTGTAAAAAAAATCATTGCATGATTGTATTTAATAATAAAAATGCAGCAAGTTTATTTTATAACCAGAATGCCACAACACATTCAGAATACTTTTCCATCATTAATGAATTACTACACAGGAACAAATGAGATATGCATTATTAACACTGCTATTAACTAACATGAAACTCTAATTAATGAATTAGTAAGTAATAGTGCTCAGTCATTAGTTAATCAATTACTACTTTTTCCCCACACCTCCCAGATGACTCCTAAGAACTATACATTATTCATAATTAACATGAATAATAATGTATAATTAATTCTAAAGTTAAGGTCATGATAACCCACTAGTAATGACTCACGCATTGCCAATAGTAAATATTTGGATCAGTATTCTAAAGTGAAAAACATTTAATTGTAAACTTTTGAGGTTTTTTTAGACAGTAATGGCTTCTGACTCTTTGGTAACACGAGTAATTACTGGGTCTTCATGTTGTATTTGTTTAGAATACTGATACAAATAATTAGTAATTATTTTAGAAGGATGTATTAACACTTGAGTCATTACTATCCAAAACTTTACAAAAAAGTTTTGTAAAAAGTTTACTGACTTCAGTCATTATATAGAGAGTTATCATGTTTTTCCACTTTAGAATACTGATCCAAATACAAACCCGATTCCAAAAAAAAGTTGGGACACTGTACATATTGTGAATAAAAAGGGAATGCAATAATTTGCAAATCTCATAAACTTACATTTTATTCACAATAGGATATAGATAACATATTAAATGTTGAAAGTGAGACATTTTGAAATGCCATGCCAAATATTGGCTCATTTTGGATTTCATTCCAAAAAAGTTGAGACGGGTAGCAATAAGAGGCTGGAAAAGTTAAATGTACAAATAAGGAACAGCTGGAGGACTAATTTGCAACATATTAAGTCAATGGAGCAATATCAGAAAGGATTTTCTCAGAGAAAAACATCTTACACATCTGGAAAGCCACCATCAATGCTGAAAGGTATATCCAAGTTCTAGAAATATGCTCCCATCCAGACGTTGTCTCTTTCGGGGAAGACCTTGCATTTTCCAACATGACAGCTAAAATGGCAAGCTTGCAGTTCAGATCTTTCACCCATAGAAAACATTTGGCGCATCATAAAGAGGAAGATGCGACAAAGAAGACCTAAGACAGTTGTTGCAACTAGAAGCCTGTATTAGACAAGAATGGGACAACATTTCTATTCCTAAACTTGAGCAACTTGTCTTCTCTGTGAGCAGACGTTTGCAGACTGTTATAAAAAGAAGAGGGGATGCCACACAGTGGTAAACATGGCCTTATCCTAACTTTTTTTTAGATGTGTTGATGCCATGAAATTTAAAATAAACTTATTTTTCCCTTAAAAGAATACATATCCACATCATTGCATTCTGTTTTCATTCACAATTTGTACAGTCGCAACTTTTTTGGAATTGGGCTTGTAATTAGTAGTTCCTTTTGAAAGATTTAATAATAGCTGAGTAATTACATATGGGTTACTATAACCTTAACTTTAGAATTAATTATATATTATGTATTATTCACATTATGAATAATATAATTATGAACCTCTATATGGTAGTTCTTAGTAGTTCTCTAAGTGTGAAAAAAATAGGTTTATATTGAACTATCATATTCAACTGAGCATTAATTACTTGCTAATTTTTTTAATTTGCTTGTTGGAAATTTTTGCTGGTTAGCATTTACTAGATTGTTAATATTGCATTACTCATTTCTTCCAGTGTAGTTATTAATTAATGATGTAACAGTATTCTGAAGTATTACCCACATTTAGTTAACAAACTGCACTTTCTATTGGAATCTCTTCTGTGTCATTTAAGTGAGTCCCTTTAAATTTGATTAATTGCCAAATAACAATGTAAAACATACCCAAGGTGCATGTTTTTCAATCAAGCTAAATAACTGATTAACTCAGTTGTAAGGTTAGTTGCCCCCTTCCACATGTAAATGAGAGGGCACTAATGAAGTCAAATAACGATGGCAGCAGTGAGTGGTTACACCAGATGTGTAAAGAGATTAGATGATGCTGAATCAAAGTCAAGGCCAATCTTATCTGATCAGCTTGATGAGAACTGTACACAAGCTCCACCATACCAGAACAACTCTAAATAAATTATGGTAACAGTTGAAGTGTTCTAATTGCATCATGAGGACATTTAGAGACTGTGGGGGTCCTTTAGGACCTCAGAACTCATGTGAGCAAAACACAGAGCCGACAGTAAACAAGGACGTTCAAGGACAACATCCAAGCTGTGATATCTGCAATGAAGCAGCAGTGCTCATAATGATGGCAGAAACAATTTCACCAACCAACACAATCTTCTTATGGTTTACTTGATGTTGTCTCCAATAAAGACAGGCAGTTAATAGTAAATAATGAAAACCCCATAGAAATTCCTCTTGAGGTCGAGATTAGACCAGCCAACAGTGTCATTGTTTAGAATGGAGAGGCTGGGAGGCAAATGATTTCAAAGTGTTTTATGCATTTGCATATCATATCCAACATATTTTTGTTGTTCAAAAACTAAATAGGATCCATTTTATATTAGGTGGCCTTAACTAGGCCTACTATGTAGTATCATTTAAATTAATAATTTGATACAATGCCCTTATTGTGTACATATGTTTTAACATTGTACTTACATTTTTTTAAATACCTGCATGCAGTTGCATCTTTAATTAATTTCTGTAATTACATTTATAAAATACACTGTTGACACTTCCCTTATCCCTAATACCCTTAAACTTACTCACACCACCACACCTGTCTCTAACTTTACCCATATCCCACCATGGTCAAGTATATTAAGTAATTTTTGCAAATAATAATTTAGTTATATGAACAAAATAAATTCAAGTAAAGATGACAATACCTTTGAGTGTCACTGTTACACAATATTTATATGTGCAGTTTACTTAGTAATATTATGCTTTATAAATTTGTAACATTTATTAAGTTAGGATAATTTACAATATGAACTATTTGCTCTACAAGTGGGGAAATGTATTACATAACAACAAGCATATTTTTTAGAAACAAAATGCAAATATATATATATATATATATATATATATATATATATATAGAGAGAGAGAGAGAGAGAGAGAGAGAGAGAGAGAGAGAGAGAGAGAGAGAGAGAGAGAGAGAGAGAGAGAGAGAGAGAGAGAGAGAGAGAGAATATAGACAGAGAGACAGACAGACAGACAGACAGACAGACAGACAGACAGACAGACAGACAGACAGACAGATAGATGATAGATAGATAGATAGATAGATAGATAGATAGATAGATAGATAGATAGATAGATAGATAGATAGATAGATAGATAGATAGATAGATAGATAGATAGATAGATAGATAGATAGATAGATAGATAGATAGATAGATAGATAGATAGATAGATAGATAGATAGATAGATATGAATACAGTGAAGCGATCAATACTCATTATTAGTAGAAACAACTCAGTAAATTTAAGTTAATGTAGTTACATAAGCTTTTTTAAGTAATGTGAACAAGTATGATTTGAGGGCAACTAACACTAGTGAAAGTTCTTTTTTATGCAATATGAAGTATATTGTACTTATTCTTTGATGTAAGTACATAGTTAAGACCACCTAATATATATGGGACCCAAATTAAACAATTAACCTTATAAAAAGGATTATTTACTGAAAGAATGAGAATGATAGTAAGCTACATTCACGTTCAGACACGCTTATAATTTTTCTATCTGTGATAGCAGTGACCTGATCATTTTTTGACTGGTAGTGCAAAACAAAGAAAGTTACTGTTGTTTAGGAAGTATGTCACTAATGTTTGACCTGACTGACCTTTAATCAACATTCACAAAAAATATCCTGGAGATAAGGAGACATGACAAATATGTCTTATTTCAATATGTCAGACTGATTTCATGCTATGATTGGAGACTTATTTGCATTATGTCATGGTTCTGCTCTCCTGAGAGGTATAAATATCTTTAGCTCAGCACATTATTTTGAAGGTTTATGCATTCACCAGAATCTTTATGCAAAATACATTCTTAAATAATATACCGATCACTTCCTGAGTGATATCTGCATATTTAGGAATATTTAAATGAGACTATTATTCTTATACTGAGGGGGGCTGAAGAATTATGTAAAGTTACAGTGTTTCAGTAGTGCAAGTTTTAAGTGTGATCAATTGAGAAAATTTTCACACTACAATTATAGAGGACCCAACTCACCAGAAAAAATCAGGTCAAGCTATCACAGAGCTTAAATTATTAGAGCATATTTCACATTATCAAGACTCGCTGAGCCTCTGTAATGGGTTAATTTATCTGAGTCGTCTTTGTTTGATATAACTCAAATCATTTCTGGGCTGAAATGAATCATTGCCCTCTACGTGACACAATCTAAGTCATAAATCTCAAGCAAATACGCCTTTGTGGAACCGTTTGTATTAGGAAATTTAATTTAGAGAGTAATACATTACATTTCTGTTGACAAAAGACATTAGAACAGAATAGGAGGCAAGCAAAGACAACAAATATTTTTTACGCTCTTGAGGTAGATCGGGAAATATAATGCCATGGCCAAGGTGATGGGAAAATCTATTTGTTCAGAATGTAAAATATAAGTTTATATAAAAATATGCATCGCATGTATTACCATGCAAGTGCCAATTAGTCGAGTTTTATCAGTAGACACATTCTGCTCTGAAGACCCTAAGCTATTTTCTCGTTTGATAAACTGATTATATTCTGAACACATGAGAATTTCTATATAAAAAGAAAAAAGAAAAAGCGCCAATGAACAGTCATCCGTGTAAATGCCTCTCTAGGCAATTACAGAGGCAATCAATATTCCCAATAGTGTTTGGGACAGTAAACGGTTACAATGCAATACAGGTTGCATGTATGAGGTTTTGAAGTATCTCTCTGCTCTGTTGGTTTAACAGATTACATTTTTCATGCTGTGAAATATGGTACTGCTTTGTTTTATCAATGATGTTTTCGTCTGATGCAAGCAAAAATTGTCAACAAGTCAAAGGCATGAGCTTATATTTTGCTACATCATTTCAGAACATTAAAAAAAAAACTGTGCAAGAGTACAAAGCATAAGAACAGATTATACTTTTACAGTTGCCTGATCCAATTTGCTATAATACTGGCCAGTTTTAGAAAGACTATAGGCTGAAAGAGCTTAGGAGATTTCAAAGAGGCTATGAATTAAAAAACAAACCACGTCACAAGCAATTAAACTAAATCAATACATGCTCCTCTGTTAGGAGTGAAGAGGAATACAAGAGCTGTTTATGAAACTTAGAACGCTTTGTTTTCTTCAAACTTTAGAGACATGCCAGCATCAGTAATCCCACTGATATTGTGCCCTTGACCAAGGAACGTAACCTCAGATCATTATAAGAATTTGATCTGGAAATAAGTCAACTTGGATTAAAAAAGTTACTGCTAAATGCCAGGTTTCCAAGTTGGAGCCTTGAAGTTTGAGCGGTGAAGCTCCAGCATATTCAAATGAATGCTCTAGACTTAATGATGGCAGTTGCCAGATAGACATTTGAGACATGGGGAAAGATTCAGGTGCAGTAGAGAGAGACCAGTGCTAAGACAAGCTGTCAAACAGTCCAACACCACAAGCTGAAAGCCTAGACAGGGCAGCACATTCTGAACCAGAATAATGAGCTACTGCATGCCCTCAACACATGCAAAACAACCGTCATACTGCCCTGGGAAAAAAATTAAGAGATCATTGCAAAGTTAGCAGTTTCTCTGGACTCATTATTGATATGTATCCATTTGAGTAAAATTAAAGAGGGGGGTGAAACACTCAGTTTCAGTCAATCTCATGTCAATCTAGAGTACCTATAGAGTAGTATAGCATCCTTCATATCTCCGAAAAGTCTTTAGTTTTATTATATTTATAAAAGAAATATGGGCTGTACCGTGTCTTTCCGGAAAAAAACGAGCGCCTGGAGGCGTATCGTGTGGGCGGAGCTAAAGAATGCAAAGCGGTGATGTCCTCAAGCGTGGAGAAACCCATGGCTATCTCAGCTAATACAGATAATGATCCAGAATCAAATCTGAGGCAGAAATAAATTGAACAGGAGAAACGGCAACAGCAGGACGTCCGTCTCTGTGGTATGTACTGTATTTAGTGGCCTTTGTGTGTCTTTACGCGCAGTTTATGAGGACATGATTCGGTTTATGGACTATTGTATGCGACTAAACCTTAGCAGTAGCAAGCAAAACGGTTTTGCACGTCAGACTAGTGTAACGTTATACAAACAATGGAGTCCGTTAGCGCATTCGAATGACGAAGCACGCGATCGTGTCGTTTACTGATGTTTACTCATGCGACGGTAGCTAATAGCAGAGACATTTGAAGCAGTTTTACTCACTGGCTGCTTCCAAAGCAGGACCGAACCTTTATCGCTGGGACCGCTCCGTCAAAAACACACTTCTTTGGTATGATTTGGTGAAGTCCTGACAGCAGTGATTTGCTATGCTGAAGCGTTGAAGTCGCTTGATGTCACAGATAGGAATAAAGTGGAGCGCGGTGGGAGTGTATGGGCGTGCATTTCCTCTCTCGCTCTAGTCACACGCGCGCGCACCCTACCGGGAGAAGAGCCCGTACGGCCCATACAAGGACCTTCCGCTCTATTAACGTCAAGCCGA
Organism: Pseudorasbora parva; assembly: GCF_024679245.1. Classification (NCBI taxonomy): domain Eukaryota; kingdom Metazoa; phylum Chordata; class Actinopteri; order Cypriniformes; family Gobionidae; genus Pseudorasbora; species Pseudorasbora parva. The sequence goes on from NC_090174.1 coordinate 38,488,313, forward strand.
GCCATACTCGAAAAAAACTCTCCGAAACTTGTGAGAAACCGGAAGGAGTATTTTTGACACAGAAATACTCCATCAAACGTCCAACATTAGTTTTTGAAACTTTGTCTATGTTTAGGATGGGAATCCAAGTCTTTAACAGTGTGAAAAGCTCAGTATGCATGAAACAGCATCCCCCCCCCCCCCCTTAACCATTTTGATTTATTCTACATACTACTGGCAGCATTCACTCAAAAAAATGACTTTGTGGCACTGTTCCTTTTACCCAAATATTTTTTGTTAAAATAACACATATATATTTATTTTGCCACCAAAACACTATTGTATTGCGTTAAATTAACTTAACCTGCATCACTTTACACTATACTTAATTATCAATCGTTAAAGTAATGTAAACGGTTTCATTTCGCAATTCAAAAAAAAAAAAAAAAAAAACCCGGATGTGACGATTTCCAACGTATTGGATGAACTTGAAGACGACGCGCAGCACGAAGGTGGCAAGGTAAGAAAATATAAAGTTTATCTAAAGGCAAAGTCTTTTATTTCTGTTAATATTTCGTTAAGTCTGTTCTGGGATGTCTGTTGTTTAACTATCAAGTATTGTGGGAAATAATGTGCCATTTTTGGGAGTTCACGTTAGTGTATAACACTTATATATGTAACGTTATGTATGGACGTGGAAAAAATGTTTGGGCAACATACTAAAATTCTTAAATAGTTTTCAGTTAACCTAGTTTTAAGTTAATGAAACGAGCAGTTAAGTTATCAGGCATTCAAAAACGCTTGAAGTGAAAAACATTTAAAGTGGCTTAATGTACTAAGACTGTAATACTATAAAAATCAAACTCCGGGAAAACATACAAATAAAGCATAGAAATATGAATGCAACGCGTTTAGTTACAGGCATTTTCACGTGGCATGCATGCTGCCTTCACGTGCTATCGTAAATGTATTATGTTACGTTAATTCCCATTTCTGATGTCGTGGTTATTAGCTATTTACGTTGAAATAAGCGACTTCGAAGGACGTGTGTGTGAAGTTTATAACTATGAAGTTAGTGTACACCTTATTAATAAACCGTACTACATGCAGATAAGCAGATTAAGCCTGCTAGTGAATGCATTGCAACACATTCAGTTTACTTAACATTAACGTTACACATCATGTTAAGAGTTCATTTTCTGGTTAATCTGTTTATCTGCGCACAGCCTGTGGTTTATTAATAAGAATTTGATCTTGTAATATTACCCTCTCAGTATTATTAGCCACCTTAAGCATTTATGGGAGGAAAATGCTTAGAAATTACACAATATATATATATATATATATATATATATATATATATATATATATATATATATATATATATATATATATATATATAATGTGTAATTTCTAAGCATTTTCCTCCCATAAATATGTATTATATATCATATATATATGAATGAATGACAGTATGTTTTTCATCATGGCTTTTCCAGTTCATCCGTACCTATGGTGAAATAAAGAAATGTCACTACTTCATTGATAGAGAGCTACGTTTTTTGGCTAAGGTAAGTGAAGCACTCTATTGCTTTTTAAGATTTTTAAAAAGTAGTAATATTTTTGCTGACTTTTGTTACAATCTATGGTTTGGCTCAATGATAGTATTTAGCCTAAATTTTATGAATTCTGCTACAGTACGTATTGCACTGATATAGTATTAGCTGTGAGCAGACTGTATCAATTAGTGCATTAGAAAAATTGTTAATTACAGATCAATTATTTTGCACTCCTTACATAAATTAGGAAATTAATTTCACTACAACCAAGTTTTATCAAACTGTGGTCAAATATTACTTTAATCTGTCTAATGAGTGCGTTTTAACGAGCAGTGAATGTTGATTAACCATCTGGGGTCATACTTGACAACGATACTTGACAGTAAATGGGTTAATATATATATATATATATATATATATATATATATATATATATATATATATATATATATATATATATATATATATATATATATATATATGGGTGTGTGTTTGTGTGTGTGTGTGTGTGTGTGTGTGTGTGTGTGTGTGTGTGTGTGTGTGTGTGTGTGTGTGTGTGTGTAAAATTTGGTGCAAAATGCAGTTTCATCAGTTTTCCTAAATTAGATCGTTCGAATGTTTTACACAATTACATGTGGTAGAGAGCTGAATGTAAAGGCTATATTTTGTTAATGTTCTTATTTGTATCTTTAGACTGATGACATTGAAGTGAAGAGACAATGCATAATTGAATCTCTCGGTGTCTACCTGAATGAAGACCCTAGCAGTCTGATATGGGAGTATATTGTGAGTATATGTGCTTTTTAAATGTTTTCTGCATTTTTCAGGATGCTAAATGCTTTGTTAAAGTTAATACACAAGAATTTAAGAGTATTGTATTCTTTTTAAATGTCCCCTCTAGGATGCAGACATTGCCAGCACTGAGGAGGCGATCCAGAAGACAGTGATGGGAATTTATGTAATAAGACTTGAAGGTGCAATACATAGAAGACAGCCCAGCAGATGTGGGAGTGGTGTTAGAGGGTCAACATTTCTTCAGGATCTTAGCAGTGTCCCATATGCAACAGCCATGACTGATATATGGACTGAACTTGAGCTACCCTCCTGAACTCAGGTACACATTCAATGTACTGCAAAAGTTAGTTCTGGAGCTGGATGTCAACAAGTTATCCAATAAAGTGCAACACTGAAGACCAAGCTGTTAAACACTGAAGACCAAGCTCTTCTCTGATATGTTTGCGTAAGGACTTCCTGGAATGCCAAAATGTTAATGTAACTGTCTAAATTTTGTAAAAATCATTAAAAGGGTTAGTTCACCCAAAAATGAAAATAATGTAATTTAATTACTTACCCTTATGATGTTCCAGACCCGTAAGACCTCTGTTCATCATTGAACACAAATGAAGATATTTTTGTTGAAATCCAATGGCTCAGAAAGGCTTCCACTGGAAGCAATGACATTTCCTCTCTCAAAACCCATAAAAGTTACTAAAGACGTCAGCGATTTTAAAACCCCGCGATCCGAACCGCTGAATCGATCCGCTAATTCATAACACTCCGAAGCTTCAGGAAGAAATGTTTTCGGCCGTCACGTAGTTATTTAGGGTTTTTTTTTGCGCACAAAAACTCTTCTCGTTGCTTCATAAAATTATTGTAGAGCCACTGTAGTGATATGGGCGTTGTAAAGACATATTTAGTGCCTTTTATGGGTCTTGAGAGAGGAAATGACATTGTGGCCAATGGAGGCCTTTCTGAGCCATCGGATTTCAACACTAATATTTTCATTTGTGTCTGAAGAGGAACAAAGTTCTTAGAGGTCTGGAACGGCATCAGGGTGAGTAATAAATTACATTATTTTCATATTTGGGTGAACTAACCCTTTAATTTAATTGTATTTATCCTTTACCAAGTTTTATAGAGGTTATTATTTTTATTTTTTAACTTTCAGTGACTTTGCTGAAGAATTACTCTACTCTTAACAGTATGACGTTGTAAAAGTCATTTAGCTAATGTTAATGCATTTCCACAGATGTCTTGAATGTACTTGCAACCCTGTAACAAATACAGTTTGATTCTTTGTTACGCATCTTGACTTTTTTATGACTCTAGAAGACAAACACACACAAACAAAATGCTGATTTGAATGGCATAACTTTAAATAGAAAACATTGAGTTAAAGTAACAAAAACTAATTGGATGGAACCACTGTCCATAATTTAAATGAGTTATTTGAGACAAATCTCCTTGTGTTGGTTGAATGAAACATATTTAGCCAGTTTTAAATGAACTAAAGCAAGTTCACTGAACTTAAAAGGTTTAAGTTACATGGAAGCAATACCATTGATTTGGTTGGACAGTACAATTTCACTTAGATTCTCTCTCATTCAATTGTGTTGTCACAACACAAGGAGCTTGCATAGATTCAAAAAAATCTATTAATGTTAATAAAACATAATTAGCTTGTGTGGAACCACTGTCCATAATTATATTAAGTAAGTTTAAAGAGAATTTTTTTTGAGTGTTGCTTTCAAAATTCAAATAAGAAATATAGTCAGAACATTTATTGCAGAAAAAGACAACTGGTCGAAATGATGAAAAAAAGATGCAATGTATTAAGACCTTGAATAATGCAAATAAAAACAAGTTTATATTCAATACTAATGCTTTAACTTAGGAAGGTTTCAGAAATCAATATTTGGTTGAATAACCCTGATTTCCAATCACAGCTTTCACATCAGTCGGTCACTCTGCTGTTGGGGGACTTTATGCCCCTCCTGGCGAAAAAAACTCAAGCAGCTTGGCTTATTGTTTGGTTACACTCTTACTTGCATTCCAGAGGTTTTCAGTGGGGTTCAGGTCTGGAGATTGTGGTGGCCATGACAGGGTCTTGATCTGGCGGAGCTCCGTCCACACCTTGGTTGGCCCGTGTGGATTGGAGCATTGTCCTGGAGGAAAAAAACAATCCTTCAAGTTGGGGGAAAACTTTCCGAGCAGAAGGAATCATGTTGAGTCCTGTGTCCTTCACAAATACAGATCTGCCTGATTCTGATCTTCTGTGATGAGTCCAGTTTTCAGCTTTGCCCAACACCTGGCCCTCTAATGGTTAAAAAGAGACCTGGAGAGGCCTATAACTCAGAGTCTTTCAAGCCTAATGTGTAATTTGGTGGAGGATTGGTGGTTAGAATTGGGCAGATGCTTCTTTGCCAAGGACGCATAACTCAAGCCATGTACAAGATTATCCTGAAAGAAAAATAACTCGCTCTGACAATGTTCCCCAACTCGAAGGATTGTTTTTTTTTTTGTGCAAGACAATGCTTCAATCCACACAGCCAAGCAAATCCAACTACTTTTTTTTTCTTTTTTTCTCAGAAGCATCTACTTCAATAGCCTGATATCATCTAACAGCTTAACAAACCCGCTGAGACAATGAAATAATAGTATATAGTTTGTTACATACTTTATTAAAGATTTTAACACAACCAAAACACAAACCAACACATTCTCACCTGTGAAAGGTTATCCCATTTTTCAGGAATTTAAATCTTGGTGGTTTTACAATCACTGACTGTTGCAAGATGGCCTGAATGTGGTATCTATCTATACATATCTATGTGTGTCTTGTTTTCTATGTAGGGAGGGATTGAAATTGCAGAAATTACAGTATTTAAAAAATGTTTAATAAAACAGTGTGTTCAGTTCAGTGCTGTTGTTATAATTATCAAAAACAGAAGTAAAACAATTAATAAATATCGGTTCTGTATATTGGTTATCGGGCACATAACAGTGCGAACAAATTTGTAACGATACTGGTTATAAAAAAAGCTATGCTTTAATATAGTTTAATACAGTAATATTGTACAGGTAACACTTTACAATAAGGTTAACACACTATAAAATAAAATAAAAATCAGGCCCCAACTGAAAATTTCCTAGTGACTGATCAGATCTAAATTTTTCAGTTGGCCAAATTGAATTTCTGTGAATTAAATTGCATCAATTCACAGAAGTTCAATTTGGCCAACTGAAAAATTAAAATGTGATCAGTCACTAGAAAATGTTCAATTGGAGACATTACTTTTTTTTTCACAGTGCATTATGTACTATGTACATAACTAACATGAACTAACAATGAGTAATACATTTGTACAGTATTTATAATGTTTTGTTAATGTTAGTTAATAAAAATACAGCTGTTCATTACTGTATTCATTGTTTGTGTTAGTTTACTGATTAACGAATGCTAACAACATTTGATTTCCATAATACTGTAGATGTATTTTTCATTGTTAGTTCATATTAACTATAAAGTAGTTAACTAATGAAACCTTATTATAAAGTGTTACCTTTACGAGTTTATTCATATAACTTACGTAACATTTCAAAATGTATTATAAAGTGTATATTAGCCTACAGCCACATAGGCCTACAAAGCATAGAGTAGACTAAAAAACCTGAATGCATAATTTCTGACCCTTATTCAGATCAGTGCCCATTGCGTTACCGACAAAATAACAACAACAACAAAACATAAAGATAAAAGCTTTTGGAGAAATCGAAAGAGTTTGACTAAAAGTGGGCTTTTAAGCGCGTTTGAGCGCGCGCATATAGAGTGGGCGAGTGACTTTGGCTGAGGGGGACACAAGGCGCTCGCGCATTCGTGGATCAGACCTCACCGAGGACACATCTGCACAGAGGATTCTTGGATTTTTGTTTAGCATCTCGAGCTTCCGCGAATCAGTTGCTATCAGTCATTTCTATTAGTACATCAACACGTTATTTATCATTCTGTTATGGAGGGTCCCTTTTTCTCGTGTGCTTTGACATTTATTTAAGAGCATGCCACATTTTATCCGATAATGGACGAAAATGATTAAAATGTTACAAATCTCTATGATTGGAATGCTTCAACATATCTTGATTTGTAAAACTCGAGACCGTTCGACTACCTGTAGGATTGCATCAAGCGCGTGAGAGAGGCGGTGATGCCCAGGAGGTATTGCGCATTAGTATAATGTGACACATTTCTGTTTTTTTGCACTCGAGCGGAGGTGTCCGTGTACATCGTGTAGATTTATACCGGGTAAATATAAGCTAATGGAGCCACCGTAATCTCAAGGAGAAACGATTGAAAAGCCCGTTGTTTTTGAAGGCGTTGGGATGCTCTCCGTTTATCCTTCAAAACCAGTTGAAGATGTGCAGAACACGGGGGACATTATTTCCAGCAATATACGCATACCTGTACCATACAAGCTCCGTCTGAATGGCAATACTTGAATGTTTGAATTCGTAAAATCATATGGCAATAGTTTTTTCACCTGATACAAAGCAATCCGCAATCGATCGAATGAATGATCATGTCTGCATGTGTGCAGAGTGACTAATCGCACCTGGATGGAGATGAATCAGACACGCGTTTTGATCGTTGGCTTTGAGCTTCCACAAAGCGCTCTGTAGTAAAGTTGCAGTGGCCGAACTACAGGTGCTATATGAAGATCAGGATACAAGCGTTGGCTTGCCTTCGCAGAAATGCCAGTGCGTGCTGTGACTTCCAGGTTCATGTACAGGGGACTTTGCTCAATTCCAGATATCCTCTCCTACAAGGCTCCCGTCAGCCTCCCCGAGGATGAAGTGGAGGGTAAGTGATATTTCATTTTAAGTTGAATGGGGACGTTATCTGTGGCGATAGTGCTGCGAGTACTTTGTGAATGTGGCTTTCAGTATCACGGAGAGCGCCCTGCGGCAGCCTCTACTGTCCACAATGAAGAAAGTGCTTGTTTTTTCCTACACATTACTGATTTCTTTTCTTTCTTTTTGTCATGTATAGACTAATACGAATTGTAGATATTTCCATTTAGATTTTGTTGGTTTTCAAACGACCGTATGAACAAACGCCGTCACATTAAATCTGGAGTTCAAAGCTTGCAATATGAAGGGTGAAGGTGGGCGTTCATATCTAAACACAAATGTCGCAAATGTCTGTAGTATCGTAACACTTGAATGACAGTCAACAATTACAAATAATGCTGAATCTTTGACAAAGTCACATTTAATGTCAAATGGCTAATCATTTTGATAGGTGCTCACACCATATAAAATCAATGTGAACTATGCATCAAACATTCCACTCTTCCATACTGCCCATCCAAGTGTCTTCGAGAAACACATTTTGTGACAATTTTATACATATTTTTTCTGTGTCAGCCTTCAAATATGTGCATGGATGTGATGCACAGACCTAGCTGACACTCATTCAGTTCCTGAGCGATACAGGCCTACCTCTTAATTTTTCCTTAATTATATTAGTGATGTGGGGAATTTATTTAAAGCATTTTAATTTATGAAAGGTTGGAATATGAAATCAGATAGCATATCTCGTATCTGCTTTAGCTTTATTATAGTCCGTTGCGTCCATATACACCATGTCAATAACTGCAATTTTGTATTATATCTATCACATCCACTATGATGATACCATGGCAAATTAAAATATTTTCAGAAGGACATAAAAATGTCCTTGTGGCTTTTATTAATGACTTTTAATTACAGTTATTAATAATGCTTTATTTGATCGTCTCCTGATATTTAGGGGGTAATAAATCATGGCACTTATTTATCCTTTTTTCCATTGTATTTAATTTAGAGGAATTTAGAGGAAGTCAGAAAGTGACTTTCCAATCAGGCATACCTATACTGAATGCTAAAGTTAATATTAGGATCATTGGAAAAGTTTTCGTCATTGTATATTGTGACAGCAATGTATCTGGCACATCTGCAGAGATCCGTGAAGCCTTTAAGGTGTTTGACCGTGATGGGAATGGATTCATCTCAAAACAGGAGCTGGGAGTGGCCATGCGGTCTCTTGGTTACATGCCAAACGAAGTGGAGCTGGAGGTGATCATTCAGAGACTGGACATGGATGGTATTTCAGCCCTCACAAACATTTCATGCTTCGGACACATAAGCTCTGCGCATTTCAGCACAGAACATTCTTTGCTTAATGACGTGATATTCTTTGGATCGCTATTAATTTGTCTCGTTTCGATTAGATCTAAGCAATGTTACGGGAGCAAATATTAGAGAGGTATGGCGGAATTGCAAATTCGATACAAAACAACTGTGAGAGCAAAACAATTCAATATTGTTATGATAATTGTGAATCATTGAACAAAGGCCTGATGTTTCTGATAACGATTCAAAGATTAGAGTCTGGCTGTTCTGCTGGATCAGCGTAAGATTACAATCTCCCATCAGGTTACAGTGAAGCTGGTCTCTGTTTTCGTATCTTTAATTTTGCAGGTGACGGTCAGGTTGACTTTGAAGAGTTTGTAGCACTCCTCGGACCAAAACTGTCTTCAGCTGGCATGCCTGACAGGTTCCACGGAGCCGAGTTTGACTCCATATTCTGGAAGGTGTGGAGGTTTTCTTTGAAATAATCTCAATTATTTTGCCCCATATACAGTCTCAATGATTAGTTCTGTCTGGCTTCAGCTTGACTTTGCCCCATTGTTCTGTGACTCCCTGTGATTACTGGTGGAAAAAAAGATTATTCATACATTATTCACACTCTGCAATTAGCTTGCTGACATTCCTTTGGTAGTAATATCACTGAATTAAAATGAATGTTGAAAGTGCTGCTTTAATCCATTAAAAGGCAATATTCTCTTAAATGTGCTATTTAGGATAACTAATCTATGCATTAGCCGCAGATCATTTATAGTGCTTATATAGTCATTTGCAGGAACATTTGGCATTTTGAACATTGTTCCTTTAATGAAAAGGTCAATTTTACTCTCTTTTCTCCTTGTGGCATTAGTGTGACATGCAAAAGCTGACTGTGGATGAGCTGAAGAGACTCCTGTATGACACCTTCTGTGACCATTTGACAATGAAAGACATTGAGAACATTATAATGACAGAGGAGAGTCACTTAAACAGCCCCGAGTGCCAAGTAGATATTGACAGTAAGTCTTCCAACACTAACAATTCTCAAAAGAAAAAAGAAAGGGAAACATAACAAAACTGATATAAACATGATACATTGACCTTGACTTTATTTTTCTCTAGCATATGCGCTCCCTGTGTGTGCCCGCACATTCATTTCATTATGAAATGTCTGGGCATTATCATGTCAATCAAATTTGTCTGTCAACTCCATTAAAAACCTAAGACACTGAGGCCATTGCTGCAGTGTAGAAAAACTAGCCTATCTATTTTTAGCTGAAATATATGCTGTTGATAGTCCTGGGGAAATAAAGGAGCTCATGAATCTGTTTGAGCAGGACACCAGGGAGTGTATCTGCAATTGAGAACTTGCACAGCTCAAACTCTTCAGTAGAAAATATATTTTTATGAAGATGGGCTAATTTCAGATTAACATACTAGAATATTACCCAAATTATTTCTGCCATATATAGCAAAAATAGTAAGAGTAGTATGGTACTGTGCAATATCGAATTCAGCCGCTTGTTTTGTTATTAATTTAATCCATGCTTATGAGCAAATCAATCACTGCATCCAAAATCTATTACTTCCTTACTATACAGTAAGCCAAAAACAGTACACTTGAAGAGTAGCAAAGCCAAACACATGGCTAAATCCAAAATCGCAAATTTCTCTACTATATAGTATGCCAAAAAACAGTATGCTAACAGACTAGCATGTCCAAACACATGGCTACATCCAAAATCACAAATTTCTCTACTATATACAGTGCCTTGCGAAAGTCTTCGGCCCCCTTGAACTTTGCGACCTTTTGCCACATTTCAGGCTTCAAACATAATGATATGAAAGTGTTATTTTTTGTTGAAAATCAACAACAAGTGGGACACAATCATGAAGTGGAACGAAATTTATTGGATATTTCAAACTTTTTTAACAAATCAAAAACGGAAATATTGGGCGTGCAAAATTATTCGGCCCCTTTACTTTCAGTGCAGCAAACTCTCTCCATAATTTCAGTGAGGATCTCTGATTGATCCAATGTTGACCTAAATGACTAATGATGATAAATAGAATCCACCTGTGTGTAATCAAGTCTCTGTATAAATGCACCTGCACTGTGATAGTCTCAGAGGTCCGTTTAAAGCGCAGAGAGCCTCATGAAGAACCAGGAACACACCAGGCAGGTCCGAGATACTGTTGTGGACAAGTTTAAAGCCGGATTTGGATACAAAAAGATTTCCCAAGCTTTAAACATCCCAAAGGAGCACTGCGTTGATAATATTGAAATGGAAGGAGTATCAGACCACTGCAAATCTACCAAGACCTGGCCATCCCTCTAAACTTTCAGCTCATACAAGGAGAAGACTGATCAGAGATGCAGCCAAGAGGCCCATGATCACTCTGGATGAACTGCAGAGATCTACAGCTGAGGTGGGAGACTCTGTCCATAGGACAACAATCAATCGTATACTGCACAAATCTGGCCTTTATGGAAGAGTGGCAAGAAGAAAGCCATTTCTTAAAGATATCCATAAAAAGTGTAGTTTAAAGTTTGCCACAAGCCACCTGGGAGACACACCAAACATGTGGAAGACGGTGCTCTGGTCAGATTAAACCAAAATTGAACTTTTTGGCAACAATGCAAAACGTTAAAACGTTTTCGTAAAAGCAACACAGCTCATCACCCCGAACACACCATCCCCACTGTCAAACGGGGTGGTGGCAGCATCGTGGTTTAAGTCCTGCTTTTCTTCAGCAGGGACAGTGAAGAGGGTTAAAATTGATGGGAAGATGGATGGAGCCAAATACAGGACCATTCTGGAAGAAAACCTGATGAAGTCTGCAAAAGATCTGAGACTGGGACGGAGAATTGTCTTCCAACAAGACAATGATCCAAAACATAAAGCAAAATCTACAATGGAATGATTCAAAAATAAACATTGAGGTGTTAGAATGGCCAAGTTAAAGTCCAGACCTGAATCTAATCGAGAATCTGTGGAAAGAACTGAAAACTGCTGTTCACAAACGCTCTCCATCCAACCTCACTGAGCTCGAGCTGTTCTGCAAGGAGGAATGTTTAAAAATGTCAGTCTCTCGATGTGCAAAACTGATAGAGACATACCCCAAGCGACTTACAGCTGTAATCGCAGCAAAAGGTGGCGCTACAAAGTAATAACTTAAGGGGGCCGAATCATTTTGCACACCCAATTTTTCAGTTTTTGATTTGATAACATTTTTTGAAATATCCAATAAATTTCGTTCCACTTCATGATTGTGTCCCACTTATTGTTGATTCTTCACAAAAAATTACAGTTTCATATCATTAGGTTTGAAGCTTAAAATGTCGCAAAAGGTCGCAAAGTTCAAGGTTGGCCGAATACTTTCACAAGGCACTGTAGTATGCCAAAAACAATACGCTAACAGAGTAGCATGTTCAAACACATATGCTGCGTCTCAGTTCGCCTACTTATACTATGACCTAAAACTATGACTCTTTTTGTGAAGAAAAAGGACATACTTTTGAGTGTGTAGCGTTTTAGAAGTTGTGAAGTAATTACTTAATAAAAATAAGTAGTGAGTATGCAATTTTGGATTCCAGAAAAAAAGAAAAACAGGAACACCTACTACTTCTGCCGAGATTCTGATAATACTATATACAGTGGGTATGGAAAGAATTCATACCCCTTTACATTTTTCACTATTTGTTATATTGCAGCCATTTGCTAAAATCATTTAAGTTCATTTTTTTTTCTCATTACACACAGCACCCCATATTGACAGAAAAAACACAGAATTGTTTACATTTTTGCAGATTTATTAAAAACTAAAATATCTCATGGTCCTAAGTATTCAGACAATTTGTTCGGTATTTAGTAGTAGCACCCCTTGTGATCTAATACAGTCATGATTCTTTTTGGGAAAGATGCAACAAGTGTTTTACACCTGGATTTGGGGATCCTCTGCCATTCCTCCTTGCAGATCCTCTTCAGTTCTGTCAGGTTGGATGGTAAATGTTGGTGGACAGCCATTTTCAGGTCTCTCCAGAGGACTCCGGCTTTTTGGCCGCATTTTTCTTTCCCTCGATTGCAACCAATCGTCCTGTCCCTGCAACTGTATTGGACATGTGATGAGCAGTGCCTGGTTTTCTCCACACATACCACTTAGAATTAAGGCCAAAAAGTTCTATCTTGCTCTCATCAGACCCGAGAATCTTATTTCTCACCATCTTGGAGCCCTTCAGGTGTTTTTTAGCAAACTCCATCCGGGCTTTCATGTGTCTTGCACTGAGGAGAGGCTTTCGTCTGGCCACTCTGCCATAAAGCCCCGCCTGGTGGAGGGCTGCAGTGATGGTTGACTTTCTACAACTTTCTCCCATCTCCTGACTGCATCTCTGGAGCTCAGTCACAGTGATCTTTGGGTTCTTCTTTGCCTCTCTCACCAAGGCTCTTTTTCCCTGATAGCTCAGTTTGGCCGGACGGCCAGCTCTAGGAAGGGTTCTGGTCGTCCCGAAACGTCTTCCTTTTAAGGATTATGGAGGCCACTTTGCTCTTAGGAACATTAAGTTCAGCATATTTTTTTTGTAAGCTTGGCCAGATCTGTGCCTTGCCAAAATTCTGTCTCTGAGCTCTTCAGGCAGTTCCTTTGACCTCATGATTCTCATTGGCTCTGACATGCACTGTGAGCTGTAAGGTCTTATGTAGACAGGTGTGTGGCTTTCCTAATCAAGTCCAATCAGTATAATCAAACACAGCTGGACTCAAATGAAGGTGTAGAACCATCTCAAGGATGATCAGAAGAAGTGGACAGCACCACTTAAATATATGAGTTAAATATATGAGTGTCACAGCAAAGGGTCTGAATACTTAGGACCATGTGATATTTCAGTTTTTTCTTTTTTAATAAATCTGCAAAATTGTAAACAATTCTGTGTTTTTTTTGTTTGTTTTTTGGGGTGCTGGGTGTAAATTTATGAAAAAAAAAAACTTTAATAATTTTAGCAAATGGCTGCAATATAAAAAAAGAGCGAAACATTTAAGGGGGTCTGAATACTTTCTATACCCACTCTAGAGCATACTACTTTTTAATGGTTGTTAAAGGGATAGTTCACCCCAAAAAAAAGAATAATAATTCAAATAATTAGACCCCATTGACATGCATCATATGAGCAACAGTTGGAGTTAAAAAATCTTAATTTGTGTTCTACTGAAGAAACAAACACACCTACATCTTGGATGCCCTGGGGGTACACAGATAAACATCACATTTTCATTTTTGGGTGAACTATCCCTTTAAGTAAGTTTCAAACAGCTACTATAGAGTATGTGGTTTCAGACACAGCAACAGATAAATTAACTCACTTATAAAGACAGTCACTTGTTGCCACAAACTTATGAAACTATGTAACCTACATAAAGAGTTACTGAAAGTGCAGTGATACAAACAGTAATAAGTCCTACCGTGGTTGGACTATATCAATAATCAGATTCAAGGACGAATGGTGTATAGCTAAATATATACTGTATGTCTGTTGAAAAAACCCAATGATATCTTTAATAATCTTTTATCTTCCATTTTTCTTCTTTGTCCTCAAAGCCAGTCCCATGCAACAAGTCAAGCACACCTGTGTGCGCAAGAGCTTGATTTGTGCCTTCGCCATTGCATTTATCATCAGCGTCATGCTCATCGCAGCCAATCAGATGCTTCGAAGAGGAATGAAATGAACAGTTCTGTTTCTAAGACAACTGATGACTGACAAAAGGAAACAAGGTAAAAATGCAAAAAAGTCCACTAATGTCGCTAGTTTGTAATGATCACAGTTTTACAGAAACACCAAAGGCTGCATTTTCATTCTACTATAAACTCAAGGTAAAGACAGACTGTTGTTAGACAGCCAAAATAACAATTAGTCCAAAACAATATCGTTTAAAAGTGTCATGGTCATTATTGTGTAGAAACAAAACAGGAGCACTTAGTAATAAAATATTAAATTCCTTATGTTACAAAGTAGACATCTATTATAATGTAGCACATATTATATTGTATTGTTGTAATTCACTTTATATCAACACTGTGTCAGAGTCATTAACATGACATTATGACATTGACAAAAATATCTCCCCAATTTGTAACAACATTGTGTCACCGGATCATGTATGGTACATAGTTTAAGATTTATTTGACAAACATGGTCCCAAACACCACCGTTTTGACCTTTGGGGATATTTGTCTAGAACGAAATGACAGATAAAATATTATTCGTCACTAGGAGTAGTTAGGCTCCGAGCAATTCAAAAACAAACAAAATGAATGTACTAGAAATGTACCAGTAATAAACTGTGATGGAAAATAGAGTATAAATATGGTGAGTGAATCAATCATTACTGAATCAAAACTGTGCAATTGTCTTTCGTTAACTTGCAAAAACAGTATTTCTTCCAGTCTTGACTCTCAGGATTGTTTGTTGACAGGTGTTTTATTAATTTGTGAGAAAAAGCATTGTGAAAAATGCCTGAATATTACAGACTATTCGTATTGTGTGCCACACGAGGCTAAATGTTTCTGTCGATATCCTGCAATATTACTGTTCTGAGTGTTAATACATATGATTACATATTTGCATGAAATGTTTCTTAGCATTTTGATAACATCAGTGTTGTCAGTGAATTATCAGTCTGTATCAATATTATACTTATTTTCTTTAACAATGTGTGGTTCTCATTGTTCTGGGGTGTTGTAATTTGTATAATGTCAAATTCTTAATTTATGAATCATGCCATTGACTTTCTCTTAACATTTACTTTTAACCCCCTATGGGTAACACTTCACAATAAGGTTTCATTTGTTAACATTAGTTAATGTATTAACTAATGAGCAATAAACGTGTTAGTCTTTGTTAATGTTAGTTAAATATACAGTCGTTCATTGTTTATTCATGTTAGTTCACTGTGCTTTAACGAATGTTATCAAATACATATATTAGTAAATGTTGGAATGAAACATTAATAAATACTTTAAAAGTATTGTTTATTCTTAGTTCATATATTAAAGGGACAGTTCGCCCAAACATAAAGATTCTTCCATAATTTACTAACTCTCAAGTTGTTCCAAACCTGAATGAGTTTCTTTCTTGTGCTGATATTTTGAAGAATATGGGTAACCAAACTGATGATGGGCTCCAATGACTTCCCAATTGAAGTCAATAGGGCCCATATAGTTTGACAATGATGGCAGAATTGTAATTTTTGAGTGAACTATCCCTTTAATTAACTAATGTAAACAAATGAAATCTTATTGTAAAGTGTTATTCCATTATGTCTCCACATTATCCTGGTCAACTGGAAAATTACAAGTTAGGTTCAAAACTCATTTCTTTTAAGTTTATGCATTTATAACTCAAAGGGAATGAAACACTAGTGTACATTATTCTAAAGTACTATTTTGAACCTAATAGCTTTAAGTTAGGTGTGAGTTAATGGTAACAAGCAATATTTGGCTTATGCATACTCTGAAATAAATGTATGCATCCAGCATCTATCTGTAATTTATGCATTTGTCAGTAATCTCAGTGCCTAAACAGTAAATTGGATGGTGTTGTTTTGTGTGTATTAGGTTTGGAGTTCAAAGTCTATATTTTTGTGCACTTTCCCAGTACACGTGTTCACGCTATATATCACATATGACAATTCATTGATATAAAGAATATGTTTTCTCTGACTTCTGAAAAACAATAATGTATGTCTGTCACGACTAAGCATTTAAATGGATCTGCAACTGCATAAGATTGAAATTATAGGAGTATTGCATTAGTTTACAGAGGTTGTAGAGAGAAGCTTAATCCAGATTAATATTACAGAAGGTATTTCTATTATGTGTAATCAGCAAACTCAGACATTATGACTTGCTGCTTTTTTACACATCGGATCATAAAGGTAATGCTGATATAATGGCACAACCTTTGCGCAAAATAAGCGATGACAAAAACCTCTTTCTTTGCAGTTGCATGCATTTGTAATTCAATGACATGTTGTACTGTGTAATGTTAAAGTCAGCCTTTGTTCTCAAAATATGCAACCTATGCTTTTTGATGACAATTTACTGTGATAGATATATATACAAATTAAGATATACTGATTTCAGGACACCAGAAACATATCATGCTTTCGATTTCCAAAGCTCAACCATGAGATATGCTGTGCAAATTGTTTTTACGCAAATTATTTAACATAGTTATATGTTTTTTTTAAATCAGAGTAATAAATGGGTAAGACACCTAGAATTATATGAAATAGTTTTATTTTTGTATTTTCCCAATATTTCTTTAATATAAATCCATCTTATGTCACATGGAAAAATTACAGCACATCTGTTGCATTCAACATAATGGCTGATACACATTGGCAGTTACAAATTAGCTCACATTATTATATAAATGTAGTGATGTAACAGTAATATATACAATGTATGTAACTTTATATTTCATCAATGTAGCCCTAGAAAACCACCTTGAATTTATGATGTGCCAAAATGTGCTGATGTTACATTTAAATGTACCATGTGAACAACTGAATTAAACCAGTGGTGCTTCTTCTTTGGTCTTTCTCATTATTCAACCCATTCAACAGAGTACAAAATCTGATCAGAGTATCAGAGACAGAAATTAAAGCAGCACTGTAAGCAGCACTTCAATAAGTTCTGCCTGTGCAATGAGTTTGGCTGAATTTATTTTTCACACAATGCATATAAAATTCATACTTTGGTGGAACGGGTCTGCTGTGTTTCTTTTTTTGCAACTGATGCTGGTTACTAAACTCTACAAGGCCAACAAAAAGAATCTAGCAGTGATGCAGAGGCTTTTAGATGACTTATTTTATCATTGCTCCAATAGAAATTTCCATAGGCCTATAAATCGAATGCATCTCAGTCAAGTGTAACATTCATCAGTGAAGACAACAGGAATTTATTAAGTCCGTACAAGCTACCACTATAAAACGTCCCTGCAACAAGCAATCAGGACTAAATTGAAAACACTTGCCTCCTCTGAATTTCAATCTAAACCTCAGAAGGCGGACAAAAACACAAGCATTTAGTCTGAGAACACTGTTAACGTCTTGATAAATAGCAAATAAAAGCAACCAATTAAAGTGGTGGTAAGAATTATTAAGCGACTGAGACTACTGTACTCTCGGATACTGAAGCACTGAGACTGGCAAAAGCAGCTTCCAAATCCTCAGTACTCATCGCACTAGATCTGTCTGCTGCTTTTGACAGTTAACCACTAGATCCTCCTGTCAACTCTTAAGAAGATGGGCATCTCAGGAACTGCTCTCCAGTGGTTCAAGTCTTACCTCTCAGGTAGATCCTACAGGGTTTCATGGAGAGGTGAAGTGTCTAAATCACATCATCTAGCTACTGGGATTCCCCAGGGCTCAGTGCTTGGGCCACTTCTCTTCTCCATCTACATGTCATCATTAGGCTCTGTCATTCAGAAACACGGCTTCTCCTATCACTGCTATTCTGATGACACTGAACTCTACTTCTCATTTCAACCAGATGAGTTGGTGTTAGTATTGCTGCCTGGCTGACAGACATTTCTGGCTGGAGGAAGGAGCATCGCCTTCAACTCAATCTTGCAAAGACAGGACTGCTTGTGGTCTCAACCAACACTGCACTTAATCAAAATGTATCCATTCAGCTTGGTTCATCAACATTAACTAATTCCAGGACAGCTCGGAACCTTGGAGTTGTGTTTGATGACCAGTTAAACTTCACTGACCACATTACTGCATGCAGATTTACCTTATACAACATGAGGAAGATTAGACCCTTCCTTTTAAAGCAAGCCACACAACTCCTGGTCCAAGCTCTTGTTCTCTTCAGACTGGACTATTGTAATGCTCTTCTAGCTGGCATTCCGACATGCTCTATCAACCCTTGCAACTGATCCAGAATGCAGCAGTGAAAGTGGTCTTTAATGAGCCGAAGAGAGCGCACATTATGCCTCTCTTTATCAGTTAACACTGGCTGCCAATAGCTACTCACATCAAATTCAAGGCACTGGTGCTCTCCTACAAAGCAGCCACCGGCTTTGCACAAATATACTTAAACTCGCTTGTTTAGACTTACGCAACCTTCAGAAGCTTGCGTTGTGCAAGTGAACGACGCCTCGTAGTTCCATCCCAAAGAGGCATGAAATCACTCTCACTGACCTTTTCCAGGACCGTTCCCACCTGGTGGAACAACCTGCCTATCTCAATTTGTGCAGCCTAGTCTGTATTCATTTTCAAAAAACATCTTAAGACACATCTTTTCCAGCAGCCCCTGACCAATAAGGATTAGCACTTAACAATCCAATTCAATTTTCTGTTTGTGTTTATTTATTAAAAAATATATATATTTTTTAATATATTTTCAAAAAAGTGTATGTGTACTGCCCTCGATTAACTGAGACTTGTTACAGCACTTGCAAGCTGTTGCCCTTGTTTGTTTAGTTTGTCCTCATTTGTAAGTCGCTTTAAATAAAAGTGTCTGCTAAATGATTAAATGTAAATGAGTGTTAATATGAGGAAACACAAAGGCCAAATTCAAAGTAAAACCAAAGAATATACAGGTCCTTCTCAAAAAAATAGCATATTGCGATAAAGTTCATTATTTTCCATAATGTAATGAAAAAAATTAAACTTTCATATATTTTAGATTCATTGCACACCAACTGAAATATTTCAGGTCTTTTATTGTTTTAATACTGATGATTTTGGCATACAGCTCATGAAAACCCTCAAAAAATTAGCATATCATTAAAAAGGTTCTCTAAACGAGCTATTAACCTAATCATCTGAATCAACTAATTAACTCTAAACACCTGCAAAAGATTCCTGAGGCTTTTAAAAACTCCCAGCCTGGTTCATTACTCAAAACCGCAATCATGGGTAAGACTGCCGACCCGACCCTGTCCAGAAGGCCATCATTGACACCCTCAAGCGAGAGGATAAGACACAGAAAGAAATTTCTGAACGAATAGGCTGTTCCCAGAGTTCTGTATCAAGGCACCTCAGTGGGAAGTCTGTGGGAAGGAAAAAGTGTGGCAAAAAACGCTGCACAACGAGAAGAGGTGACCGCACCCTGAGGAAGATTGGGGAGAAGGACCGATTCCAGACCTTGGGGGACCTGCGGAAGCAGTGGACTGAGTCTGGAGTAGAAACATCCAGAGCCACCGTGCACAGGCGTGTGCAGGAAATGGGCTACAGGTGCCGCATTCCCCAGGTCAAGCCACTTTTGGGCTACAGAGAAGCAGCACTGGACTGTTGCTTAGTGGTCCAAAGTACTTTTTTCGGATGAAAGCAAATTTTGCATGTCATTCAGAAATCAAGGTGCCAGAGTCTGGAGGAAAACTGGGGAGAAGGAAATGCCAAAATGCCTGAAGTCCAGTGTCAAGTACCAACAGTCAGAGATGATCTGGGGTGCCATGTCAGCTGCTGGTGTTGGTCCACTGTGTTTTATCAAGGGCAGGGTCAATGCAGCTAGCTATCAGGAGATTTTGGAGCACTTCATGCTTCCATCTGCTGAAAAGCCTTATGGAGATGAAGATTTCGTTTTTCAGCACGACCTGGCACCTGCTCACAGTGCCAAAACCACTGGTAAAGGGTTTACTGACCATGTTATTACTGTGCTCAATTGGCCTGCCAACTCTCCTGACCTGAACCCCATTGAGAATCTGTGGGATATTGTGAAGAGAAAGTTGAGAGACTTAAGACCCAACACTCTGGATGAGTTTAAGGCCGCTATCGAAGTATCCTGGGCCTCCATAACACCTCAGCAGTGCCACAGGCTGATTGCCTCCATGCCACACCGCATTGAAGCAGTCATTTCTGCAAAAGGATTCCTGACCAAGTATTGAGTGCATAACTCAACATAATTCACCTTACCCTACCCTTAAACTGACCCACACCACCACACCTGTCACTAACTCTACCCATATCCCACTTCAATATCAGCAAAAGTGCTTTTCAATACAATTTGAACACAGTTATTGTACTTAATCTTTGATGTAATTCCCTTTCAAAGCCTACAGCGAACTGCCGGTTTGGACTACAGCCCTGCACTTCCTGCTTTAATGACGCAACTAAAACCGTCTGTTGACGAACCCTCCGCCCACAAGAACGCGCAAATTCGGGGGCGTTGTCCTTTTGCTCTCGCAGGTCGAGAGAAGCTTGTTTTTGTAGAGTGTGTTTGTCGCCATGCCATTGAAACGTTGTTATTTTCATCCCGGAGTCAAATCACCTTTGTTTGGCCTTCCCATGGACGCTGTACGTAGAGATCAATGGCTAAAGTTTATGGTTAACTCGGTTCCGGAAAATTATAATCACAAATTAAAACTATGTGTAGCACATTTTGCTGAGGACTGCTTCCTCAATCTCAATCAGTTTAACGCCGGATTCGCAGAAAGATTATTCTTAAAAGATGACGCAGTTCCCTCTTTGTCTGGAGAAGGCGTTGTTATGAACCACAACCGGTAAGTGTATTTTATTATTTAAGTTGGTCCGTTTAACAGTTTATGTAACTCATTACACAAAGTGCAACGCTGTTTAGCTTTGTTAACTAACGTTAGATGGTAATTGAAACGAATCCGAAAAACTTAGCATATAAAAGTGTAGTAATTCATTCAGACACCATCGATTGTTGGTGTTTGTAATGATCAGTTTACACTACTGAATAGACAGCTTACCATTCTGAAACATCCAGCAAAAATCTTTCCTGAGCAGGTTGTAATCGATCCTCTTCGATATTCTTCGGGTCTGATTCCGGCTCAAATTGATAAGGCAATATAGACATTTTTGCAATAACATTGAGCGCGCGTATCTACACGTTATGGTAAGAGGCGGGACCTTTCCGGGCAAAGCGCGCTAAGCTGCTGTCCAATAACAACACGGGAAGCGCTGGCCCAATCAGAACTCATTACGTATTTCTGAAGGAGGGACTTCATAGAACAAGGAAATCATCAGGCCGTTTTTAGGACAGAGGAAACAGAGGTATACAGATAAGTAAATTGTGTGAAAAATACTGTTTTTTTACACGGGAAACATGAACTCATGTTATATTGCACACTGTAAACATAATCTAAGCTTCGAAAACACGCAAAGAATGGGACCTAATATAAATTGGGGCCGATTTTATAAATCTCCCTGGAAGAAGACGTGTCTATATTGTCTTAAAGCTACACTGTGTAACTTTTTTAGTTTATTCTTAGCTAACAACACTTAGTTATTTCAAAAATATATGTGCTCATTAATGTATATTTACTTCTTTCAAGTAATAAAGTATTCTTGTAAGTTTATAGTATGCCATTGAAAATACATACGGGTGAGGGGTTCGAATGCTGGTCGCCACGTTGCTCCTCCATCTTGACAGTACATTAGCCAAAGAGGAACATACCCATAAATTCAAGCTTCGCCTTTTGCGTTTTAACACTCGATGGCACCGTGTCGAATGTGAAAAGGGGGATTGCCATGTTAATCTTGGACTAAATCGGCCACCGTAGGAGTTAAAACGAAATCAGAATTGAGAGGAACAGAAACTAATATTCACTGGATGGTCATATACCTTTTCACTGCTAGATGGGGGAAAATATCACACAGTGTAGCTTTAATGCACGGCGAGGAGGAGGGTTTGAGAAGACAAAGAATCCACAGCGATCACAGATGGAGTATTGCAGAGATTCTTTTAGTCTTACGGTCAGAAAGCCTAAAAAAATATCAAACAACTACATCACCACATGTTGTTTGGGAGCAATAAAAAAAAAAAAATCTTGCTCATCCAGAAACACACTCTGGCATATTCAGTTGAACTTCAAAAGGGACCTGGTTCTGTGGTCAGACAAAACTGTAAAAAGAGCTTTTCGGCAGAAAACCCACCCGATGAGTTTGGTGCAAACAGGGATACAAAGTACCCCATGATCATGGTTAAAAATACAGCTGGATATTTATTGTTGTGGGTCTATTTTTTGTTGGAGGTCCTGGACATCTTAATCAGATACATGGTATAGATTTTAGCAAATACTAATATATATAAAAAATAAAAACATGACAGCCTCAGCTGGAAGTCTTACAATGGGGCATAGTTCTTCCATCAGGACAATGATCTAAAACAAACATCAAATTTAACACACAAATGTGTCACTGAACACAAAATGAAGCTTCTGCCATGACCGTCTCAGTTTCCTAACACGAACCCTTTAGAAAATGAGTGCGGTTAATGAAGAGAAGAAGCACCAACACGGATCTAGGAATCTGAAGGATCTGGACAGATTCTGTATGGAGGAATGGTCTCTGATCTCTGGTCAGCTGTTCTCCAAACTCATCAAGCATTATAGAACAAGACTCAGAGCTGTTATTTTGCCAAAAGAAGGTTGCAAAAAGTAGATTTATTTCATAATGTGATTTTACCTTCCACTTTCAATTATTTTACTGAATGGTTAGATTTTTGTGATAAAAAAATAAAATAAAATAAAATATCACAAGGATAAACAAAACAATGCAGATTAATTTTTACAGCAATATTTGATCATATTTACCAGGAGTGCCAATAATTCTGATCACCACTGTATGATAACTTCTAACTTTAACAGAAATAACATCATGTGCTCCTTTACAGACACAAATTACAACGACATTATAAAAATCATTGCACTGGATTTATTAAAAAAAAAACATTTTCTTTCAGCATGCAGCTCGACTTCTATTGCTATCCAATTTCAACCCCATTCAGTTTGCAGAGTCACTCTCCAACCACAACTTGGTGGAGGATGGAGAGATGGAGGAAGATCAGGAATAGACAGTAGATATGGAGGTATCTCAATGCTTTCAATGCTTTCTTCCTCTTCCACCTTTAAAACTCTGAAAATAAAAGGAGTAACAGGTTAAACTGCTGAGCTCAAGATCATGCGTGTGCATTCTACCACTGGAACCTATATGCAGGTAATTATGCAAATGAAACAGCTGCAGGCATCTCCTTTTAATGCGTCAAGGTGACCTCGAAAACAAGATTTTTCATGTATTTTGAATGCTCTGAAGCACAATTGCACCCAAGCAGCTGGAATTCCTCATACATAAAGATAAGCAACATGTTCAATCATAACATAAAACTGGTTGTAAAAGGTCTCTCTGTATTTACTATGCTGAACCCAAGAAAACAGGAAACATAAGCATCATCTTTCATGGTAGAATGTGAATTGCGAGTGCTGTGTGAGCAAGGCTGGAAAGTGTGAGTGTAGTGTGTGTGAGTGTGTGTGGTGGTGGTGGTGGTGGTGTGTGGGGTGGGGGGTGTTGTCTGAGGAGTCAATTTCAAGGGGAAACAGTGTTTCAGTTTAAATTGGTTAAGATTTTTTTAAGGGAAATGAAAGGGAACTATCTTTTCTATTCAATAGACTACGAAAGTGAATACAGCTTGAATACAAATTCAGCACACAAAAAAAAATTCAGCACCTTGTTGAATCAATGCCACGTATAATTAAGGCAGTTCTGAAGCTGAAAGGGGGTCAAACATCTATATATACACATTTCATATAACAAATATTATATATATATATATATATATATATATATATATATATATATATATATATATATATATATATAAAAATCAAAATTATCGATTTTCCTTTTATGCCAAAAATAATTCGTTATTAAGTAAAGATTGTAAAATATTTATAAAAAAGATAAATATTTTGTAAATTTCATACCATAAATATATCATAAATGTATTATTATTATTATTATCTATCACTCATAGCAGACCAACGGTTCGAGGGGAGTGGTTAACCATTTTAAAACGCAAGCTGTCAAACTGACATCAGCTGAGAAGGAACGCTGTTTCCAGACCGGAAGTAACTTTTTAGATTTTGATTCAATATTACCACAGCAAACTATTCTATCAAACTATTTTTTCTGTGTATTAACTTGCATGTGTATTAAATTGACAAACATTAGCAACGATCACAGTGGAACATTCAAATCTATGCTGCTACTGAACCCGAGAAAGCAGTTGTCAGGTATAGGTATGAGGAGTACTGTAATAAAACAGTACATTCATTTAAACAGTGATGTCTATTATGGGAGTAGCATGATTAAGTGCAAGAGACCTTAGTAAAAGAAATGCTGTCTGCTGTGCTATAAATGCCAGGGGCGTAGCCATCTTTTCAGAAGTGAGGGGGACAGAAATGTCGTAATACCATTTTTTTTAACGATATAATTTATTGCATCTCTTGCTTTTAATTTGGTAAGATATCAAATACACTGCTGACCAATAACCACTAATATCTATAATATTTTCTTCCTATATTTTATGCCAATTTTATGATTGGTTTATGTACTTCAAACACTTGTGCATTAATTATCCATAGATTTTATGCAATGTAAAAAATAAAAAAATTTAAAAAAAAATTATATATATATATATATATATATATATATATATATATATATATATATATATATATATATATATATATATGCTGCATTTATTTAATACAAAATGCAGTAAAAAACGTAATAGCGAAATATTATTCTGATGTAAATCAGCTGTTCTCTTTAATATATAATAAAGTGCAATTTATTTATGTGATCAAAGCTGAATTTATCATCATTACTCCAGCCTTCAATGTCACTAATCATTCTCATGAGGATTTGATGCTCAACAAACATTTATGATTATTATCAGTGTTTAAAAGTTTTGCTGCTCATGGTGCTGCTTCATTTTTGTGGAAACAACCATACCATTCTTACCATACTATTTGTGGTCAAATTAAATAGAGAAATTATTACTTTTATTCATCAGACATGCATTAAATTGATCAAGTGATATTTTTAATATTACAAAAGAATAATTTGTTTAATAAATGCAAATAATTGCTGTCCATTAAACTTTCAAACCATCAAAGAATCCTGAAAAATAAAATGTAGGCTTATCGTGGTTTCCACAACATTTTTAAGCAGCACAATTGTTTTCAACAATTTTGTGATAATAATCATACATCTTTCTTGATTATAAAATCCTCATATGAGAATGATTAGTGAAGGATCATGTGACATTGAAGTCTGGAGTAATGATGGTAAATTCAGCTTTCATTTTGCATGTAAATACACTTGCCCATGACTTTAATAGGCGCGCCGCGCAGGTAACGCCGGTTCGAATCCCGCTCAGAGTGGGTCGACTAGGATCAGTGAGACCCAGTAAAAGTGCGGGCGATGAAAATACATTTTATTAAAATTGCGGGGCACACACATCAAATGAAATTGAGTAAAGATTATGCATATTTTTATTTTTTTTGATGGAAACATGACATGTTTAATGTAATTATAGAAGATTTTATATTTGTATACATCTAAAAAGTTGCTGAAAGTATAAAAGTCCTAACTAAAGTCCCCCCCGTGAATCTCAGCCCTTTCAGACATGCGTGCAAGGAAGAAAGGGGATCATTTGTCAACATCAAACTCAAAATAAATGAGACCCGAGCCCAGATTACCAATCTTAGTGAATGAGAAACTTATTGGATACAATCCAGCCTTTCCAAATCACCATTCTGTGCAGTATCTTGCATTAAGTACCTTCCCGATGTCAAAGCAGCTCGTTTCTTCTCTCTTCTGGAGAGCCATTCATCAATGCTGCGTTTAGTAGACGATCTATCTTGGTCAGGGTCTTCCTTCCGTCGCTTTTCATCTGACAGGAAATTAAAACAATTTACTCAGTTACTCAACAAATTATGAAAATGTTCAAGTGTATGTCAACAGCCTTAAAAATTACACATGCTATCTCAGTTCAGTAAACTTTAAACTATGGCTTAAAGATCATTGATACACCTAAAAGGCATCAGGGACAGGGTTGCACAATTCTGGGAATTATTAAAGTTGGAATCGTTCCATGGAAATTAACGATAATATATGGAAAATATAGCTGCAAGCAGCAATTCTGGCTGGGAGGTTTAGATCAACTGCAACATTAAACAATTAAAGACATTTTAAAGACTTTTTTTAGGCAAAAAGGCAGAAAAAATGCATTGTAGTCTGTGGGAAATTCAGTTTTTGTTCTATTATAGAGGCACATCTATCACCAAGAGGCACAATCCTACAATTTATTTTGTGTCCTCAGTGTGTCAATTTTGGTGAAAATATCTCATTTAGTTTTGGCGTAAAATAGGATACAGAAAAGATATAGCCTGATGGAGCAGCTCTTAATAAAAACAGGGGGGAAAAATATATGCAGTCTTAGTGGAGTTCGAAAAAATAGTTTTTTTAGAAAATTCAAAATGGCAAGAACATTTTCGCTTGATCAGGAAAATCGGCTTGAGCCACGGAATCAAATGGAAAAAAAAGAATTTTGTTTTAACCATGTATGCTCAAAAGTTATTAGCATAAACATGAGCGAAACTTTATGCTTTGGACATGTGGTGGCTCTAGAGGGATTGTTTTGGTTTATTTTAAATGGTTAATGTTGGGCCAGTCCTCTATCTGTGTGCCAAATTTCATAACTTTCCTGCAAATGTTTCTATGGGCTGCCATAGACTTCAATGGCGGAATAATAATAATAAGAAGAAATCTAACAATTTCAATAGGTACCTCCGCACCTTCAGTGCTTGGCCCCTAATAAATGCAATTAATGGCAATAAACTAGAAATTTGCAAAATTGCAGGTAAGCCTTAAATTTAGTTGAAAAAAAATTAAGCTTGAAGCATAATCTTGGTTAAAAAACAAACTTTAATTTAAAGGGTTAGTTCACCCGAAAATGAAAATGATTTAATTAATTACTCACCTTCATGTCGTTGGACATATGTAAGACCTTCGCTCATCTTCGGAACACAAATGAAGATAATTTTGTTGAAAGCTGATGGCTGAGAAAGGCTTCAGAAAGGGCCTCCATTGGCATTCAGTACATTTCCACTGACCCACTCACAAGACCCTTAAAAGGCACTAAAGGCATCTTTACAAAGTCCATTTTACAACAGTGGCTGTACAATAATTTTACAATGTGACGAAAATAGTTATTGTGCGCACAAAAATCAAAATAGCGACTTTACCCGGCAAGTTATTGACGTGAACTTGACGCATGCGTGAGAATATGACGCAGCTCCACCGTTCGATTCATGACCCGGAAAAGGAGGAGCGCCGCTATTGCGCGAGTTCCAGGTGAATTCACGTCCAAGACCTACACGGAAGACAATAACTTGCCGTATAAAGTCATTATTTTGATTTTTTTTTGCGCACAAAAACTATTCTCGTTGCTTCGTAAAAAATTATTGTACAGCCACTGAAGTGAGATGGACTTTGTAACAACATCTTTAGTGCCTTTTAAGGGTCTTGTGAGTGGGCCAGTGGAAATGTACTCAATGCCAATGGAGGCCTTTCTGAAGCCTTTCTCAGCCATCAGCTTACAACAAAAATATCTTAATTTGTCTGCTTATGATCAAACAAAATGTTTACCTGAAATTTCCAATTTCAATAAGTTCCATTTAATTCCCGTTTAATTCCCGTTCCAAACCTCCCCAGCTTAACCCTTGTGTGCCTATATGGACATTTTTATTTTTTTCAGTTTTATCCATTTATTATTATGTATCATTTTGCCTGAACTAATGCCAACGGCATACATTATGGCACAATTGTGTATTTTTATCAGTGTATTTTACCATTTCATCCACATTTTCTTTAACAAATTTATTCTACATTAGATACACAAAAAGTACAAAATAGTAAACACTTAGGACCTTAAGGACAAAAATGTCCCCACTGAAAGTACAATTTCTTAGGGTCATTTAACAATAGAATGATGCAGTCTTTGTTAATATGCTTATGATATATAATAAAGCAAATACTCTCCATATTATAGAACCAATTTGATGCATTATGCAGCTGACATGGATGTCAGAGTGTGGTGTGTGTGTCTGTGTAATATTTGAGAGAGAAAAACTACTGTATTGCTGTACCAGTAAATCATACTAAAAGTTTAGATTTTCTAGCAGTTTTGAGTTCAAAATGTTTTATTAAATATGTATTTTGTATAAAATAATGTTCATAAACTTAAAACTCTAGAACTTTTTTTCTCACTTTTTTAACTTTTGTTTTAGATCAACGAAAAGCAGCCAATGGTATTCTTTAAAATGAGACCATTTTGTGCTCCAAAGCTTCACATTTTTATGACATTTTCTGTTGTTGTTGACACAGACATATTTGTCCTCTAAAGACTTAGGAGCAACTTTTTAAAATGAATGCACATCCCATGGAAAATTTCTGGAACTGTTTATTTCAACCCATTACAACCGTTCTCAGGACATCACTGTAGCAAGGTAGCCACTCACCATCAATCTTTTGCTCCAGCATCTTCATGTACCTCTCAGACATGTGTGAAAAACGACAGTTTGTGCCAAAAACACACTGTCCTGAAGACAGTAAAAGAAACAACAACACTATTAGGTTCATAAAAGAAAATGTATTCAACTACATCGGTTTACTTTGTCAAATGTCTTAACGTTACCTGTCTGAAGAAACTTTCTGCAGGGCTCCTTTGTACGCTCTTCATTTAAAACTGTAGCAGCGTCTGAAAATAACAATTAAAAACGTGTTCAACTTTAACCATTAATTGTTCTACAACCTCCTGGTGCCGTGTGTAGTTTCCTGCGAGTACCTCTAAAGTTGTCAAACCAGGATTTCTTCGCCCGGTGGTGCTGAACGCCGTTCAGGTGCTTCTTTCTGTTGTGTGGGTTGTCCTGAAAGCTGCGATCACAGTAGTCACAGTAATACCTTTTCCCCATTGTTCTTGATGGAGAGAAGACTACAAATCAGAACTAAATTAAAAATAAATGTTAGGAAAATCTATGTATATATCAATATACATTTTCGAACTCGTCTTTGATTTAAGACATGTTTCTTCTGTCTGCCAGTTCAATATGGCGACGACACGACAACAACTTGCTGGCTGCGCAGACTCAGAATTAAGTGACGTATAGCACCCTCTAGCGGACATACGCCACACCGTCACCACCTTATAAAGGTTTAATACACTACATTTGAGACCGAAAAGTCAACAATTGTTGGCATATTTTTCGAGTCATCCACTATTAATGTGCAGACTATCTTGATTTCATGTATGTCTGTGTCTGTCAAAAAAATCTCCATAAACGGAAGTGTCATATCGATCACAAGACATGTAATACAGCAGGCCAAGTCATGCGTTATATTGTTACATTATTGTTGAATAAATATTACATTACTGGGGCGCGTTTCCCAAAAGCATTATGAGAGACCATTGGTGGGAATTGTTGCACGATCAGTTCAGGCTTACGATGCATTTGGAAAACAGCCCTGGTCAGTTGAAAAATTTAGTGTAGCCTATACTTTTCACCGCTAGTTCGGAAGTAGCCTATTGAACAAAGTTGTGGTCCAGGTCATTCCTGTTATACAGTGACTTTTCTGTCTCCATGATTTAATTACTCATATTTTCTATAAAAAGAATCACATATTAATAAGAAACGGCTTAAATAATAGTTAGGTATTAACCTTAACACATTAAAAATAGCCTACTATTTTATATTTTACACACCTTTTTATTGATCTAGCCTATACATTTAATTTAATTATGTCCTCAGTACAAGTTCCACAAAAACTATAGGCTAAACTGATACAAATCTCAAAATATTTTTAGATTATGTTATAGATTAGGCTAAACTACCTGTAATCATACATCATGTGAAAATGGGGGGGGGGGGTGTTTTTCTTAATTTACTGTGTCCCTGAAGTCATCTTCCACCTATTCTGTTCCGTTCCACCCCGTTTGGCAAGTCATTTCTAAATAATAATGCAACGTTAGAGCAATCTCCAGTCTCTTTTTCGACAGTTCGGTAACTGTGTTTCTTAGCCATAACTTTGTCATAAACATAACTTAATAATTAATTAATGATTTTGCAATTAATGATTTTACATTGATTTTCAATGGGGTTTAGATCAGAATCTGGACTAGCCATTTTATTATTGCAATGTTCTCACTTTCAAGGAACTGCTTTACCCGTTTTGCAGTGTGATAGGGGGCATTGTCTTGCATAAAAATTCGGGCTGATTGGGAGATGCTCGCAGTGAAGGAACCGCATGTTGCCGAAGGAGGTTCTTATAAACAGGTTCTGAGGTTCTGCCATGTAGCTGTAGGCTATAATAGGCCCAACTCATGCTGCAGAAACATGCCAAAACCATGCCACTTCCTCCTTCATCTTTCACTGACTTCTTTGGGCACTTTGGGTTCAATCTTTCCCCAGTTTGCCAAACATAATGTTTCCCATCAGACACAAATAAATTAAACTTGCATTCATCACTAAAATGAACTTTGGACCAGTTCTCCTCTGTTCACACAACATGCTCCTCAGCAAAGCAAAGCTTAGTCTAGCCTTTTGATTCTTTCTGCTGATGAGAGGCTTGGTCACTGCAGCTTGAGCATTCAGTCTGAATTCTCTTAAATTACAAGACACTGTATGGCAAAACAGATCCTTACTGTGTTCAGCTCTTAACTGGCGAGTATTTCCAGCTGCAGTGTTGAACCGATTCCATATTGAAAGTCTCTGCAATGTCCTGTCCTCTCGTGCATTGGTCTTGCGTACCTTTTTGGGTACTTGAATGAATTAGTGTCTCTGTAAAGCTTCAATATTCTAGAAATTACAGATTTGGAATGACCAACTTCTTTTGCAATAGCTGAAATGGTCATCTCTTTGGCCTTCATCTGGACAACTTGGTGTTGTAGGGTTTCAGTAACCTTAGAGTGGCTTGCCATCTTGCAGTCAGTGAAAATTGTAAATATATATGGATACACCGCTCTACAGTCAGTAATATATATTATTTACCATCCTGTTGGCAAAAATGGGTACAAAAAGTACCTTTTTTAATAATCAAGACATTCTATTCATCAATAATTATTTTTTTATTGTCTCAAGGAAGAAGAAAAAAGGCGGTCTTGTGTGGTGAACTGTTCCTTTAACTATAAAATCCCTTCATGTAGTACTCCCACTCAGCAGGGGGCAGTAGAACTCAAGCTTTGTTATCACACCTTTCATATTAAATATGCTGCTCTCTGCATCGGTACACACTGAAATAGCTCATGTGCTGGTGTGTGGTGGTATAACACACTGAACGCAGCACACTTTGATAATCTACTCGTCCATCTTTGGATGTATTTCAATGTGGTGTCTCTGACGCCGACTATAACCAGAGACTGAAATCTCCCACTGGAGCACAGACGCTGTTACAGCACACGGGACCGCTGGTGAGTGACACTGGCCCCGATGGCCAAGAACACGCTGTCTTCGCGCTTCAGAAAGGTGGACATTGATGAATTCGACGAGAATAAATTCGTAGACGATCACGATGAGGCTGCAGACCAGCAAGGACCTGATGCGGTGGAAGTCGACAACCTTATCAGGCAATATCCTTTAATGTGAGCGAAACGTTTTTGTGGACTGAAACATGTGAGCCCGTGTGACATGAGCGCGCGCCTCGTTCTGTACAGTACTAGGGCATGATGATGACGTGATGACTGTGTTGCTTTGTTTACAATATTTTAACACCGCGTTGTTTTGTGTTCATTTAAACTGTAGCGACACTTTGTTATAGTGTATAGGCCAATATAAAATGTGTTACTTTTCCTTAAGAAATATCAAGCAACAAAGCTGTTTTTAACATTGATAATAAGAACTGTTTCTTAAGCACCAAATCAGCATTGGAATAACTATATTTTACGTAATGTTATAGAGGAAAGTTAACTAAGTTAGTAAAGCGGGTAGTATTACCTAATTTAATCCCAAATGCTGCCTAGCGACATGTATATGTATTTTACTCTAATGAAACAAATTTCTTGTCCTTTTCAAAAAGTTTTAATGTTACTGTAAGTATGTTTAACGCCTGGTCACACTATAAACGAGGGAGGGAATGGTCAGCTGCATAGGTAGCTGCATAGGCGCAACAGAAAGACAATACATAAACATTCACTTTTTTGAATAGTCATCATTTAATGTAACAAGTTACATTGATTCTAAAATGCAATCATGTAAATCAATATGTTACTTATTCAAAATGGATCTATTTACCTCTGGTCACAAAAGTGAACATTTACACTTAAACTCGCGTGACTGTGTCCTTTTTATGAGACATTATTTTACAGTTTGCATTATGACATTTTAAATGCCTTTTATGGAGCTTTAACAGACAGACATAATCTTTAAAAGAGAAAGTAAACAACACGGGCCATGTGAACGTTTACAACAGTCAAGTATAAATTTAATTATTCACAGTTGACAACTCTATATAAAATGTATCAGAAACCCGTAACTCGAAATAGCTTTTGATTGGAATCCAATTTGATTAAAATGGTTTGTTTGCTTTCAAAACTTAATGGGCAGCTTATGTTTTTAGAAGCAATGGAATGTTTCTCCTCCTTTGAAGTGGCTTGTGTTTAAAATTTTAATTCAACTGACCCAATATCAACTTTTATTTGATATAATATAATGCATATTCTTGTATTTGTTTATTCAGCTGCTGAGATGCATCATTCTGTCACAGTTTTCCAATTAGGTTAGACTGCGCTCATCGTAATCGGTATTTGAAGCAAACAGTCGTCTGCATTGTCTCAGCGTAATAAACCTGTTAAGGAGGGTTGTGAATCCACACGCTATTGTCACGTTGCCATTTGTTTCCTTGTACTGTATAGGCTGAGGTATACAATTGTGTAATTGTCTCTGTAATCTTTCTGTTTGTTTGTGATCTCCATGGTGCCAGTTAGGCTCACAGGTGAAATATGCCTAAACATGACGACTCTAGTTTTTGAATGAAAAGTTGTTGCCAATAATTCTGCTGTTATTACCGTCTCTGAGCTGTCTAAAAGGGTTGGGATTTGGCCCTGGCAGGATGTGAAATGAAATTTGGCTGCCATATCTGAGGCCCGTCACCTCATGACTTCTCTCCTCATTGTGCCAGTGTCCAGAGACCTCTGATTTGCATCAGGCTTCCTCTTCCTCTCTGCTCTACCACGGTACCTGGTTTAGTAAGTTCCTGCTGATGTTATCTTGAATCGATTTGGTGGACTGAATATTTTATGCAGTTTACTTACACATGCCACAACTAGAAGATTCACTGTTTCAGTTTTTCTCACCTAAAGTCTCAAGTTTGTAATAAGCACTCATTAACCTTCTCAATTTGCAGTAACGTGAGACCTTCAGGCTAGATGTGCGGCGTTTGAGACTGATGGTCTGCCTGACTAGTGGGAATCAGTATCTGACTTGTTTAGCAGCACTTCTGTGCAGCGGGGCAGAATGCAAAAAGCTTGATCTGCTGAACTGCCAGGGGTTATTATAGTGCGCTGAGGCACAATTTGAAAAACAAGAGGTCCCACGGGAAACTTAAATAATCCTTTGAGAGTTTGTTTATTCGTTTTCATTTTGAATAAATCTCTGGCCGTGTATGCTATTACCACAATCTTAATATGAGATAGAAGGGGCAAATAATATATGTTAATAATATTAACAACACATACAGTTTTATACATTTATATATACAGTAAACAAATTAATTATACATTATTTACTACAAAAACATTTGAAATATTTTTGAAAGAGTTCTCTTATGCTCAACAAGGCTGCATTTATTTGATAACTATATCAAACATTACAATTTAATGAGACTGTTTTCCATTTGTATATATTTCAGAATGTAATTTATTCCTGTGATGGCAAAGCTGAATTTTCAGCATCATTACTCCAGTCTTCAGTGCCACGTGATCTTTCAGAAATCATTCTAATATGCTGATTTTCTGCTCAAAAGGCATTTCCTATTATTATCAATGTTAAAAACAGTTGTGCTGCCTAATTTATATGATTCCAGAAGAACAGCATTTATTTTAAATATAAATCTTTGTAACATTATAAATGTCTTTAATGTAACTTTTGATCAATTAAATGCATCCTTGCAGAACAAAATTATTCATTTCTTAAAAAACTATCCTACTGACCCAAAACTTTTTAATGGATAGATGGATGTTCCAGAGTGGAAAGATTATTAGATGGTTTTGTGACCCTTGACCACAAAACCAGTCATAAGGGTAATTTTTATACATCATTTTATATTTTTTATATTTTATAATTTTATACATCTGAAAGCTGAATAAATATGCTTGTTAGGATATTACAGTATTTGGTCCATTTGAAAATCTGGAATCTGAGGGTGCAAAAAAATCTAAATATAGAGAAAATCGAAAATCGGTAGGAAATTTACAAAATATCTTCATGGAACATTTAATTAAAGGTGCACTATGCAACATTTCCGTCCGCTAGAGGGCGCCTATTCAAAACAAAGGCGTAGTTTGATGACGCCAAGTTTGAGCGCAGGATCTTGGGACATGTTTTCACCTCACAGCCGGTGGAAAATAGGACACGGGCAGAAATCATGTTGATAGATGCAGTTATTAACGTTACTGCAGTATGAAGTAGAGCAGGACCGAGTGTTGTGGAGCTGAGCAAGGCCTAATTGCTGAAGTAACTCCCTTAAAGGGTTACTTCAGCAATTACATATGGCTTTGTATCAGTAGAAACCCTGGAGTACATTCAAATAATTGTGCTTTCCCCCTGAGACAAGAGAGTTATGCATTTTATTTCAGTAAAAATTCCTCCTATGATGGAAAATGCCGATATTTGCATCATCAGAGGAATGTTTGGCCAAAGGCTAAAGACTACAGCCAGCAGAGGGAGCCATTTCAGCATGTTTTGAACCTGCGCATGGGGGATGGGAGATAACACTCAGAGCTCAGCTCGCAGATATAGGCATTCATTTAAACGGAGTTATGGTGAGCAATGTAAGTCTTTTAAGACTTTTTAAGTCTCTCAAATTAATTTATATGAAGGTTAAGCTTGCAAAGGCATGAACTGAAACACGCCAGACTGAACTCGCGTTGTGAATGTATGCCGCGAGTGTAGTCGCGATTACCTCAGCTCTCATCACGAGAGCTCATCAGCTCATTTATCTCACTCCTGCAGTTAGTGCTCAGTGCTGTGATACCCGCGGGGTGACTCACTCATTATATTGAACAGACACGTTCAGTTTTTAATTGTAGTGTCTTCTCTAACTCAGTCACAGTAATCCAGTAGTGTTGGCTTTGGGAATGGCCTCACAGGTAGGGTTGGGCATCGTTTTGATTTGAACGATTCTGATTCCGATTCCGATTCTTACTTTTGATTCCGGTTCTTTTCGATTCTCAATTCCGATTCTTTGAGGGGTGGAGTCAAAACATGTCGCATCGATATTCAATTCTATTTTCAATACCACGGGGGGAAAAACGCTGCATATACTGTCAATTAGATATTTTTTATATACATTTTTTTTTTTGTCTGTCTTATGAAAGTCTAGGCAATCAAAAAGTTCTTCTGAAGAGATCACTTTATATGATAAAGTTTTTAAGCTTTTTCTCCTATATAAACATTGATCAATTGCTATTAAAATTATCTCACAAATATTTGCTAACTCAATGTATTTTTTACAATGGGGTAATTGTGTTGCAATAGCTTACACACAGCACAAGTACGCTTGATTTCAAATGGTAAATTGAATTTAAAAAGACGACTAAACAGTAATTAAATAAGAACAAATAAACATATTACAAAAAATAGCACAAATAAATGCAATAGAATAAAATATATAAATGAAATAGACTGCTTTATTTGTTCAGGTAGGTCTAACATTCAGGTAAGAAACTGAATTAACAAACGCAAAGTGGCTAATTAAATTGTTTTTTGCAGCAAAAAAAAATAGTTTCATATAAAACCATTAAAGTTACACAAGTTGATCAGTCAAGAGCAGTGTGATCGTTTGTCTTTTTGTAGTTTGACTTTGAATAACTGCTGTCCCTTTAAGAACTGCCGCACTCATGGATCCTGAACACTGTTCCTGTTACTCATTCTTCATTTCTTCCTGAATTGTTTACGACTGTGTTTACATTAATACTCTTCAAAATGTGCACTGAGAATTTGGTTGATTGTATTTGACCAATAATAAGCTGGAAAAAGAAGCAAATATTTGCACTTGTAGTCCTATGTCAGAGGCGGCTTTATTACGGTATGTGTGTGTTTGCGCTTCAGATGTGAGCGCGAAATCTGAGGGATTCGTAGAATTATGTGCAATCCCGCGCGAAATTCAGACCGATCACACACACTAACACTAACACGCTGTCGTGAGGAAAAGTCCAGCAGAACGCGCGTTCGCTGTGTTCAGAGGGTTAACCGGCTGAATGAGAAGATGCGTCAACTCGCTGTCAGTCAGAGAAGGAGAGCAGAGCGGAGCACAGCAGCTGGGATCGATACTGTAAAAACTGAGCAGGCTATCGTATCTTTTCAGATATTTCAGTATCGATATTTTTGACAACACTAGTTGCACTGTGCCGACCCAGGCTTTTTAAAAGTGAAATAAATCCACA
The DNA here is from genome assembly GCF_024679245.1 of Pseudorasbora parva. Lineage (NCBI taxonomy): Eukaryota > Metazoa > Chordata > Actinopteri > Cypriniformes > Gobionidae > Pseudorasbora > Pseudorasbora parva. The sequence goes on from NC_090174.1 coordinate 38,525,266, forward strand.
CTTCAGAGCGCCATTTACCGGGCTTCATCAGGTGGCCATGGAAACCAAAACTTGCGCGTTTGGAACCGATGATCAGAACCGAAAACAAATTTTCTAAACGATTCCAATGGAATCGTTGTTTTTTAAACGGTTCCAAGTTGGAACCGGTTCTCGATGCCCAACCCTGCTCTCAGGGCAGTGAAGCATTCTGGGAATTGTAGTCTTTCCGCCCCATGAGACAAATACATTTTCTGTCTTTTCTCAGTCTAGAAGGCGCCAAATTCAAAAATAATTTCACATTTCTACTACATTAATGACCCAGTTTAAATACAGATTCATCTTCCCAGCGCTGAAGCACCCCTTTAAATGCTATGCTGAGACGTCACGGGTCCTTGGTTAAAATAGCAATTTTCTCACAATTTACAAATAGTTGGAAACATTTGGGATATTGTAAGTACTCAACTGAACAAAATATATAACTGTTCTAGGGTTTTTTGGATATTTTACTGCAAAAATACTACATAGTGCACCTTTAATACCCTAATGATTTTTGGCATAAAAGAAAAATCAATCATTTTGACCCATACAATAGTATAGGCCATATTTATGGTTCTAAGACTGGTTATTTTTGCACTTTATCTGTTGTTTTTAAGCAGTAATGTTGTGAGAGCATCTCTGACAACTTCATTTAAAATATTTGGACACGCCCACCTTGTAAAATCTTTCATGGTGGTGTTGATCATGAAAACGCAGTAAGGCCCAGGACTTCCTTTTTTTGTTTTATTTTAATGTTTTTGTTTCTGAATAGCTGAGAGTGAAATGTTATCCTTTTACTGCATCTAAAATCGAACAGTCTCCTATTACAATGCTTTGATTCAGAAAACAAATCCGGTGTTGGATATGTAATCCCAAACTTAAGTGGAGCAGCACAAGAGAAGGACATCTGGCGACAAGAAGTCAGAAATATTCTAGAACACAAGGGCACTGAAGACGAGAGCCTTGAGACTCAAGAGTTTTCTGTTTTGCTTCCATGTTGAGGCATTCTATTTTTATTATTGAGGTCACAGCGTCTAAATTTTAAACAGTTAGATTAAAATTTGATATTAATGTCTCATCTAATTCAGAGGCTGAAATTAAACTAGGGATAGCCGCGTCTCTCTCCATATTAATGCAGTTTCATTCACAGTCGTTGGAGAATGCAGTGGCAAGCAGCTGCAGCGTAGCAGACAATCAATCATCCGCGTTCCTGAGTTTAGTCCCATCTGAGGGAATCATTGTTTTCAGAAATCAGAAATTCCTTGCGGTTCAGCTTGAGTGTGCATATATGTTTGTGATAACTTTATCCGAGAAACCTAGTTCCCCCCAGTCGGCTTATGCAAAGTTTAAAGGGTTAGTTCACCCTAAAATGAAATGGATGTCATTAATGACTCACCCTAATGTAGTTCCACGCCCGTAAGACCTCCGCTCATCTTCAGAACAGAGTTTAAGATATTTTATATTTTAGTCCCAAAGCATATGCAGTCTATGCCCACTTTACTGTCCATGTCCAGAAAGGGAATAAAAACATCATCAGAGTAGTCCATATGTTACATCAGTGGGTTGATTAGAATCTCTTGAAGCATCGAAAATACATTTTGTCCAAAAATAACAAAAAATACGACTTTATTCAGCATTGTCTTCTCTTCCGTGTTTGTTTTCAAACCTCAAATAAAGATTCAATTCGGATCGCCAATGTTATGTGATTAGAGCAGTTTGGCACGCAATCCAAACTGCTGAAATCACGTGACATTGGCGATCCGAATCATTGATCGATTCATTGATGAATCTTTATTTGAGGAACACGGAAGAGAAGACTGATGCTGAATAAAGTCGTATTTTTTATTATTTTTGGACCAAAATGTATTTTCGATGCTTCAAGACATTCTAATCAACCAACTGATGTCACATATGGACTACTCTGATGATGTTTTTATTCCCTTTCTGGACATGGACAGTACAGTGGGCATAGACTGCATACGCTCTCAGACTAAATATAAAATATCTTAAACTGTGTTCTGAAGATGAATGGAGGTCTTACGGGTGTGGAACGACATTAGGGTGAGTCATTAATGACATCACTTTCATTTTGGGGTGAACTAACCCTTTAAAGCTTCCTTTTCAGTTTAATGTAGGTATGATTAGAGCTAAGGCTATTGATTATCTTCCTTAACCAACTCTAATGCACAGGGGACATGATGGCAGCCCTTCATATTGCTCTTAGGAACCCTCCAATCAACAGCAAGAACCCAGCAATAAAGGTACCGACTAAAGGTCTTTTCACAATGAAGTATAGAGAGCACAAATGCTTGAAATACCTCATCTTTTCTGTCTTATATTCCCTCAGGAAAGAGCTCAGACTGTGGTATTGAGGGTTCTGACATCATTTAGGAGCAGCGACATAGAGCCCGCTGTTAAATCTCTCGACAAGAATGGAGTCGATCTCCTCATGAAGTATATCTACAAAGGCTTTGAGAGGCCTGTGGAAAATAGCAGTGCCATATTGCTGCAGTGGCATGAAAAGGTAAACCCACGCTGTCAATAGTGAGGTTTAAAGGGACATTTTGTATTTTAATTTCACTCAAGCTGTCACATTTCAGTCAGTAGTTCACAATGTACATCCAAAAATATTAAATATGTACACATTTTTGGTGTGCTATATATAACATGAATAAAACCTAACGTGGGCTTTTTCTGTAACAGGCATTTGCCATCGGAGGACTAGGCACAATTGTTCGAGTTATGACAGCCAGGAAGACCGTATGACTACCAGAGCAGACCAGGAAACAATGTCACTAAAGAGGACAGGAGGCAGATTTGCCTGTTACTTAAAGGAAAGAACAAGACACCATCATTTTGAATGCTATTGCCTTGATGAGAAAAAAAAAAGAACTGTAAACAGTAGAGAAACACCAAAGCACTTGTTTCAAACTGAAAAAATATGCTTGTGTAAAAGTGAAGTAACCTATGTCAATATATCATAAATTATTCTATGATATACTGGCATCAAAAAATATTTCAAACTGACATGGGGGGTTTTTTGAGGGGAAAAATGGAAGACAAAACAATGCCAGTGTACGTGATATGAGTAACATGGTGAATACAGATCAGGTGAGTGAGAGCAGAAAAGGTTGTTATTTGATTAGTTCGATTTAATCAATGTTTTATTTTCTTATTTTATCATCACATCTTTGGTCCCATACTCCAGTTTTGTTTTTTTGTGCAGAGATTTAATAATGGAACCAGTGATGTACACCAAAGTGGTAGAGTGGGGATCATTGTAAAGTGCCTGCTACAATAAAGTAAATGGATCTCCTTTATGTTGTCATCTGTGTTTGAGTTCATTTTAATACAGTATTTATCCAGAGTATGAACATGTCATAATTTGCCTCATCGGCCATAATAATAAAATGGACTGTACCACAGATTGTCCAACAGCTTTATCGGGATGGTGACCTACAGATGCAGGAAGGGCAGGGTAATTAAGATAATACATATCAGGAAAAGAAGATAAAGGGGTCTTCAAAGAATTCTAAAGGATGTGCAACTGATAACTTCTATCATGCGAAGACCAGTGCTCCTGGGATATATCATTCATGGAACAAAGTGCTGTAATCTCACTGCTGGGCGGCACAAGAACCAGGAGCTGGATTCATCTATAAATGTCAAATGATTTCCATGTGCATGAGCGGAATTAAATATTTAGTGAGTTTTACAACAGTCTTAATTGGGGATGCACATATTAAAATTCTGTCAGATAATGTTTTGTTTGTTTTTTGTTTTGTTTTTATCAATAACTGATAGATGGTCTGTTAAAGGGATAGTTCACCCAAAAATTTAAATTGGATGTTTATCTGCTTACCCCCAGGGCATCCCAGATATAGGTGTGTTTATTTCTTCAGTAAAGCACATGAAATTTAAACTCCAACCGTTGCTTGTATAATGCCTGTCAATGGGGTGTATTTCTATGAGAGCCACTACGAGAGTAAAAAACACAGAAATACAAATCCATATTAATCCCCGTGGGTGGCTCCACATTGATGTCTTTAGACATGAAACGAATTGTGTCTGCGAGAAACCGAACAATATTTGTTTTTTTGTTTTTACCTCAGACGAATCTCATCTAGTATTCCTCCATTACTTACGCTGGAGGAGGTCAAAATACCGTACAAAAAAAAAAAAAAAAAATTGTATATATAGATACCTCAATATTGCTTGTGTGGATTGGTTGGATGAGACATCTACGTAAATCTTGTATCTAAGTTCACGGCGGGATTTTGATTTCTTCGGTGGAAGTAATGGTGCTGGAGAGTAGTAGATGAGATTTGTCTGATATGAGGTAAAATTAAAAAAAAAAACTTTTCAGTTTCTCACATTAAAAACAATTGTTTTGTTTCATCATCAATGTGTCGTCACAAGCCACAGGGTTTAATATGGATTTGTATGTATATTGCTTTTTTTTATTCTCATAGAAATACACCCCATTGAAATGGATTATACAAGCAACGGTTGGAGTTAAAAATCTTAACTTGTGTTCTACTGAAGAAACAAAGACACCTACATCTTGGATGCCCCGGGGATAAGCAGATAAACATCATATTTTCATTTTTGGGTGAACTATCACTAAGTCGTATAGTATTTAGTCTAAATGAAATACAAAAAAAATGTTATCAGTCATTTAAATGCTACAAGCTAATTTAGACATTACAACGTTTATAATGGATGTTGAATTTAAAATGAATCTAATTTTGAGATTTGATAAAGATTTATATTTTTTAGACATTATGTAAATGTTGAAAGAAGTAAGCATAAACAATAGAAATTTCCAAAATTGACCAGTTGGGTTAGACTACTGATCAAAAAACATTGATACCAACACATTTACTAATAGAATATATAAAGGAACACCAAAAAATTAAGCAAAACAGTCATAAACTTTTTAATATTCTTAAATAGCATTCTTAAAAACAAAAAGCTTGCATGTTTTGGTATCATCACAGATTTTTTTTTCTTTTCTGCATTTAACAACAAACATCAAATATAATTTGGCAACAGATAAGACAAAACAGTTAAGTGATTAAAAACACATGACAATTGGACAATGCAAGTATGTTCAACTAGCAACTCTAGAACCCCTTAACTTATAAAGAAAGAGTATTCTGACCATTACATCACTTTTGAAAATGTTCCCTCCCACAACAGTAGGAACTGGTAGAAATCACCCGTACACCTTAGATCTGGCCCCATGTTGACAATAGAAAACAAATGCAGTTAAATTTCTTTCTGTTCCTTTCAATCCTGGCTGCTTATTCATTTACAGCATTCATTAAAATGGTGCAGGGGGCATCAACATTTAACAGATTTGCTAAATAACATGCATCAACTACGGGCGATTGGTAAGAAAACGCTTAAATAAAATGACTAAAAAGAAAGGGTATTGCATTTTCCCCTAAATCGTAAGTTGGTAGGTTTCTGTTGTGGTACATTTCACATATAAGTGCTTAAAGTCCGTATTCACCCCTGTGCTCTCAGATGAATGGTGCGGTGTGAATACAGCACTATCCCGGGACAGTCAGAGCAAGTACTTGCAAGGCTAATTTATAGGATGCTGGGAAGTTGAAACGCTTACACACTTACAAATGAAATAAGGCAAAAACATTTGACAGTCCACCAGTCAAGGTCAAACAACTAGACAGAGAGGAAACGGTGACATCCACCATCTGTTTCCCTCTTTATCTCCATCCAGCCCTCCTCCTTTTGGCAAACTAAAACAGCATAATAATAAAAAAGCTAGGCCATGAAACTATCTGTGCCTGCAACCCGGTTGTCTGCATAATTTGGGCAGTGGATTTTCCATGTGAAAGTTGATTTTGTTTGGCAGTGATTTGTTCGTTAGCAAAATGTTCTCTTTTATACAAGAGAACTATAAAATAAAATAAAAAAGCGAGTGGAAACAGGTATGACTTGAAAACATGCAAAATATATAAACTAGACTAAAAGGAGAGAGATGTCGGTATTTTAAGGGACCTTGTGCTCTCCACATGCAAGAATCTTTTGGTCCTATTGGATTGGCCATGATCAAACCTGCAGTTTCGGGGGGAAAGAGTTGAAAGAGCCGTCGTGTGTGCCGTTTCGTAACAGATCACAGACGGAGCAAGGGATGAGCTTTTTGCCAAAAGCGTGACATAACGGAATGATCAGACATGCCTCTTGCCAACAGCACAATAAATAAACATCAGAATCGAACTTAAATAGTGCAAGTAAAGTGCAAGGCCGTTATTGAAACCGCTATCATCGTAATTATCAACATTGTCATGTAATGAACCGAACGAAAACACTGATCACATCACTTCTTACTAGACCGACGCAGTGCACTTGTCCTTGAGACAGATGGGTCGTAAAGGAGGGACGCTCGTATGCCATGATCCTTGGAATGTCAGCTGACTGCACTTGTGTGAAGTGGCGGGAGGGTGCGCAGTTGAGACAGTGGCATGGTCCATTCACAGATTAGACAAAAGAACACTGCCCCTGTCACATGCAGAGGGTCATCTTTTCACAGATCTGCCACGACGAACAACCCAGACAGACACACTTCTCTGCATCACATTGACTTCTTATAGAACTATACATATATTTATATATATATAGATATATACACAAATTTGTACTTATATACAGGAGGACGCCTGTACATCTCTGACACTATAAAAGAGAGTTTTGTTGGCTATTGGTGTCCACTGCACACATGGAATAAGACATTAGGTTATTACATCAGCTATGCAAGTATGGGCTTACCACACTACTGAGGCATGCTAAAAAGAATCTCTTTTGAAGAAACGCTCTATAAAATGGAGATTCTGGTGTCAACGTAGCGAATAATTAAGGAGCGGTTAGCTGATGACCAAAATAACCCAAAAGAGGCACGGCGCGGTGGACCTCCTTCAAAAGCCCAGGCTATCGAGTCCACGGAATTTGTGTCAAGACGCAAAAACGAACACGTTTTAATGAACAAACACAAACAAGAAAGGCAAGACAGAGCAAATAAATGCAAACATGCTGCACGCTCCCTACGGGAAAAAGTTGTGTAAACGTCGCGGAGGCAAAAGTGTTGAGAAGGAAAAACAAACTTCCTTCTCCAAAATGTGTTTTGCCAAAGCCTTAGGCTCATCTTTTCGGAAGAATCTCCCTGGAATTACACCAATTGACGTAAAAAAATGTTTCCAAATCTCTCTCTGAAGTCTCCTCCGTTATCTTGTGCTCTCTAATCACCTTTAGAAACGGCGATAGCTGCCCTCAACAGGTCTGAACGCCAATGTGCTTGCGCTCGTACACTCATATGGTACATGCATGTAGTAAACCTCCGTGTTCTCCTGTATGTTGGAAGCAACGCTTTCGCATCTGGGCGTGTAGTTAGTTCAAATCTATAAATACATGTGAACTTGACAAACTGTAAATATCTGCCCACAATGATGAGATATTTTCTCTTGAATAGTCATTAAACTATCTAGGTCTAAATGAGATTAGGTTAAACAACCAGCTTATTCAGAAGAAACTACCTACAACTTGTGACATGACATGAGCGTGTGTGTGTGTGTGTGTGTGTGTGTGTGTGTGTGGAAGTTGGCATGATGCCACCATGTGGTCAATAATTATCCAACATGCCATCAGAGAAGAGGTTTTGCACATCCAACATGGCCGCCATCTCCAGCACATGTTTCTGTAGAAGGCTGCTCTCCACCATCTCCTGTTTCGGCAGCGGAGGGTACGATTCTGGAAAACTCCTCGCTTCCTGTAACATGCGCACAGAAACAGCATCCTTATCCAGCTGCTTCATGACAACACCTTGAATAAAACTGCTGCAGCCTTATAAATCTGATATCTACACCTGGTCACTTGATATGTGCGACATACTTTTCGGTTTTAGTTGCGGCAGTTAGCTTTCTGAAGAGATACTAAGCTACTCCTCTGTTATAGCTTATAACACACTCTCACATTTATTTTGAAACATTTTGAGAGGAGTAAAATTTACATGTTGTGGTTTCAACGTACAGACGGATTTACAATTGTTGTAAGAAATGCTGGAATGCGTCTCAAACCACTTCCTTAAGTGATTGCTCGGATCTCACAGTCTCAGAAGCGCTTCGGAGAGCATTTACAACTGGTCTTTTCATAACTGGAAAACTATCCGATCAGAGAAAAAGCATGAAGTGACCAGGTCTAAACAGGCCTTTTGATATGGCATTGACTTGATTTGGTTTTACTTTCAGAGGACCGAAATTTGTTTATATGTTCTGGTAATGCGGCTGTTTTGAGTCGGTAGGTCTCAAACTGTAGAGTGTGTAGTTCCAGCCGGAGGTTAACAATAATATATATAACAAATTGAAAGCTTATTTCATTCTGATGATAATTTTTTTAATGCAATATAATTTAATTTGACTTTAAATGACTAGATTTTATCAATAAATAAATCATAATTTAAGCACATTCTTACAACGTCTTTCAACTTCCAATTCAAAATAATTCACAACTTGTCTCAACTTCATGCATAACCCCTTTAATTCAGCTCAAAATATCTTGCATTGGGTGTCTGCCTCATATAACATGATATTTCATGACTCTTGCCACTGGATGGCCTTATAGCTTTATATCATAGGTGGCAAACTCCGGTCCTGGAGAGCCACGGCCCTGCAGAGTTTTTCTTCAACTCTAATCACACACACCTGTACAAGTTAATCAAGGTCTGAAGGGTACAGGCAGGTGAGTTTTATCAGGGTTGGAGCTGAACTCTGCAAGACTGAGGCTGAATCTGAAATCGCCCCTATACCCTTAAATAGGGCATTATTTCAGGGGACAGCCATTTGTAGTGGTTTCCGAAACAATAGTGGACATTATTGAGTGCACTCATTCAATCCCACATTGCACCGCAATAATGAGTGTACAGCTGATGTACACACAGCGCCAGTCTGAATTCACTCCCTCGTTTTCATTCACTACTTCAAGTGAACTGTATAAGTGGACTAACGTAGGGAATAGCGATTAAAGGTTTAGGGGTGATTTCGGATTCTCTCCGGGACCGGTTCGCCACCCCTCCTCTATATGGACCAAATGAGCTGTTCTGCTGGGTCCTAAAATCAGTTTGTTCAGTATGCATTTAGTAACGTTTTAGCATTTTTATTACAATTTTGAGAATTTTTTGTTTTTTCAATATGTACTGAAGTATTCCTCGCATGCCATTAATTTCATAAGGTTACTTTTTTTAATTTCAACCACGAAACTCCTTGAATCCAGTCAGTTTTTTGTGTGTGTATATTCATGGTTCAAGTATGAAAAAAGTGCTAGGGTCTTGGACCACACAGATGAGCACACTCAATTAAGCTTGTTTCGGGTCTAAATGAGGGAAAGAAGAGGGTTCTTAATGCAGCTTTGTATGTCTAAAACTCTGGAAATCTCAGAATTATTTTCAGGATTGTGGGATACAAAAAGTATAGTAGTATTATTTATTATATTTATATAAGTATTATTAATTTACTAGTATTTATTATATAATAGTATTTAATAGTATTTATTATATTTTGTAGCATTAGCATTTATTTTTTAATTAAAATTAAAATAAAATGTTAATACTTCAATGAAAATAAGAAATGTTGCACACACACACACACACATATATATATATATATATATATATATATATATACATATATACATATATAGATAGATAGATAGATAGATAGATAGATAGATAGATAGAGATATATATATAGATATTAATGAATGTAACCAGTCTGTTATAAGAAGTATAAAGGTTGGCTACAATACATAATATTTAAAAGTATATTTAGTATGTATTTATGTGTTTGAACTGTGCTGCATTTTAACACTCATAAATATACCCAAAAAATGTTAAAAGTATTATTGACCAATTGTGTTACTAAAGTAACATGTATACCATTCATTCAATTCATTCTCACCCGGAAGAGTTTGTGTAATCGAAGCGTGATGGAGCAGAACACGAAACGGATCATGAGCAGACGCAGAAATTCATCACCATAAAACTGCAGAAAGGCCTGATCTGGAAGACAGTCAACAGGAAAACTATGAGATATATATTTGTCCATTGGTCCAACCTGTCAATGGTGTAAAAAATTTTTGAAAAAATAAAGATGCACAAAACAAATGACAAGGGTTATATTGTTATTACCTATAACACGGGAACTCGTGATCATTTGGCCAATGTCATGGAAAATCTTCCGCAGGAGTTCCTGGGCCTTTTCCCACAATCCATAGCGCATGCTGCTCAGTCCGCAGACAGACAGGAAGCCCATGAGGGGGTTGTAGAGGAAGAGAGTAAACAGACTCCCACGCTGAGACTGGTCTATGTGTGAGTAAATAATAAAACAACAGTATAAAAATACAATAGACAATCAATATAATAACAGACAATCTTACTTCAAGCCAATAACAACCAAGGAAATAATAAAAAGCCAAACAAATATAGACAAAAAAAAAATGTCTCTCAACACAGTCAAAGCAATAAAAAAAGGAAACCTTGCATGCTCTTTGGATATACTATCGGAGAAAGCAGGCATACAAGTGGTTGGCCGAACAGGTTGGAGAAATGCTGTGGAAAGACAGGAAGAAGTCAAACAGTTAATTTTACATGAATTTTCTTTTCATTTTTTTAACAATAAATGTACTAGTAGTGAATAGTGAATAGTGAATGTGCGATAACTGTACACTAGGGGGCGCTCAATTACTGAACAAAGCAGCCAACTAAAGAAAATCAGTTGAGGAGGAAAAAACCTGAAACAAAGGGTGATCAAATCAATCTATGAATAACAAAAAAACAACAACAACAGAGCTGTAACTCTTTAACTCTCTCTATTCAAGGTATCTTCTAATGTTTATTCTAGTCAAGAAGTCAGATTGTCTTATTTATGGAGCAAGCACATGGCTGCTCTTGAATAATGAATGGCCTCATGATGTCACAAAATACTGCAATGATGGAACAAACGTGAGTGTGTGAAAAAGAAAGAGAGATGGAGAGTCTAACCTTATAAGCAGTGCTGTTGGATGAGTCGACAATGATAAAAAGAGGTTTCCTGGTGAAGGGGAAAAGGTCTCCTGGGTGGAGGCTTGAAAACACACATTTGTGCAGACATGCATGTTAAAATAACACCTCAATTTTGCAAACGTGTAGTAAAGCACAGTTTCTATGTACAGTAGGCTAGCACAGAATGGATGTCAATGAAGGCTCACCAGTGCATCTCTTTTTGTGCCTGATTTCTCTTCTGCACCATCTCACCGTTCACCACATCTCGGTTAGTATTGGTCAGGACACCTCCAAAGTCATAAGGTCCTGTAAATAAATGTTAAGGTTATGTGAAATAATGATGGGACAGATCTTACTCCTCGTATGCGCGGAAATGTAGCATCGTGATGGTTTGAAAAATGGTTTCTCCATTTCCAACACTGTTCAAAAGGCTGGGTTCAGTTTAATTTGTTTTGAAGGTATTGAATATTTGTAATTAGCAAGGTGTCAATTAAAACTGACAGAAAATACATTTATAGTTATACTAAATATATATAAATATATATATATATATATATATATATATATATATATATATATATATATATATATATACATATATATATATACATATATATATATACATACATTACATACATGGACAACGATCAGGCATAACATTATGACCACCTTCCTAATATTTTGCTGGTCCCCTTTTTGCTGCAAAAACAGCCCTGACCCTTCGAGGTATGCACTCCACTAGACCCCTGGACGTCTGCTATGGTATCTGGCACCAGAACATTAGTAGTAGATCCTAGTAAGTCCTGTAAGTTGCGAGATGGGGTCTCCATGGATCGGATTTGTTTGTTCAGCACATCCCACAGATGCTCGATTAGATTGAGATCTGGGGAGTTTGGAGGCCAAGTCAACACCTCAAACTCGTTGTTGTGCTCCTCAAACCATTCCTCAACCATTATCCTGCTGAAAGAGGCTACAGCCACCAGGAAATACCATTTCCAGGAAAGGGTGTACAGTAGGGCAAAAAAGTATTTAGCCAGCCACCAATTGTTCTCCCACTTAAAAAGATGAGAGAGACCTGTAATTTTCATCAGAGGTACACTTCAACTATGAGAGACAGAATGGGAAAAAATCCAGATAATCACATTTTTAAAGAATTTATTTGCCAATTATGGTGGAAAATAAGTATTTGTTCAATAACAAAAGTTTATCTCAATACTTTGTTATATACCATTTGTTGGTAATGACAGGGGTCAAACGTTTTCTGTAAGTCGCCACAAGGTTTTTAGACACTGTTGCTGGTAGTTTGGCCCATTCCTCCATACAGATGTTCTCTAGAGCAGTGATGTTTTGGGCCTGTTACTGGGCAACACAGATTTATTTACTCCCTTTCAAAGATTTTCTATGGAGTTGAGATCTTGAGACTCCAGGACCTTGAAATACTTCTTATGAAGCCACTCCTTTGTTGCCCAGGTGGTGTGTTTGAGATCATTGTCATGCTGAAAGACCCAGCAGTCTTCAATGCCCTTGCTGATGGAAGGAGGTTTTTACTCAAAATCTCATGATACATGGCCCCATTCATTCTTTCCTTTACACAAATCAGTCGTCCTGGTCCCTTTGCAGAAAAACAGCCCCAAAGCATGATGTTTCCACCCCCATGCTTCACAGTAGATATGCTGCAACTCAGCATTCTTTCTCCTCCTAACATGACAAGTTGAGTTTTTACCAAAAAGTTCTATTTTGGTTTCATCTGACGACGACATTCTCCCAATCCTCTTCTGGATCATCTAAATGCTCTCTAGCAAACTTCAGATGGGCCCAGACATGTACTGGCTTAAGCAGGGGGACATGTCTGGCACTGCAAAATTTGAGTCCCTGGCGGCATAGTGTATTAGTGATGGTAGCCTTTGTTATTTTGGTCCCAGCTCTCTGCAGGTCATCCCCCCCTGCTTTTTTGTAGGTGACCAAATACTTATTTTCCAAAATAATTAGCAAATTAATTCTTTAAAAATCAGAAGTCAATCAATTGGTGGCTGACTAAATACTTTTTTGCCCCACTGTACATGGTCTACAACAATGCATAGGTAGGTGGTACGTGTCAAAGTAACCTCCGAATGGTTGGCAGGACCCAAGGTTTTCCAGCAGAACATTGCCCAAAGCATCACACTGCCTCCATTGGCTTGCCTTCTTCCCATAGTTCATCCTGGTGCCATGTGTTACCCATGTAAGCAACGGACATGCACCTGGCCATCCATGTGATGTAAAAGAAAACGTGATTCATCAGACAAGCCCATCTTCTTCCAGTTCTGATGCTAATGTGCCCACTTGTTGGTACTTCTGTCGGTGGACAGGATTCAGCATTGGCACCCTGACTGGTCTGTGGCTATGCAGCCCCATACGCAACAAACAGCAATGCACTATGTATTCTGACACCTTTCTATAAGAACCACCATTAACTTATTGAGCAATTTGAGCTACAGTAGCTTGTCTGTTTGATCAGATCACACAGGCCAGCCTTCGCTCCCCATGTGCATCAACGAGCCTTGGCCGCCCATGACCCTGTCGCCGGTTCACCACTGCTGGTCCTTCCTTGGACCACTTTTGATAGATACTGACCACTGCAGACCTGGAACACCCCACAAGTCGTCTACCCACTCTATCACAATTTGTCCCTTGTCAAATTCACTCAAATCCTTACGCTTTTCCTGCTTCTAATACATCAACTTTGAGGACAACATATTCGCTTGCTTACTAATATATCCCCACCCACCAACATGTGCTGTGATGAAGAGACAATCAGTGATATTCACTTATATTTACTTCATAATGTCATAATGTTATGCCTGATAATATATATATTAAAAAAAAATGAAATAAAAGTAAAATGTGGTATACCATTAGCTAAGCTATATTACACTTCCTGGTATTCTTGAATGGATTTTTCATGCAGAATATACCCACTCAAAATATACCCATTTAAAAGATGATTGCAGAGTAAAGGCTGGTAAGTGATTCAAATAAGTCTTTGTTACTACAGATGTGTTTTTGAACATGGCAGTATGTTTGTGAGGCACATCATACATGAAAATACATGTCTCCAATCCTCTAGTTTGATTGGCTGAACAATGTTCCAAGATCACTTATTTAGTTAGTATTTATGTAAAGAGTAAGAGAACAACATTCCATATCATCCAGTGATTTCAGAAAGAACAACAGTGTGCTAAAACACCTCAGCATACCTTCACATTCAGAGCGTCCATTGGGGAAAACTCCAGTGGCAGAGAGATACACCAGCAGGACACTATTGGCTGGCAGCTCCTAGCAATAAAAGAATCAATGAGAGAAAATAAAACTTTCAATGACTAGAACAGAAAAATATAATTTAATTGTACAACTATAAATCAGAATACTACAAATGGTAAAGCAGCGTCATAGCAGGCTTAATTATTAAGTTCTGTGGCATGCCAAGTGCTGCACAGTCAGAGCATCTCGGTATCGCCCTCAAAATATAACATTTAAAAACTATATGGCAACAACTTTGCACATAGGGACAAACACACACACATTGAACAGCTAAATACAGGAAATGGTAAACAAAGCACATGGAAGAGCCTTATTTGTCATCATTTATCAAAACAAAACATGAAGCAAGATGGAAAAAAACTAAAAATAGGGGTGTCTGAGAGTTAAAAATGAACTGCTATGTAGCAAAAGCAAGCAAGAATCGTGTGCATGTGGGTTTTCCTCACACTCTCGAGGTGTGACGCTACAGCAGAGCAACAGGCAGAGCAGATAGTAACACGCTAACACCCCTGTAGCATGCCACACACACACAGACACACACAGACACACACACTTACACATGAGGTGTCACTTCAGACAACAGAATAGAAACTAGTGCACAGGACAGGATCATGAAGAACCATAATGCAATCATGCAGGAAATACCTGTAAAATTGTTTCATTTTTATGTATCTTTAAAGGCCCAATAAAAGCATATGATGAGCTATGTTAATGTGTTTTCATATAGACAGGTTCAGGTGAGGAATATTAAAGGATTCCTCCTTTTAAAGTCAATAGGCTTTAGTCTAGCTATATGTTTAAAGTTTTAGGAGGAGATGAGACAAATGTGTGTAGTGTGTAAGATCACTACACTGAAGAGAAAGATCGTATATGGAATTTAAATATGTAAACTACTGTTCAAACGTTTTGGGGCAATAACTTATGTTTTTCAAGAGGTCTCTTCTGTTATCTAAGACTCCATTTATTTGATCAAAATATAGTAAAACTGTAATACTTTGAAATATTATTACAATTTAAAATAACTGCTATCCATTTTGATATTTAAAATGTAATTTCTGTGATGTAAAGCTAAATTTTCCAAATCAAAACTCCAGTCTTCAATGTCATATGATCTTTTACAAATCATTTTAATACGCTGATTCAATACTCAAGAAACATTTCCTATTACTATCAATGTAGAAAACAGTTGAGCTGCTTAATACTTTTTGTGGAATCATACTTTTTCTAGCCTGGTCCTACCAGACTCTCGTACATTTCCTTTGTACAGAGAGTCTGGCCACTCTCCATTGACAAGTGTTCACTTCCTTGAAGTCGGGAACTCTTTTGAAGTTTAAAACTATTGGATCTGCCATAACCAATCACTAATGTTTAGTCGTGACGCATGTCATCTCAAACCATAGACTGTACTGCATATACATCAACGTCATTGTTCTCAGCCACTCCCTCTGTTCGTTGATTGGACCGGTTAAATTTTGACCGGAGAAAACCAGAGAATATACCGCAATCCGCATAAGATGGAGTACTGAAGGAAAATGAACATTTAGCGGAAGTACGTAGAAGGGCGGAGCCAGGCTATATTGAATTTGTTAATAAATAGATTTGAAATTAACAGCATTTATTTAAGATATAATTTTTTGAAACTAAAATGTGTCACTTTTCTGAATAAAACATGATTTCTTAAAATAAAATAAAAAAGCTACTTACTGACCCCAATAGTCAGGGACTTTTGAAATGGCAATTTATATTTACTAAATGTGCATTTTGTCATTTATGAATGTCACTGCTATAAGGTATCTACACAAATATAGAGTCTAAACAGGATTTAAAAGAAAGGATGGATTGACAAGTTGATAAATTGACGTGCTTAAAACTGCAATGACATCTGACAAACCTTGAAGGAGGCAGACAGGAAAGTGTAGAGCTGGCTGAAGGTTGGTTTGTAGAGTAGATATTTATGAGGGTTCTCTCTCTTGGCAGGCTTTTCATTGGGCTCCTATAATGAGAGAGATAAATGAGTGAGAGAGGAATAGAGAGACACCGAGAGCAGGTGGAGTGAGAAAGAACAGTGACAGAGACACTGTAGGTGAAGTACTAAAATAGCAAGGGAGGAAGGGTGAAAATACTCAGAAACACTCAACATAGAGAGTGACAGGGAGAGTGTAAGAGTCTTCTCTTACAAGTGTCCCTGGTTTGGAGCTCTGTGTGGCCAGGTTCACTGGTTCCCTCTCAAGCGCTTGAAGCATACGGAACATATCGATGGTCAGCTCGCTGAACTTCACCTGCAAACCAGACGAAATCCAACCATTGCAAAAACCAGAGTTGTAACCTACACAAGTTTGAAGTGTCTAATCATTTACATAATAAAGGACCGCTTGAATTTGATACATTATGTAACTTGTTCAGCCTGCTAGATGTTTTGCATTACTGTACTCCCACCTGATTGTTACAGTTGCCAATGATGAGCGCATCTGCCAAGGTGAGCTGGCCAACAACCATGCCCTGTTCAAGAGGGGGCACACCCCCCTCCTGCAACCGATTGGATATGACCACCACGGCGTTGTCATCATTTAGGATCATAAGAGGATCTGCCTGTGTAGGTGGAAAAATAGTGTGAGAAAGACTCAAAGGTAAAGAAAATATTCAGATTTTTTTTACAGGGCGGACTACAAGTTGTGTAAGAAGAGGTATTTACAGTGGTGGTCAGAATTTTTGGCACCCTGGTAAATATGAATCAAAGATGGCTGTAAAAATAAATCTGCATTGTTTATCCTTTTGATCTATCATTCACAATAATACACAATAATCTATCCTACCATGGTTGGGGGGGGGGGGGGGGGGGGTTACATATTTTACTTACATATTTGGCCAGTCAGAGGTGTTTATGATTCCAAAGCTCAAAGTCACATTTTTTAAATTCCAGTACCGAATTAGTATTGCAGTAGGCAGTTTTGACAACACTACGTCTGAGATACTGTGCTTTTCAAAGTGCACATTTGATCAGTTTCAACATGAAACAAAAATTAAACTGATTTACTGTAATATAAAAATTGTCAGTTTCCACCAAAAATATGCAGCACAACTTTTTTCAACATTGGTAATAATAATTATATTTTAAATATTTTTTAAATAGAAAACATTTTAAAATAGTATGGTTATTAAAAACTGTAATAATGTTTTATAATAATATTATTGTTACTGTATTTTTGATCAAATAAATTATAGCCTTGTTGAGCATATCACTTTTTTAAAATGTTACCACTCAAACTTTTGACTGTTTTGACTTAACTGGCTTACTGTGAATGATTAGGTATATATTATTCCATTCATAATTGGCTCAATCTCTGAACCACTTTTCTTTTCTGTTGACATACACAATATGTTTTTATATTAAGAAAGGGGGGTTGTGAATCGCATTTCATAGTAACTTTAACTGTGCAATACTGATGACACTTAGACATGCTTAAAAAAATGCTTACCTCTACAAAAGCAGCAACTTCTTGCAGCACCAGGTTCCACTCTAACTGGTCCTCTGTGTTGAACCGTTGGGTGTAGTCCTCAATCTCCTCAGACAGCTCCTGCAGAAACACACCACAGATGGTCTCAGACACAACAATATAAACCTTACTGTGTTTTTCTTCTCACAAACAGTGAATTGTTGCCAGCATATGTATTAGTCCTTTGTAAAAGCAAATATAAATAAATCCGTTAATTTCTAAAAAATAAGAATAATGGCTGACAGTTTGCAATTTTACTTAAACAGTGCCAGAATTGATGAGGCATGAATTTTGTCTTAATTCCAGCTGCATAACTGACCAACTGTTAATGCAGACTGATCCTTTGGCAAGAACCTCTGTTCGACTGGATATCTATAGGGAGGTGAGCCATGGGCTAAAAATGTGTAACTGGTCCTTTTGGTCTGCTGTCCATGTCTTACCTTGACTAGCACTTTAACCAGGTCCATTTTGTTGAGCAACAGACAAACAACGATAAACCGAGCGTAATACCTCAGCTTTTTTACAACCAGCTCAGGCCTGTGCAGAGATGGGACAAGATTAATAAACGGAAGAGAAAACCACACAAGACAGAAATTTGGGATCTTTATTGACTTGCTCTTAAGTACAGTGGAGCAAAAAAGTATTTAGTCAGCCACCAATTGTGCAAGTTCTACCACTTAAAAAGACGAGAGAGGCCTGTAAATTTCATTATAGGTACACTTCAACTATGAGAGGTCACAGCTTTCTGCAGACCATTAACTAGGTTCCCCCCGAGTGGTTATGGGATTTTTGCTCACCGTTCTTGTGATCATTATGACCCCACAGGATGAGATCTTGTGTGGAGCCCCAGATCGAGGGAGATTATCAGTGGTCTTGTATATCTTCCAGTTTCTAATAATTGCTCCCACAGTTGATTTCTCATTCTGTCTCTCATAGTTGAAGTGCACCTATGATGAAAATTACATGCCTCTCTCATCTTATTAAGTGTGATAACTTGCACAATTGGTGGCTGACTAAATACTTTTTTGCCTTACTGTATATTACTTCAAAGAACTTTCCAGAACATAGTTAATTACAATCAAGTAAACATCAACTTTGCCAATCACACATTAGCTTTTTTTCACCTGTCTTCTTTGTTGACTTGGTGGTAATATGATCGCTGGCGAATGGCCGAATAGAAAGAAAAGGCTTCATTTAGGTAGCTTGTTTCTGAAGTGCGGAGGCTGAGGAAGACAAAATAAAAAAAATTATGGGTAAACAATTCTTGAAGTACATTGTTTGAAGTGTACAAGATGAATGAATAGTTGTGTTAAGAGGATCCTTACTAGTAATGGTAGTACAGCTGCCCGATTTTTGAGGCCACTTCACCGATCTGCCACCTCTTGAGACCATACCGGTTATCCAGGACTTGTCTATTCTCCAGTCACATAAACCCAAATAAGAATCATCAAGAATCATCTGTCATTAATGTTGACATCATTTGGTGCAGAGGAACTATCAGAGGGACGTTTGATCATGCATGTTAAATCATCAGTCTTATGTAGTTCTAAGCCAAAGAACCAGTTTTATTTTTGAGCTTTTGGTAAAAACAGACCTTTCTGTTTTAAAAATAGATCTATCTAGAGGGCTGACCTGTGCTGCTGCTGAAACTTCCACAGCTTGGTGTATACGTCAAATGTTCGGCCAAAATAGGACTGCCACTGCTTGTGTCCATATTGAGGCAGATCCCTGCAGGAGTGTGAGAGAACAAACAAGAGAAACACAGCCAAATTTACTTCAGTAATGAATTCTCCTCATTTATGTTATGTCTCCTCAAACATCAAATTAACAGCTTTAGGAAATTAAGCCGACAAATCATGAGCGAAATCAAAATAATCCCATTTCTAAATGTTTGTGTTTACACAGTATTTGGAACTGATAGGTGTAAAACTATTTACAGTTAGGAGCGATTTAAAAAATAGATAGGGTAGAATTTATTTTCATGCCAACAATCTTTACAATAAGGGCAATATGAACAAGGAACTGATATCAAAGACCCTTGTCACAGTTGTGAAAAAAACATATAAATAAAACAAGTAAATATATTTTTAACCTCTTAAACTCCAGGACCATTTTTTGGGATTTCCGCCTGGATTTGGCCTCCACAAACTGAAAGGCTTCCCATACACACATTCAGTGGTCTAAGTTCAAAATGTTGGTGTCATTTTACAGGAAACCCTTTGAAGTTACATAAAACACTGCTAAAAGTGATAAACATGTAAGTATATGTTGTCTAAGATGTAAAAAAACCCCAAAAAAGTAGGCGCTTTTTGATCATTTTTGTTATAAATTCATTTTTGAAAGTGTGTAACTCAGGCCCTGTGTGCTCTAGGTTAATGCAGACAGTTTGGGCAGTTTCCACTAAATTCCAGAAAATATTGGAAAAAAAGAAGTTTGTTTGTGTCATGTTGCATGCAAGATTTATTCAAAGGGGACCCCTATCCCCCCTATCAAATTCCAAAAGGGATGCCAATCTCCAGAAAGTAGAGACTCTAAGCGTACCACATATGACATCATAGCTCCTCCACAGACATTTAAAATTGAAAGTATATACATGACAATGTCATTCCGGACTCTGTACAGGGTCCACGGAGTTTAAGTGGTTAAAAAATGGTGACTTCCACGTCACTAGAAAATTTCATCACAATGTATTTGATAAAAAGTTATTTAGTAAACAAGTTAAATAGAGACATCTTCAATAGAGACAACAGATTATTGGGAAAACACACACACACACACACAAACAGTTTGTCTTCCATTGTATAGATGAAAAAAATGCTGGGACATATCTCAAAATGTCGGGGGGGGGGGGGGGGGGGGGATTCTTTCACAGGCAACAGATGAAATAATTAAAATGTCTGGGTGAAATACCCCTTTAAATTTATAACCGTGTAAAGAAAATTAGTCTTGTGATTCGAGTTAATGTTTTTTTTGTGCCTATATTACCAGAATTCTATGCAAATGGCATCTTTTTTTTCTCTCGAAACTTATTTGAATCTGGAAGGATTGTATTTGGCACAGAAATACTCAATTTTTTAACAAAATTTAACATTTTTTTTTTTTTTACTTGTCCATGTTTAGCATTAGAATCCAACTCTTTAACACTGTAAATGAGTCAGAATGCATGCAAAAGCATTAGACACCCCCTTTAAATATGATCAAAGTACTGTGACTCATTGTTTTATATCACTGGTATGCTTTAAAAAACTATAATAATTAAGGTTGTATTCCAACCAAACCTCCGACCTTGATACCCACATATTATATAAGGCATTTCCACCCATCTGCCTTGACACTCCAATTCCAAGACATCATTTTGGACAACAGGAGATGAGCCTTCCAAATATACAAGTGGTCATGGTTGTCATGCACCTAATTAACATCATCGTGACAATGATGAGAAGATATTGATGGAGCGGGAGGGCAAAAACAGAGCAATCAGAGATAGTCAGAAAGTGCGAGTGGGTGAGAGTGTTTGGGCAGGGCTGTGGTGAGTCATAGTGCTGATGATGTGAAGGAATTTGACGAGCTATGGCAATCAGCTGGAGAAGTAGCTCTTTTGCCTCTACTCGCTCTTTCTCTTTATTCCTTTCGCGTCCTTTTCCCCCTGAACCCTCCTCAAACACCTCTAGGCCCTATTGTTATCATCAGAGGGTTGCTATGACAACAGAAGCAGGGACTAGGGAAAAAAGGGAGGTTGCGAATGCAGCAGGTAAATGCGAAAGCCCTCATTTACACATGATTACAGTAGATGACGCATCATTTATCATTCTGGGAATGTCAAAAAATAAATCATGTACAGGCATAACTTTGAGTTACACATATATAACGCGAGCACACACACACACACACACACACACACACACACACACACATCATCCAATGCAATTAAACGCCAGCACCCAGACACGCCTCCTTTCATTCATGCAGATTCGATGTAACCGAGTACTGTATGTATTTTATTTCCACAGCTTTCATTCATAACGTGCTTTCACACGTGCTGTAAGATTATAGAGATGGATTTGTGAGATTTACGGTTCACCCCGTTGCCCTTGTGGGATGCGTGAGACAAGGTCAGGAAGGAGATAGGTGCAGTCATTAGGCAGAGCTTTAATTTCACTACATGCACCATTAATTTCCCATCCTCTCTGACAGCATTAATACCCACAAGACAGATTCACTGGCGGAGCACAGCCAGGGACAGACCTGTAAATTAAGGAAGGAGGAGAAAGGAGGGAGATAGGATGGTGTATGTGTGCCGATGGGGTCAGATATAGTTGAGTAACAGAGCAATATTGCATCTGTATGGTATGGCTAAGCCCTCTTGTACTCCACTGCTTTAACTGATTTAAGTATCAGTATTAAGTATCATTCCTGTTTTTTATTAAGATACATTTTTTTTAAATATTTTGATGTATTTTTTTAATGAAAATTTCTTTATTAAGATTTTCTGTGCACTTTTTAAATTAAACATAGCTACACTACATGGACAAAACTTTTAATTATTGAATGAGTGTTTTTCAATCAGACCCATTGCCACAGCTGTATAAAATCAAGCACCTAGCCATGCAGTCTTGATTTGTTTAAAAAAAAAAAAAAAATTTAAAAATAAGCCAAGACAAGAGCTCCGTTAATTAATAATGTTATAGGATGCCACCTTTGCACCAGGTCAGTGAAATTTCATCCCTGCTAAATATTCCAAGGTCAACTTTAAGTAGTATTATTGGAAAGTGGAAATAATACAAGCAAGTTAAGAAACAGCAGCCACGAAACAGAAGACCAAGCAAAGACTCAGAGTGGGGTCACCGAGTGCTCTGCTGATTCCATAGCTGAAGACCTCCAAACTTCCGCTGTAATTTATATCAGCACAAAAGCAGCTTCATGGAATGGACATGGAATGGAGGCACATCACCAAATACCATGCCTAGCATCAGATGGAGTGAAGAAAAGCATGCCGCCAGTAAAAAACAGGTGGACTCTGGAGCAGTGGAATTGTGTTCTGTGGGATGACGAATCATGCTTCTGTGTTTGGCAGTCTGATGGGCAAATCTGTGTTAGGTGGATGCCAGGTGAACATCACCTGCTTCACTGCATTGTGCCAAAAAGTTTGATGGAGTAAAGTTTGATTGAGGAAGAATAATAATATCCGGCTGTTTTTCAGGGGATGGGCTAGACCCCTTACTTTCAGTGAAGGTAAATCTTAATTCTTCAGCATACCAAGACATTTTGGCTGATGCGATGCTTTCAAATTTGTGGGAACAGTTTGGGAAAGGCCCAAACATGACTGTGCCCCAGTGCACAAAGCAAGGTCCATAAACGCATGGTTGGATGAGTTTGGTGTGGAATAACTTGACTGGCTCGCACAGCCATAAATAACACCTTTGGATGAACTGGAACGGAGATTGTGAGCCACTTAATATCAGGATTTTACTCTAGTCTAGCCTGACAAACCAGACCCCCATCGAGGTGTTGGGTCTGGGAACTCACCATTCACAGGGCTCAATCCGAGGGGCGGGATAAACGGTTGTCTTTCAAATTCCCTCTGCCATACAACCAACCAGAGCAACGAAGAAGGTTCTTTCTTTCTTAAGAATGACTTTAGTACCGTTCTTTGTTCTTTTCTCAAAGAAAAGCTTAACAACAAGTCTTCCAGAGTCACGGCCAAAGCCTATTCGAAAGACTGCTGTTCACCAGCTTTGGTTTCTTTGCAGAGAACCGTCGCAACTCTGCCGTCATTATGTTAAGCCCGCCCACCGACTCTATACACGATGTGATTGGCCTGACAAGTTTGTTTTTTCCAGCTCACAATCCAACAGAGAGTTGCTAGACTACCCTGGCTGCAAATTAGATTTGCTGCAGCTAGGGTGCGTCTAGATTTCTAGGCTAACTCCAGTCTTTAATGTCAGATGATATTTTAAAAAATCTTGTCACTTTTATATGCCGTTTTGGTGATTTCTTATTATTCATGTTGAAAACAGATGTGCTTCAATATATTCATGTCACATTTAAGCAAGTCACGATTAATCGCAAGAAATTGCATCCAAAATAAAAGTTTGTGTTTACATATCAATGAATTATTCATTATTATTTATATTTAAATACACTCACATACATGTATTTAAGAAATATTTGCATATATACACTGTGTATATAAACTTATATTATATATAAATAATACAAAAAAATCTTAAATATATATACATGAATGTGTGTATTTATATACAGTAATGGTCAGAATTATTGGCATCCCTGGTAAATATGATCAAAGATGCCTGTAAAAATTGTTTATCTTTTATTCAAAAAATTCTAACCTTTCATACAAGTACAATAATTGAAAGTGGGGGTTAAATCAAATTATTCAGAATCTGTCCAGATCCTTCATATTCCTAGATCCGTGTTGGTGCTTCTTCTCTTCATTCACCGCACTCATTTTCTAAAGGGTTCGTGTCAGGAAACTGAGACGGTCATGGCAGAAGCTTCATTTTGTTTTAAGTGACACATTTGTGTGTTGATTTTGATGTTTGGTTTGAATCGTTGTCCTGATGAAGGATCATTTTCAGTTTTCATCCAAATAATTCCAAACATACTGCTCGTGTTCGATATAGACACGGTGTAAGGCTTGGATGCAGCGGCAGGAGGTCTGTAGCTATTGACTGCAGAAAGTTGGCAAATTCTGCTCACTGTACGCCTCAGCATGCGCTGACCCCGCTATTTGATTTTACGTGGCCTACTACTTTGTGGCTGAGTTGCTGTTGTTCCCAATTGCTTCCACGTTGTTTTAACACCACTAACAGTTGACCATGGAATATTTAGTAGTAAGGGCATTTCACGAATGGACATTTCACAATTTTAGTGCACAGGTGGCAACCTATCACAGTAGGTCTCACTCCTGAGAGCAACCCATTTTTGTGTGTGTGTGTGTGTGTGTGTGTGTGTGTGTGTGTGTGTGTGTGTGTGTGTGTGTGTGTGTGTGTGTGTGTGTGTAGCACAAGCACAAGCACAAGCACAAGCACATTGCATCATAAACACATATGTATCAGCCCTATTTATGTGACATTCTTGAAACTCTTTGTTGCACGTTGATGGAAAAAATATGAATATATGGCTATAAAAATGTCTCTTTACCGAGTCAAGTTTGTTTAATAAAAAGATACTAAAGATGTAAGATCTATCAAGTAGTGGAAGTATTAGGAAATGAGACCAATTAATAATAGCTGTTTCATTACTGAACTCTTCAGGGTGTTGCTAAGCATCAAATGCAGAATTAGGCCGCTACTGGATAGACAGCCTAATTAGTATGGAGAAACAGGGCAATGGGTGTGGCCTCATAACAAGCATCTAATCCTGTATTTTTAAGCACAAGCTATCATTAAGGTAAGACACATACATGCATAAACATGTGTATTGGTACTGAGCATCATATGAAATCATTTATGCAGAAATAATAAGCAATTAAAAACTAAAATGCTACGATTCTAATGCTGACATCTTAGAAAAGCGAGTGGATTTTTTTTATCACAGAGAAAAAATTGAGACTGTCAATTCCCACTATAACATACTAAACACTACCTGCTTCTGACTAATAATGGATAAAAGTAGCTGAAAAATATATATATTTTTAACCTGTTATTGTTTAGAAATGCAATAGCACAATAACACACCATGAGGTATAATTCATGTCTGTAGCACAAACAGGGTAATTAAACTGTAATGCTTTTTTTTCTTCAAATTAACTTAAAGTGGACTGGAAGTATTTAATGCTTAATTTGACAGAATTATATAACTGTAAAAGATAAAAGAAAAACAAGTGTTTACACTATATTCGAATACCGCAATAATGCACACGATTTTCAAAAATATCCAGTATTAAATATGAAAAAAGATAAGTAATATACTGACACCAAACTCTGTCCTATGTACTTTCATTATAGCACCTATATAAGGCTATATGAATATCAGAACATGTGGGCTTTTCTATGAGCCAACCTCCTGGACTGTAGCTGTCTCATTCACTTATGCAATATAAATGTAACAAACACACATCTGGTAATGACAGGGCCTGTATACAGAGATAAGAGAGGAAAGAAGGAATACAAATTGTGAAGACAAGAAGGAAAGAGAGAAAAAGAATCAGGAGAGAGAGAGAGAAGGCTAAACGAGAGGGAGATAGAGCCCACAGCTACTGACATACTTGTCCTATAAATAGTCTTAGCTAAAAATGACTGATTAACTCAAACGCAACCTACTGGCCACTGAGAAATGGTGATAAACACGGAGTGACGCGATTCGTTTTTTTTAAGGGTGTGTGTAATGCAGAGACAAACACTGGCAGATATGAGGGGGTGGAAGAGGAGCGCTAAAGATTCATTCAGATGTAAAACTGAGCTTACTTCACCCAGACACTGGAGAATATAAAGGGCTTTCCGTTCCCTTATGGATAGATAACCAGGCAAACATCAACACATTCAGTACAGCACAGATGAGAAACTAGAACCTGCTTATTAATAGATTAATAATCAACCACACCCACAAAATAGACTACGTTAATGCACGTCAGACCTGTTTTAGAGTGTTAAATACGGTTACATTCACACACAGTTCAGCTATAAATGAGTGACACCTATTTCTAAAAACTGCAGTGACTTTCTTAAAGGGATAGTACTCCCAAAAATGAAAATCTGTCTTCATTTACAACTGTGGCCAAAAGTATTGGCAATATTACAACTATTCTTAAATCACTACACTGGCTGCCAGTTAAATTTCGTATTGATTTAAAAGTTTTACCACTGACCTACAAAGCATTAAATAATTTGGCACCACAATATTTGACTGACCTTTTGCCACCATACACCCCAGTTCGAAATCTTAGATCCATCAATGCTGGTCTTTTATCTGTCCCTGTAACTCGCCTGAAATCTATGGGTGATAGGGCTTTTTCAAATCTTGCACCTAAACTCTGGAATACCTTGCCTGTAGAGATACGAAATGCAAAATTGTTGCACATATTCAAATCCAGTTTAAAATCATTCTTTTTTAGGGAAGATTTTATGTAATGTTATTTTGTTTAAGTTATATTTAGTTGTATTTTTTAAATTATTTTAAATATTATTGTGGTGTGGCAAGCAGCGGGGCGAGGGACCGCGAGAGCGGGCCGGTGATTAACGTTTCACAAACATTTATTAACTCAAAATAAATGAACAAAACGAAAGTAAAACTGCGGACAGCCCCTCACGGACGACTGCCCGCAAACACACACAAAATAAAACGTGGGCAGCCCCTCACGGACGACTGCCCACAAACACATAAACAAAACATAACATAAAATTCCAGGCCTGGTCCTCTCTCGTCTTCCGCTGTCCTTGCTCCTCCTTATATGCTCCCGCCACATGGCCGCGAGACGAGACCGGTGTGCCACGCAGCTGGCACTCGTGAACGTTAATCACCGGCCCGCTCTCGCGGTCCCTCGCCCCGCTGCTTGCCACACCACAATTATATAGTTATATATTGTTATAATTTGTTGTGGTTTTATGTTCTTATGCACAGCGCTTTGAGAAGCTGCTTTTAAAGTTGCTATATAAAATAAAAGTTATTATAATTATATATATATATATATATATATATATATATATATATATATATATATATGTTGTTGTTTTGCTAGATTTGCTGCTTTAGTTGTTGTGGTGTTAATTCATATAGTTTCTAGATTATTGTGCAGTGATCAGATGCATTTTAAATAACTACAAAAATCTTCATCGGCTAAATATTTTTACTTTATCACACAAAACAAACTTTTTTGGTTTTTTGGTTCTGGCACAGAATGACCAGCTTACATAATTTTACTAATTACTTTATGAGCAAAGAGGAAAGTGTGAACAAGTATTAGTCAAGAGAAATAACTCAATATCATTCTGACTGGATTATAAGAGCAGGCTGATTGATATAAAAGAAGAGAAGAAGTGCTTCCAGTCCTTGTGTTCTTGTGTTACCAGTGGTTACCTCCAAAGAAAGAACATCACCACTCTGCAACCCTGAGGAATCAGCTACTAAATTGGATCACCACCACTGCAGAGCTTGCTAAAAATTGGCAACAGTTGGGTGTGAGTGAATCTGCATGTACAGTGAGGCAAAGACTTGTGTACAAGGATTGGACAGAAGAAGACTGGTGAAAAGATATTTTCTTTGATGAAAACCCCTTTCCGGCTGTTTTGAACATCTGGAAAATGAACTGTCAATAGAAGTACAGGTGAATGCTACCATTAGTCCTGTGTGGTGCCAAAAGTGAAGCATCCTCAGACCAACCAAGTGTGGGGTTGCTTTTTTTTTATCCAAGGGAGTGGGGAGTCTGCCCAAAAACATTTCCATGAATAAAGAATGGCATCAAAAAGTCCTGCAAGAGTCACTTCTCCCAACAACTCAGGAGCAATTTGGTGATGGTCCTGTGCATTTTCCAGCTTGATGGAGCACCATGTCACAAGACAAGAGTGATAATGAAGTGGCTCGGAGATCATTACATTTAAATTTTGGATCCGTGGCCCGTAGAGAACCTGTGGTCAATCCTCAAAAGGAAAAGTGGACTAGCACAAATTGTGACAAACTCCAAGCACTAATAAGGCAAGAATTTATCACCATTAGTCAGGATTTGGCCCAGAAGCTGATATCCAGCATGCCAGTGTGAATTGCAGAGATTAAGTATTAAAACTGAATATATTGACTCTTTGCATGTATTGAATATTTTTGCCAATAAAAGCCTTTAAAATGTATGAAATACTTATCATTGTTTTCTAGTATACTATATTAGAAACATTAAAAAAATGCAATTACAAATCATTTTGAGGCATTAAACCTAAAACAAAAAATGTTACTGCCAATACTTTGTGTGGGATACCATTAACTCACATGAGGATGAGCTTTATGTTATCTAAAGGTTTTTGATTTTGTCACTGTCTTCTAACAGTAGAGCTCCCCTCAGTTTTGTAATCTGAGTATAATGATGTTTTCAATGCTGTCATAAATTAAAAAAGCATTTAAGGCTGCTGTCAGTTAATTAAGATTTGGCCACCTCGACTAGACTTGGATATTAAATAACATTGTCTCAACTGTGATAAGACATTCCAGTGTTATGTAAGTCACCATATTTCATATTAGTCAAAGTCACTCTATAGGGTTAAACAAATGAACAATACAGGAGTAAAATAATACACAAGAAAGAAAGAAAGAAAGAAAGAAAGAAAGAAAGAAAGAAAGAAAGAAAGAAAGAAAGAAAGAAAGAAAGTTTACATAAGGTCAGCGCATGATTGGACACAGACAGCAAACTGGAAGGCAAACAAATGCACAAAAAAACAGCAAAATGCTCAGACACTGAGAAGAAACTGACCGTAAGCCATTGAAAAGCTGTTTGGACTTGTCCAGGAGATAGCAGAAGTCAGTGACAGTTTTCCTCTCACAGAGAGGGATGTCATCCTCTGCCCCCACCCCTGTCATGGCAGCTGCTGTAAACACAACAAAACAAAATAGTGAATTTAAAACAGACTGTCGGAAGAGTTGTGCAAAAGCGAGTCGTTAGCGCAAGCACGTCGTTCAAACAGCCATCAGTGGCAGAGGCAAGTTTTATGAATCACAGCACCACAGAACTCTGAACTGACACACTGTGGGTATAAGAATCTGCATCTGTGACGTGGGCAGATGTTGAATCAGCTTTGACGAAAACTGACTAATTCCACCTCCAAACCAACTGATACGCTCTGACGAATTTGCATGAGTTGCAACAAAAGTTTCACTGAGAAAATTTAAATAATCCATTTATCTATCTATGAACTTCATGAAGAGATGAATAAAACAAGATACAGCTAGAAGTACTTTTTTGTTTAGCTAATCAACATGACAGTGGTCTTGGAATGATTGAGTTGGGTAAGTTATTTTGTGGTGTCATGAATAGGGATGCTAACACTCCACCTTTTACTTGTATTTTTAAAAATATGTTAGGCCCATATGTGTTTGTGCTATGTTGTGCATGTGACCATGAACTGCTACCTCCTCTGTCAGGGAATTTAAAAAAGCTGGTCAGTCTGACATGGTGTTGCCTGAGCTCATTTTTATTCATGAGCTCGCTCAGTTGAGACTGCGGCCACAAAATTCGTCAGTAAAAGTTTTTGCATACAGCAAGGATGGCTGAACGTCATATATATATATATATATATATATATATATATATATATATATATATATATATATATATATATATATATATATATATATATATATATATATATATATACACACACATTGAGGAAAATAAGTATTTGAACACCCTGCTATTTTGCAAGTTCTCCCACTTAGAAATCTTGGAAGCGTCTGAAATTGTCATCGTAAGTGCATGTCCACTGTGAGAGACATAATCTAAAAAACAAATCCAGAAATCACAATATATAATTTTTTTAACTATTTATTTGTATGATACAGCTGCAAATAAGTATCTGAACACCTGAGAAAATCAATGTTTATATTTGGTACAGTAGCCTTTTTTTGCAGTTAAAGAGGTCAAACGTTTCCTGTAGTTTTTCACCAGGTTTGCACACACTGCAGGAGGGATTTTGGCCCACTCCTCCACACAGATCTTCTCTAGATCAGTCAGGTTTCTGGCATGTCACTGAGAAACACAGAGTTTGAGCTCCCTCCAAAGA
Organism: Pseudorasbora parva; assembly: GCF_024679245.1. Taxonomy (NCBI): domain Eukaryota; kingdom Metazoa; phylum Chordata; class Actinopteri; order Cypriniformes; family Gobionidae; genus Pseudorasbora; species Pseudorasbora parva. The sequence goes on from NC_090174.1 coordinate 38,555,850, forward strand.
TTCTCTATTGGGTTTAGGTCTGGAGACTGGCTAGGCCATGCCAGAACCTTGATATACTTCTTACAGAGCCACTCCTTGGTTATCCTGACTGAGTGCTTTGGGTCATTGTCATGTTGGAAGACCTAGCCTTGACCCATCTTCAATGCTCTAACTGAGGGAAGAAGGTTGTTTCCCAAAATCTCACAATACATGGACCCGGTCATCCTCTCCTTAATGCAGTGCAGTCGCCCTCTCCCATGTGCAGAAAAACATCCCCAAATGCTATTTTTTAAAAACAGAGATATTTTCCTTTGTTTGTGCCCATTGTTTACACGCAAACAAACAATTTGCCTCTGAAAACAAGTCTTTTCTAAAACTCCAGCCAGAGTGGAGATTTAGAAAATCGTTGTTTGCACGTATGTAAACCTAGACAAACGGGTGTTTAGGCAACCAATGTCACAGTATACACCAGAGCTCGCACCTACATCAAAAGTGCGACCTATGTTTACATGTGATCATGGAAGCCTTCAGAGTAGCAGTTGCATTTATGTTGGTGCAAACTCTTCTTGTGTGTTTGCTTTTGCAAATACAGCTGCTCCACTATGTTGAGGTGCATAGAAGAATGAGTGCTCGGAGGACAGCAATTTTGCAACAACTTCTCCCTCCAACAAGAAGAACTAGCCGAGGTCACCACTAGCTTGAGCTTCTTGTTACACCGCCACCTACAGGTTTGGCATGCTCTTGACCATATATACATGAGTATGTGTGCACAGTTATTTTTGAAACCAGAGGTTGAAAATGTCAGTTTATGAAAATAGCCACCCACGTGTAAACGTAGTCTTGATCTAATACAGTCATGAGTCTTTTGGGGAAAGATGCAGCAAGTTTTTCACACCTGGATTTGAGGATCCTCTGCCATTCCTCCTTGCAGATCCTCTCCAGTTCTGTCAGGTTGGATGGTAATCGTTGGTGGGCAGCCATTTTCAGGTCTCTCCAGAGATGCTCAATTGGGTTTAAGTCAGGGCTCTGGCTGGGCCATTCAAGAACAGTCACAGAGTTGTTTTACAGACCACTCCTTCGTTATTTTAGCTGTGTGCTTAGGGTCATTGTCTTGTTGGAAGGTGAACCTTCAGGCCAGCCTGAGGTCTTGAGCACTCTGGAGAAGGTTTTCGTCCAGGATATCCCTATACTTAAATTCATCTTTTCCTCGATTGCAACCAGTCGTCCTGTCCCTGCAGCTAAAAAACACCCCCTTTCCTACATGTCTTTTTTGTAACAAACTCCATGTACGCTTTCATTTGTTTTGCACTGAGGAGAGGCTTTCGTCTGGCCACTCTGCCATAAAGCCCCGACTGGTGGAGGGCTGCAGTGATGGTTGACTTTCTACAACTTTCTCCCATCTCCCGACTGCATCTCTGGAGCTCAGCCACAGTGATCTTTGGGTTCTTCTTTACCTCTCTCACCAAGGCTATTCTCCCCTGATAGCTCAGTTTGGCTGGACGGCCAGCTTTAGGAAGGGTTCTAGCCATCCACAAAGTCTTCCATTTAAGGATTATGGTAGCCACTGTGCTCTTAGGAACAGAATTTTTTTATTGTGACCATGGCCAGATCTGTGCCTTGCCAAAATTCTGTCTCTGAGCTCTTCAGGCAGTTCCTTTGACCTCATGATTCTCATTGGCTCTGACATGCACTGTGAGCTGTAAGGTCTTATATAGACAGGTGTGTGGCTTTCCTAATCAAGTCCAATCAGTATAATCAAACACATCAATCACAATCAAACATCGCAATGACAAGCAATATATGAATGATTTTAATAGGTTACTTCATTGTTGAACACACACACACACACACACACACACACACACACAGTGAAACGTGCACACAAGCCGCCACTCTGAAAGCATGCAATCCCTTCAGTTCTGTTTCGTTTCTTGTTACAGACTCAAAACTGTCTACACACACAGTTATGTCAAAATGGCTGTCCTGATGAGTATTTATGTAAACCCAGTCAGTTATGCTTTAAGTGAACGATATCAGTCAGGGAAGGAAACCGGATGCGTGTCAATAGGATCCGTGCATTAGGTCTTAAAGTGACAGCCTGCTAATACAGTAAACCTCCCACTATCTGTCAAACAACAAAAGAACAAGAGAAAATCACTGTGCCTTTGGCTGAATAACATTTGTAGCTTTATCATGTATCAGTGTATATTTAATTCATATGAAGACTACTGTTTTTATTTTTTATTTTTAATAACAAAGATAAATTAAAATAACAAAAATAATCGTCCACAGCAAGTTTTTGTTTACCTGGATGTTCTTGATGTTAAGTTGTAGGTTGAAATAACTATATATTACCAAGTCAAGCAAAGAGTTTTTGGTATTTAAATATTTGCATTACATTATTTGTTTGTTATTTGTTTGTTTGCAGAGCGGGGAGTAAGTAGGTCAAGTGCAAATGAATAACACCTGTGTCTAATTGCAGTAATTGGCGTGGAGAGACAGCACAAAAGCCACTGCGGGAGGAGAGGAAGGGAGAGATAGTTTGGACTGGGACTAGTCGGACAACCCTGAGCCTGAGACGATAGCGAGTGATACTGAAGAGTTTACGAGTTGTGAGATTGAGTTGGAGAGACAGAGTTTTACGCCCTCGTGCGTGTTTGTGTTTACACGTTGTGTTCGAGAAATAAAGTTTCACTAGTCCCAGTCATACCGACCCCGTCTTCTTCCTTCCCCACAAGAGAGTTAAAAGCCACGAACCTGACTACACTGGTGCCAAAACCTGGGAAGGAAGAAGAACGCCGCCGCCGTTATGGAGACCCCGTCAAGAAAGCCACTTGCAGAACTGGTACAATCGCTCGCCAGTCTTCATCAGGAAACGCATCAAGATCTGTGGGCCGTAAGGGAGGAGCAGAACAAGAGGTTCGAGGCGCTCCTCCAGGCCCAGCATGAAGACCGCGAGCTGTTCCGGAGCTGGATTGACCAGGAGATTCGGGCCGTCCACTCCCGCACCACCAACTCAGCGGCCGCCGCACCCCTCTCAATGATGGAGCCCCAGGATGATCCGGAGGCGTTCGTCGACCTCTTCGAGAGGACCGCCGAGCTCCGGGGATGGCCCAAGTCGGACTGGCCAATGCGTCTCCTTCCGCTGCTATCCGGAGAGGCGCAGGTAGCCGCCCACCAACTGCCAGTCCAGAATCTCCTGGTCTACGACGACCTAAGGCACGCGACTCTCCAGCGGGTCGGCCAGACCCCGGAACAACATCGCCAGCAGTTCCAGACCCTGGCCCTCGAAGAGTCCGGTCGGCCCTTCGTCTTCGCCCAACAGCTCCGTGAATCGTGCCGCAAGCGGCTGATGGCCGGCAACTGCGACATCAAGGAAGTCATCGATCGAGTGGTACTGGAGCAGTTCATCGCGCGGCTTCCCCGGAAGACCATTGGCGGAGGACCAGATGGTGGCGTGCTGCGGGGTCGGCGAGCCCTTGCCAGCGGCATCTCTCTCTTCTCATGCCTCTACCCCGCCCCTCTTTAAACCTGTCCCCCTTCCTAGGTCCCAAGGTGGGCTGTTGCCCCGGCCAGCACCACGCTGGAGGACGGGGGGCGCGGCCGAGACTCCAGCCGCTCTCAGACCAGTGCCTTGGGGAGGGGGCGTGTCCACCGACCCCCTTCACCCCAGCCTCTCTCTCCACGCCAAGTATCTGTCCTACTTCTAGCCACTACGGCAGCGGGGAAGTCTGGGCCGGCTTGTTGGCGCTGCGGGGACCCAGGACACTTCATCAACCGGTGTCACACTGATCTGGGTCCCCGATGCGCCACAAGCCGCCCCCGATCAAGCTGGCCTGTACCAGATACCAGTGAGTATCAAGGGGGGTACGTATCAGGCTTTGGTGGATTCAGGTTGCAACCAGACCTCGATACATCAAAGCCTGATCCATCCTAAGGCATTGGGTAATAGCCGCGTGGTTAAGGTGAGGTGTGTGCACGAGGAAGTGGTGAACTATCCGTTGTTGCTCGTGGATATTCAATTTCGGGGACAAACGCATAGTGTGGAGGTGGCAGTTAACCCATACCAATTGGCCTGCGTTTAATAAATTATTGGGACACTTGTGTCCGGATGCCTCTTGGGGGAAGAGGGGAGGAGGGAAGGTGACGACGGTGCAGGTGGGGGAGGCGGATTCGGGACCTCTGGGAAACAGAGTGGTCTGAGTGGTCCCATTCTCTCAGACCATGATGACTTCCCCCTGGAGCAGTCCCAGGATGAGATGCTTAAAAACGTGTTAAATCAGGTCTGATCCATCGATGGCCACCTCCTCCATCCTGACCGGCCGCTCACCTAGCCATATTTTTCAGTGATAAAAGACCGGTTGTATCGGGTGACCCAAGACGCCCAATCAAAGCAAGATACAACCCAGTTGTTAGTACTGAAAAGCCGCCGGGAAATGCTTTTCCAGGCGGCTCATGTGACTACAATGGCCGGGCATTTAGGAAAAACGGCAACCCTAAACCGTCTAATGGCCCGTTTTTAATGGCCGGGCATTCACGAGACTGTACGCAGGTGGTGTGCGTCGTGTCGTGAATGTCAGTTGGTGAATCCACCAGCCACCCCAAAAGCACCATAGTGCCCCCTTCAGCTGATGCAGGTCCCCTTCGCGCGAATTGGGATGGACCTCATCGGGCCATTAGAGCGGTTAGACATCGCTTTGCATTAGTCCTGGTGAATTATGCAACGCGATATCCCGTGGCAGTTCCGCTCCGCACTATTTCTGCGAAAAATGTAGCGGGCGCACTGTTCTCGTTAATCTCCCGGGTGGGAATTCCCGGACTCGGGGTTTATGTCACGTACAATCCGCGAAGTCTACGAATTGTTGGGCATTAAATTGATTCGCACCAGCGTCTATCACCCACAAACAGACGGGCTGGTGGAACGGTTTAATCGCACGTTAAAAGCCATGATTCGTAAGTTTGTGCACAAGGACGCCAAAAATTGGGATAAATGGCTAGAGCCCCTGTTATTCGCTGTCCGCGAGGTTCCCCAAGCCTCCACGGGTTTTCCCCCTTTGAGCTGCTCTATGGACGCCAGCCGCGGGGATTGCTGGACTTCCTTAGAGAGGCTTGGGAGGACGGACCTTCCGCAAGCAAGAACGAAAATTCAGTATGTTCTGGACCTGAGAGCAAAACTCCACACTTTGGGGAGGCTGTCACGTGAGAATTTGCTCCAGGCAGAAGACAGTCAGAGACAGCTATATAACAGAGGCGCTAGGCTATTATAAGTCAATTTACACCGGGAGATAAAGTACTTGTATTGCTCCCTACCTCAATCTCTAAATTACTCGCAAAGTGGCAAGGACCTTTCGAGGTCACACGGCGAGTGGGAGATCTCGACTATGAGGTCATTTGATCGGATAGGGACGGGGCGCGTCAAATTTACCATCTCAACCTTTTAAAAAAGTGGGTGGAGGCAGAGTCAGTGATGCTAGCAATGGTGGTGAGCGGGGAGGAGGATCTCGGGCCAGAGGCGATCCAAAAAGCACAATCTATCACGCTGGCCCCTGGGGGAGACCACCTCTCGCCCTCGCAGCTCACTGACGTGAAACACTTACAAGCATAGTTTGCAGACGTGTTCTCGCCCCTACCGGGTCGAACGGACCTCATTCAACACCACGTCGGGGACAGAACCGGGTGTGGTAGTTTGCAGCCGGCTGTACCGTTAACCGGAGCACAAAAAAAAAGGTGGTGCAGGGGGAATTAGCAGCAATGCTCAATATTGGAGTAATAGAAGAGTCCAGCAGCAACTGTGCGAGCCCGATAGTTTTAGTGCCTAAAACGGACGGCTCCGTACGGTTCTGCGTGGACTATCGTAAGGTGAACGCGGTGTCAAAATTTGATGCTTATCCAATGCCGAGGGTGGACGAATTGCTTGATCGGCTAGGGACCGCTCGTTTTTATTTGACGCTAGACTTAACCAAGGGATATTGGCAGATCCCCTTGTCTCCCATGTCCATAGAGAAAACGGCTTTCACCACGCCGTTTGGTTTACACCAATTCGTCACCCTTCCGTTCGGCTTGTTTGGGGCTTCCGCGACCTTCCAGCATCTGATGGACAGTATTCTCCGGCCGCATGCTGCGTATGCCGTCGCATATCTAGATGGCATCATCATCTACAGTGCGGACTGGCAGCGGCATATGCAGCATTTGCGGGCTGTCCTGAAGTCGCTGAGAAGAGTGGGGCTCACGGCCAACCCGAAGAAGTGTGCAATTGGGCGGGTGGAAGTAAGATATCTGGGCTTCCACTTGGGTCATGGACAGGTGCGTCCCCAAATTGATAAGACGGCGGCAGTTGCGGCCTTGTCCCGAGACCCAAGACAAAGAAGGAGGCCCGATGCCTCCCCGGCCTGAGTCGGACGGTGGGAGTATGTGGCGGAGGGGGCGTGGTTTCACGAGGTCTGTAGCGGGAGAGAAGGTACGGGGCAGAGCGGGGAGTAAGTAGGTCAAGTGCAAATGAATAACACCTGTGTCTAATTGCAGTAATTGGTGTGGAGAGACAGCACAAAAGCCGCTGCGAGAGGAGAGGAAGGGAGAGAGAGTTTGGACTAGGACTAGTCGGACAACCCTGAGCCTGAGACGATAGCAAGTGATACCGAAGAGTTTACGAGTTGTGAGATTGAGTTGGAGAGACAGGAGTTTTACGCCCTTGTGCGTGTTTGTGTTTACACGTTGTGTTCGAGAAATAAAGTTTCACTAGTCCGTCATACCGACCTCGCCTTCTTCCTTCCCCACAAGAGAGTTGAAAGCCACAAACCTGACTACAACCACAAAAGTACCTTTAACAGAAAGCGAGCGAGCAGAACATCTCGCAGTTTTCTTTATTTTACGAGCAGTTTTCTTTATTTTACAAAAATCTCAATGTTTTGTTTTTATTGTGAAAGTACACTTTACAGTTTCCAATAATTTATTCCTCTAATCTGTATGCCCATAAATGATGGAGTAGTTTAAATTGTTTCTGCAGTTATAATAAAGGAAATAAATCAAGTGATTGCAAAGGCACCACACACACATATTGCTAACTTGTCATCGCAGACTGTTCATTATAAAATTTGAACAAAAGGTAAACCCAACATATAAGTATAAAATAAACAATTCTATAAGTTTAAATAGTCCATAGTACAATTTTTTAAATTACTAATAGTTAGTAAGATTTAAGTTTAGGTATTGGGTATGATTAAGGGATGTAGAATAAGGTCGTGCAGAATAAGGCATTAATATGTGCTTTATAAGTACTAATACACAGCCAATATCCCAGTAATATGCTAATAAACAACTAGTTAATAGTGAGAATTGAGCCCTAAAATAAAGTGTTACCATTAATTTCCTGTTACTTTTAATCAATTTAATTTACTTACTACAATAAATAAATAAACCACTAAAGGACAGCAGAGGTTCAACTGCCTGCTGGCTGAATAATGGGATATCTCAATGGCCTTTCAGAAACAAGCTCAAAGCTTTAATGGCCTATAAAGACAGCACATAGTCTACTCTGTGCAGTTGGAAGAAGGTCGGCTCTAAAAGAGGGCCAATTAATCTGCATCTTTTCACATAAAACTGTGAGAAAAGGAATAATTCATTATGCTAAATAAATGCTAAAAATTACATTTCAATTTCCATATGCATTAAAGGGATAGTTCATAGTTGTGTAGTTCATATTAGTTTGTGTTCGGCTGGACAGAAAATATACAGTGAGGAAATTAGTATTTGAACACCCTGCTATTTTGCAAGTTCTCCCACTTAGAAAGCATGGAGGGGTCTGAAATTGTCATCATAGGTGCATGTCCACTGTGAGAGACATAATCTAAAAAAAATCCAGAAATCACAATGTATGATCTTTTTAATTATTTATTTGTATGATACAGCTGCAAATAAGTATTTGAACACCTACGAAAATCAATGTTAATATTTGCAATTACAGAGGCCAAACATTTCCTGTAGTTTTTCACCAGGTTTGCACACACTGCAGGAGGGATTTTGGCCCACTCCTCCACACAGATCTTCTCTAGATCAGTCAGGTTTCTGGCATGTTGCTGAGAAACACAGTTTTAGCTCCCTCCAAAGATTCTCTATTGGGTTTAGGTCTGGAGCCTGGCTAGGCCATGCCAGAACCTTGATATGCTTCTTACAGAGCCACTCCTTGGTTATCCTGTCTGTGTGCTTTGGGTCATTGTCATGTTGGAAGACCTAGCCTTGACAAGGGGTGCACCGATCCGACTTTTTCAGTCCCGACACCGATACCGATGCCTGAACTTTGTGTATCTGTTGATACCCGATACCAATCCAATACTATTGTTAAATTAATAATAAACTGTATACCTTCCTTGAAGAGACTAAAGGCACCAGACTTTACTAAATAAAGATAATAAGACAAAATAACAGATGCAAAGTGTTGAATTCTTATTTATTTAAAAAACAATTGTGCATTCAAATCTAAAATATAATTTAGGGCTCGACATTAAGCATGCTCATGTCTCTCCTTCGGTTAAGTAAAATGGTCATTCACTTGTCCGAGTAAAAAATGTGCTTGTCCTGAAAAGTTAGATTTGTGTGTGTGTGTGTGTGTGTGTGTGTGTGTGTGTGTGTGTGTGTGTTGTAAATATAACTTATTCTGAAGCAATATTCTCAGTGTTCAATCAGCTTTGACATATTTTAAATCTGCATATTAGTGATATTTTACCTTTATAAAGGGCATTTTCCCCTAATCTTATTAAATATAATCTATGCTTCAGGTTTCATATTATATTCTTAAATTTTATCTATACATTAAATTAAAAAAGACACTATAGGGATGTTACCAATCAAATTAAATTATTTACCCAGAAAAATTACTACTGCATTAAATAATGTTATGAGATTTGTATTTTTGAATAAACAAAATAAATGTTGAAAAATATAGGAAACTAAACCACCAGTAGGTGGCAGTAGGTGAGTCTTAATGAGTGAGTTGAGTCATTAACTCAAACGATTAGTTCAAACGCCTGATTCCTTTAAAAATGAGGCAGTCGTTTACGAACAGGTTATTGAATCTTTGATTCAACCACTGAATCACGTGAGACGTGTTATGGTTCTGCTGTTTGGAACTTTGTTGCTCGGAATCTTTGTTTGGAACTATTTTCGCAGCTGAAATAGAACAAAAAGACTCAATATGGCATCTAAAATGTAAGTAACTAATGTTAATGATTGTTTATGGAGCTGTCATAGGAAATCAGTGACATTTTCAATCGTGATGGTATTCAGGGAAACAGCACATTTGGTTGTGTGATGTTGTTTAACTGTATCATATGTTATAAAGATAAAACGTAACATTTTGAATGTTTACCGCAATTACTATGTGTGAGCGGCGCTTTTTTGATTTCTCCTCAAGATGCGCAAGCGTCAACAGCGTGTCATTACAGTCAGTTCATTACATTAGCCTTTATCCATATCCACTATCAGTAACCACTTACAATAAATTACTCCTTTGCATCCTGCAAAGTTAGCTGTTGGGCTGTATTGTCCACTCATTTAGTTTTGCGGAGCTGCAGGAATGCAGCTTGCTCCTTAACATGGTGTTTCTGGATTAAATTGGTAGTAGTATTGCCGACAGATGAACTAGTTGGCGTGGCAAGCATAAAATATCTCTACACATCCCACTTTCTGGCTCACTCCATGTTGCTTCGAGCATTCGACACACGTGAAGCTGACGAATGACGTAGGGTTCTGCTGCGATTAAAAAAACAAAACAAAAAACACCTGGATCAGCCTGTGGATCTGTTAATTTTTCCGATCCCCGATCCAGCTTTGTCGTCAGTATCGCGGCCAATATCCAATCCTAATATCGGATCGGTGCACCCCTAGCCTTGACCCATCTTCAATGTTCTAACTGAGGGAAGGAGGTTGTTCCCCAAAATCTCGCAATACATGGCCCCAGTCCTCCTCTCCTTAATGCAGTGCAGTCGCCCTCTCCCATGTGCAGAAAAACACCCCCAAAGCATGATGCTACCACCCCCATGCTTCACAGTAGCGACGGTGTTCTTGGGATGGTACTAATCATTCTTTTTCCTCCAAATACGTTAAGTGGAATTATGACCAAAAAGTTATATTTTGGTGTCATCTGACCACATGACTTTCTCCCATGACTCTTTTGGATCATCCAAATGGTAATTGGCAAACTTAAGACGGGCCTGGACATGTGCTGGTTTAAGCAGGGGAACCTTCCTTGTCATGAATGATTTCAAACTGTGACGTCTTAGTGTATTACCAACAGTAACCTTGGAAACGGTGGTCCCAGCTCTTTTCAGGATGTTGACCAGCTCCTCCCATGTAGTTCTGGGCTGATTTCTCACCTTTCTTAGGATCATTGAGACCCCACGAGGTGAGATCTTGCATGGAGCCCCAGTCCGAGGGAGATTGACAGTCAGCTTAGCTTCTTCCATTTTCTAATGATTTAGGGCCCTATAAAATCCGTTTTATTTTTTCCCAAATTCGGTTTTAATTTTTTCCCAAATTCCGTTTTTTCCGTTTTAATTTTTGCAAATTCCGTTTTTTCCGTTTTAATTTTTGCAGATTCCTTTTTTTCCGTTAAAATGTTTGGCAATTCAGTTTTTTTTTTACCCTTTACTGTTATTTTGGTGAAAAAAGAGTGAGCTTTTAATGTTAATAGAACATAAAACAAAAAATAGGAATGACCTTAAATTTATTGAGGTAACAAACATCACATTTACTTTTTAGGACAAATATGATATTTGACATAACACTACACTTCAAGTACTTCAAATATTAATGGTTATTAGCTTTAAACTTTCCGGTAAAATAAATTATAATAGTTTATATAAGTTAAAATGAAAGTGCTCCAGTAGCTTTTTCTTTCAAGTAATTTTTTTTAAAAAGAACTAAAAAAAAAATCATAAGAATCATCTTTTACATACAGTACTATTAAGTAAAACACTTAAAGCTGAAAATTAACATTAAAAAAAAACATTTCACCATGAAATCATGTAGTGAATTGTTCTGTGTGTTTAACAATCACCATTATGATATCCAGAGCTGTGAAAAATAAAAATACACGAAAACACAACACTGCTTGAAGTTTTTTCCCCCAACTTCAAAGGCCCCTTTAAATGATTAAAACTAGATGCTTCATTTTAACTTTAAGGTTACTTATCATGTAAACTACCCATAGGCTACAGCATGTTAAATGCATGTTTGGAACAGAGGGGAAAACGGTCGCATTTGCAGCAGATATGCATTGCTGCCTAATGTGCCCATTATAAATCAAAGCACGACATGACAGGGGTCGAGCAGAACACCGGAAAATCTGACAGAATGGACAATATTTGTCTGTATGTGCAATACACGAGCCGCGGTTCAGCTGCGCGCGCGACCAATGCTGCCTGAGCACAACGAGCGCGCGGCTCCCGCTCTCCATAAGCAAAGCTTCTGCGCCGCCTGCGCGTGCAGTGTGAAATCGCCGTTAGCGTAGAGTTTCTTAACTTTTTCGCTGCCGAAAGCAGAGCTGTGGAGACCAACTTCGCCGTACTTTCATTGTTTTGAAGGGCGAGCTGAAATGACGGGAGGGGTTGTGTCGCGGAGATTTGCTTCCCCCCGTCTGCACTTTCCTCAGACATACGTTCTTAACCCACACGACACAGAATTTCATTACAAATATGTAAAATTCCGGGGAAATCTGCGTTAACACCAGATTCCGCGTTTATATGCAGATTCCGCGTTAATATGCCAATTCCGCGATTCCGTCCGCGATTCCGTGATCGCGGAAATTATAGGGCCCTAATGATTGCTCCAACAATGGACCTTTTTTTACCAAGCTGCTTGGCAATTGCCCCGTAGCCCTTTCCAGCCTTGTGGAGGTGTACAATTCTGTCTCTAGTGTATTTGGACAGATCTTTGGATCGGGCCATGTTAGTAGTTGGATACTTACTGATTGAAGGGGTGGACAGGTGTCTTTATGCAGCTAACGACCTCAAACACACTAACAGGTTCTAGCTGATAGACAGGTGTTCAAATACTTATTTGCAGCTGTATCATAAAAATAAATAGTTAAAAATCATTGTGATTTCTGGATTTTTTTTTCCGATTATGTCTCTCACAGTGGACATGCACCTACGATGACAATTTCAGACCCTCCATGATTTCCAAGCGGGAGAACTTGCAAAATAGCATGGTGTTTAAATACTTATTTTCCTCACTGCATTTCAAATAATATGGTAAACTAAACAGTTGATGGGCCCTATTGACTTCCATTGTATGGAGAGAAAAAAATACTATGGAAGTCAATGGGGCCTATCAACTGTTTGGCTACCAACGTTCTTCAAAATATATTTTGTGTTCAGCAGAAGAAAGAAATTCATACAGGTTTAGAACGACTTGAGGGTGAGGTGGGAAATTTAAATTTTTGGGGGAACTATCACTAAGTATTTTTTTTTTTTAAATGGCTTAGCCCCGTGTAGCAACACCACACATGGCCTCTCTGTGGTGGCAGGAGATAAAATCGTGTGGCATAGATGTGTCATATGGAGGACATGTGCACCTCTTGTGGCTACACTGAGAGGGACCAGGCGTTGTGTGTGTATGTGTGCATCTAGGGGTGGATTGGGGGGTAAAGAGAGCAAGGGACGTCAATGGCACAGAGGAAAGTAAGAAAGAGGGGGTGTGACAAATACAAGCCTAAGGATGAATGTGCAGTGCTTACTGCTCGGATCAGATCAGATGTTAAATCGGACCCGCTGAGTGAGGACAGAGTGGAGGAGAGGTCCACACAAGACAATAAATGTTGATCAAAATTCATAATACACATGTAAGGCATGAATTTTAAGTGAGCTTTGGGAAACAACTAGAAGCTCAGACGAGGTTCATTTATAACTGTTAAGATACTCAAATAGCCTTGACTCAATGTAGTCAACAATTCAATTTTACTCACGTTTTTGAATAAGCATATGCATGGAAAGTTCTAACTCCACATCTGTGAGAATAAATGGAAAATTGGTATGTTGAAGGCCTGTTCTTACCAATAAGAGCAACTAATGTATGATGTATTGTGCTGACATTGGAAGCCACTGCAGGGAAAAAGATCATTTATTGCCTGAAACTATCTACAATGTCAGCTTGTGTGTGTGCGTGTGCATGTGGTCAGGCCCGGTGGGTAGTAATTCAGCTGTCAGTCTAAGGTGGCCTGAATGAAAAAGACCTGGGCATGTCCACCACCCCTGCTCAGCCTCCAGATGGCTCACCGTGGTCCACATATGTACCGTTTCTGCCCAACTTTCAAGTGCTGTCAACAAATTTCGAGAATATTTTGGGGATATTTCACCAAAATAATTAATCCATTAAAACAACTGATAATCTAATTATCACAGTAGCAACACCTTATTTATATAAGGTTGTCCATACTGTATCAAAAAAATTCAAGAATAACATTGCAATAAAAAGGTAGTTCAAATGTGTGAGGTCCCTAAGGTGTTAGCTCTTGTTGTAACCACACCATCTCCTTTTTTGGGGGGGGGGGGGGGGGGGGGGGGGGGGTTGTAGGCATTTTGTAGTCATATATTGTTAATATTTTTGACAGTATCAGCTTAGATTACTGAGCCAAAATGCTCAGAAGGTCTATGAGCAAACAAATTCCAAATGTGCACATATGAAATATGTATATTCATTCATATTTCCTTTATCTTGTATCGCTTCCCTGCATTATTCATCCCTTATGTGCATTGCATCATGTCTAACATTTAAACATGCTTTTATTAAGGAAGCACATTCAGCATAGAGTATTTTCTGCTATAGCTCTGCATACCAAACAGAAATTTGTTGAATGGAAAAGCTGTCTGTCATAAACACTGTTTTACAAGAGGCTGTCATTCAAGTCTGCAGCGATTCTCAATTCAATCCATCTTCTGTTTCATCATGAGACAAATACTACAGTTGTCATTTGCCAGGAGAAGAAGAAAATATGGGAAAATACAGTCAAATTCTTACACTTGGGATGTTTTATTCGGGTTTCATTTTAAAAGGTATACAAATTCTTGAAAAAAAGTAATTTTATCAAACCATCTCACTCTCGTTATCATCTTATGGTCTGATTCAAAATTATGAAAAATTCTTGACAGTAAAACAAAAATGTTTTGACTTGACTGCAACAAATGTTTGATAAAATATATATTTTAAATTAATTTATAACAAAAGGTAATCTGTAATGACTGTATACGAGTGTGAGATGCGTTACTTTAAGAAAAGGGGGTTCAAAAGTTTTGGGTCAGTATTTTTTTTTAATTAAGAAAAATTAAGAATCTTATTCCGAAAGGGCACATTAAATTAACATGTCAAATACTGTTCTTTTGAACTTTTTATTCAATCAAATAATTTCCACTAAAACATTAAGCAGCACAACTTTTTATAGCAAGTTACAACATTGATAATAATAGGCTAAATATTTCTTGAGATGCAAATCAGCATATCAGAATGATTTCTGAAGAATCATCTTATCAACTACCCTTCAAACATTTAAATGCTAGTGCAAATCGCAGACTCTAAGAAGCTGTCCTACAACACACCATAAAAATCAAGCAATATTTTTTTTTTTTAAGTGGCACGTGTATGAACAATCATTTGCTGTACTGCTCCTCAATACATTTGTGCCCTAATTTTAGTATCTGGAGGTTCGAATTTAAGAATGATATAAATCAGTGTTTCTCAAACTTTTTTTGCCATGGCAGTTTTGATAAGTGAAAAAAAATCCCACGGCACACCAGTATATACAAATATTTTTAAAAAATTGAAGATATAAAAAGATATTATATTAAAATTAGAACTCACTGTCTTAGACTAAGGAATTGTCTAAATTTTACACTTTGTAATTATGTCTTTGGCAATATTTGTAATGTATTTTCCTTTTTTTTTTTTCTTGAAGGGGAGAGGATTATTTGTTTTGTGTATTGACAGTCTTTTGTACATATATGTTTCTTAAGCTTTGCACCAAAAAAAATTAAATAAAAATAGTAGTTAGTACTTCCATTTAATGTGACACTTGAGCTTAAGTCAGCACAGCGGTTGGGAAACATGGTGTATAATAACATAATTAGGAGAAGCTGTTAAATGTTCAAATTAGCTTCAATGTTCATGTCAGTATAAAAAAATTTAACAAAAGATATCATGCTGAAACCAACGACCATTCCACCAAGACACTATGGATGAAATCTTTGAATGAATGGAAGATGGACTTGTTCATGTCAGTTCATGTTCATGGAGAATTGATGATAAGAGGATATTGAAACGAGGCATGAATAGGAAAGATCTCCTTGTCTCGTGAAGGAAAAGCTTGCAAGCTCTATCTCTAAAGCCAGCGGTGGTAAAAAGGCTTCTGCACAGAGATGTGCGCTTGACCCACATATCTTCTCCTTCCATAAAAATGCATGAGCTATGCATCTGCAGCAAAAGAACTGCAGGATGAGGCAGTGTGTTTATGTATGACCTGTATGAAGCCTACACGTGCAACTAAAAATCAATGTTAAATCGATATTATATCATCTATCACTTTTTGCATCATTATAGTAGATCTACTTATCAACCAGAAAAGACCAGCCTACTTGGATACACAAAGTCCAATTAAAAACAAACAATACTACAAAAGATCAGTCATACATCAAATTAACACCACAATCACTCACTAAGTAAAAGAGGTCACGCAAACACATATGCTGACTAATGCATCTACCCTCTGCGCAAAAGCCTACATGACTGCTCATGTTAATGGAATACCATCACTGAAACGTCAGGACGAGAGAGAGAGAGAGAGTGAGCGATGAATACATGGTGGACATGGTGGCCAAAGAGCCCAAGCCTCTCTAATAGTATTCAGATCCACAAAAGAATGAAGTAAGAAGTACGGCGAGGAAAATAGGACAGGTGTCCTATATAACTCAGGAAACAGTTATTTCTTAGCTAGAAGAATTGTCATTTTGCTTTATGCAAAAGTCTTTTTTAGCACAAAAATGTGATTGGATGAGCAAATGGGCGGTTCCTCTCGATGGCTATGATCACTACGAGCAGGGTTTCTCTCTCTAGTTGTGCAAGTAAAGTGGGGAAATGGAAACCTGTGGAACTTTTTGAGCAGGGAAGGGAAAATCTCAGTCATTCCGCTACTTTCCATTCACTTATGCATTTATGATGTGCCTTGTTTTGAGACACAAAAAGCTTGTTGTTTTGGATCCGTTTTCACCAAGAAGAAAAAATAAATAGGCAAACTAATCTGCTATTGAACCGAATATCAGCATGACCAGTGGTACTTGAAATACAGCCGTTTTGATATTAACTATTGAAGTCAACATAAAACAGAAATTCCAATTGTCTTTTCTTCCCTATTGTGATGTATATCCAGATTAAACGGTTGGGACGTGATTTTATCCATACTCCATAGGGAATTGATTGGATTCAAGATTAGAAGTGTATATGATTTAAATAATAATAATAACAACAACAACAACAACAATGGTGTGTAGAGATGAACCATGTATATTAAATACTGCAAAATTCCATTAAAAATTAAGAATTGCCTATTTTCATGTTGACTAAAGGCACACAATAAAAAAACTAAAATCTAAATTGGGTTTAAAATGGCTTTTAAATGAAATGTTAATTTTATGATAAACTGCACCCATTGTCCATAGCTAAACAGGAAAATACTCGCACTCTAGTACCTATAGTAACAGAAGAATTCTCTTCCACGAGCTCATTCTTCCATAACAAGACAGTCTGTATGACGTCATTTGAGCTAAGCAACCTGGTGGCTCTTTCACAGATAATGTGTGTTTGAGAGCCGATGCTAAGAAAATACGCTTGTCTGCAACAAATGTGCCCTTTTTTCTTTTTTTACCTCGGTTCCAGTCAGATGGTGTAATTTATTCTCTCATAATTATCATAGGACCAAATTTGAAGTTCAATGCATCATTCAATCATAACACATCCATAATAAGCGCTATACAATAATACACAATATACAGCTCCGATTATGCACGCACGGCCGATGCAGCCCTAACCGCGAACAATAAACGGGGCAGACAGCGAGCGCTCTGCAAAATTTAAACCTGTGCTGTTGCAGGACAGAATGAACGCGGGCTGCACACACTGTAATTCTTGCGACAGCCAATGATTTTTCAACCGTCTTCATTCAATAATAATACAGAGATGCTTATTGGCTCGTGTTCCATTCACAATATCACTCCTAGCTTGAATATCTGGGTGGACTAAAGGGAACAATAGACAAAGGGTGAAAATCACAACTAAACGTGAAGCGTTTGGCAGCGTGCATCTCTGCGTAACAGTTCATTGAGCAGGAACGAGGGCTGACTGACTGATCACTGTTGTTTTACATCGATAACCAGTGTGAAGAACAACCACGGTCATTTCTGTGACACTTCACACCATTAAGCCATCCAGCATGTCTAAGCACAAAGCCTGTCTCTCATCTATAATGACTTACCTCTCGTGCGACGGCTGTCTCTCTTAGATCAGAATGCGGTATTGCACGACAACTCTGTGTGACTCTGTCAAGGATGAAACTGTAGGTTGGATCGTGTAATGGCAATAGAGGCGACAGAGCGGTGTTAACATGATTTTATAACGCTCGGGGAACAGCGGCGTTTTTGTCCTCGAAATGACCATCAGAGTTGACAAAACTGTGGTTTTAGCAGATGCTGTGACTGCGGTTTCCTGGCAACCTAAATTATGTTGCGCTGAAGACTGAATGGAGTTGACGTGCTGAGTGTATATATATATATATATATATATATATATATATATATATACACACACACACGTTATAAAAACCATCAATAACAGCACGTCAACTCGTCTTCGGCGCAATAAAATGCACACACATGTATGGGGATATATGGGGATGACACGTATAGCTTTTCTATAAACATACAGCACTTTGACAGACTACGGATTAAAATGTATATTTTAGTGATTGTGTCTGACTGACTGGCGCTTGACTAATTATCGTAACAAGTCCACTAAGATGTGTTTAACTTCAGCCGTGTTTGTCTTTTACCTAACGCATAAACCGCCGAGCGATATCTGTCAAAAAGTCACTGATTGGAGACCCAACCTGAGCACTGGTGTAGTTTAGAGCAGCTATCTTCCGTTTCAGCTCCTCAAGAACAGCGTTTCCAGGTAACGTTAGCGCGCTCCTGTGAATCTCGCCCCGACACAAATCTAGACATCCAGTGCGGTGGCGCACCGTCGTTTAACGTTACATCCAGCTCATTCAAATCACCCTCCCAGGGAAGAGCAGAGAGCTTCTGCCATTCGGCATCTACTGCAGTCGACGGTTCAGTCTGGCCAGTTGAACCTTCATTGACTATGTTGTTGTGGCAACCCGCTCAGAGTAACATGCTTGTCAGTTCCCCACCGGTCCGTTAGTGACGTCCGACACATTCCATTGGCTGGCTGTGTTGTCAATCAGGGTACAACTTACAAATTGAGGCGGGACTAACGTAGAACTGCCCGTTGGATTTAAAAGGGACGTCTGCCGCCCAACGGTGTCGCGCAGTAGTGCCTTTAAAATGATATTGTATAAAATATATTTTCATGCTTACATGAATTAGGAGAGCACACCAGAAATTTAACTTAATAATAAAGGAGTTTATTTTCAATATTTAATTGGTAAATGGGCTGATGTTTTCTACAATAATAAAATACAACAAATCTGAGAAAAGAGATGCTTAAATCAAAACAATTATATTAAATGTACAAAATAAATCACAACCTTCTTTGTCCTATTGTCTGATCGTCACCTCAACCTTTTTCTACACTTGAAAGCTACAAAAAAGAACAGTGTCTTTGCTTGGATTGACCACCACAGTTGTTTCAGTGACTTTCTAATCTGTACTCTCGAGGAAAAGAAAAAAACATTCTGATCAGGCATGTTGTTACACCATAAACTTGTCATTAAATGGTCAAGGGCTGTTAGGTCTAGATTTAAAGCCCTTTCAGAAGAGTAGCTTTGAGAATAGCATGAGGATGTCCACTTAATTACAGTCACACACCATCATTAACAAGATTATACTGACCAAATAATGACCAACTTCAACAGGGTTCAGAATCCTGACCATAGTTTTCTGTTACTTTGGAGAGCACTTCAATCTTTACAAAAATATTTGTTTAAAAAAAAATGCAACAGAAATTAAAGACAATAAAAGAGCGCTTTGCAGAGCAATGAAAAGGAGAGGTCTGGACCCAGGCGACAAAGAAAACCTCAGAGGAAGTAAGGTGTTGTCGTTCTCGGTGGTATGACCCTTTCCGAGTCAGGAACGGCCCGGAACAACTTGGGCTCCCGTGTGTTCACATCTTTGAAGACCATGATGGAGGCTATGTTACCACAGCGGTAGCAGTAGTTTGGGGCTGACCAGACGGTTACCAGCTTCTCATCAAACATGAATTTGTAGCCCTCGTGAACCAACTGATGTGCACGGCAAATCAGCTTCAAGTTGTTGATGTGAACAAACTTTAATTGGAAAGAGAAATAAATAAATAAATCTGGTTCTGCACAAACAGGTACATTTATTGAACTGTTTTCTTCTTTTACTAGCATGTCAGACATTTATAAAACAGCCAATACAGTTATAAAATTAATTTAGTTTCCGGCTAATTCATTTCAAAATCCAGATCTAAGAAAATCAAGGCTACAAAACTGAACAGTTACCTTTGATCTGATTTGAAATGACTTATTAATAGTTTTTGCTTTACTATAAGATATTTTTGTGAAACTTCACTGCCCTAGTTAAGTATATAGAGATGCCAATGACTACAACTCCATTTCATAACTCAGTGAGTGACAGCCACGCAAGAGACCATTTTTACCATTTCAGTAAGAAGCACAAGTAAATCAACATCAATCATTAGCATTCTCAACTTATAATTGCAGAAAAACGTCTCAGGCCAGTGTTCTGTATACACATAGGGATGAGTGTTAAAAGAACTTTAGAGAATGCTCTTACCTCATTGGTAACCTTAGCACCAAACAGCCAACCAGCACCCCTTGGGCTGATAGCCCAGGTGTCTACATCCTCTGGATCAGACCAGACAAGATCACAAAATGCTCCCTTGTGAGGGATTTCCTGATTGCGTTCAATGGTGCGTATCTGGTCCAGAGTTTTGATGTCAGGTGAAAGGCCACCATGTACACAAAGGATTTGCTCATCTATCAACTGTGGGAGGAATCAAAACGGCACAATAAAGTACAGCAGAAGGAAAATACATGTAAAACAGTCTTGTAGACAGTTATAAAGTCTTTCAAGACTTTTTTTTATAGTAGACATTTTGAATAGTAGCTACACCATTATATATTACTGTCATAAATGGACACAATTGCAATATTATATCAAACTAAAAATCTGATTTTTTATAATTGTACCATTCTCTAGTACCAAACATTACTGTGTGGCAGTATGGGGACCCAAAACCAACATAAATACAATTTATATGCTACAAATGAGATCGATAAGTATTGTAAATTGACTCTACTACCAAACAAAAAAAAAAATCCAAATATATTCTTTTATATTTTTTGATCTGGTTTATTTCAAAGTTGCACAGAAAATGTATAAATATTGTAAATTTACTTCCCAAATGTAATGAGAGGCTGTTTGACAGTGTCAGTAAACACATTTTTTTTTCCCTTTTCTTTTTTTCTAAAT
This sequence comes from Pseudorasbora parva, assembly GCF_024679245.1. Classification (NCBI taxonomy): domain Eukaryota; kingdom Metazoa; phylum Chordata; class Actinopteri; order Cypriniformes; family Gobionidae; genus Pseudorasbora; species Pseudorasbora parva. Next base: position 38,576,558 of record NC_090174.1, read on the forward strand.
ATAAAGACAAGAATAAAAATAATTGTAAAATAACTCTAGAAATAAGAATGTGTAGTTCCCTTTGGAAACTAGGGACTCACCCTAATGTGGTTCCACACCCGTAAGACCTCTGTTCATCTTCAGAACACAGTTTAAGATATTTTACATTTAGTCAGAGAGCGTATTTAAGTGTAGGCACACTAAACTGTCCATGTCCAGAAAGGGAATAAACACATCAAAGTAGTCCATGTGTGACATCAGTTAGTTAATTAGAATCTCTTGAAGCATAAAACATATTTTGGTCCAAAAATAGCAACAAAAAAAACTACGAAATAGCCAACTGCTAAAATCACGTGACATTGGCGATCAATACGCTGATTCATAACCGTTTTAATTTTTATTTGAGGTTTGAAAACAAACACGGACAATGCTGAATTAAGTCGTGGTTTTTGTTATTTTGGACCAAAATATATTTTCTATGCTTTAAGAGATTCTAATGAACTAAATGATGTCACATATGGACTACTTTGATGATGATTTATTCCCTTTCTGGAAATGGACAGTATCGTATCCAAATGAGTGGACACTTTATTGGACTAAATATAAAATATATTAAACTGTGTTCTGAAGATGAACGGAGGTCTTACAGGTGTGGGATGACATTAGGGTGAGTCATTAATGACATCAATTTCATTTTTGGGTGAACTAACCCTTTAAAGGTGTCATGAACCTTTTTAATTTTTTATACTGTTGTCTGAGGACAAATTATGATGTTCACATGGTTTTTACATGCAAAAACATCATAACTAATAGGCTATTTTATACACTGGTTTTGAGGCTCTCTCCTGAACGCTGAGTTTTGATGGATGTGCTGCAATGGAGACCTGGAAGTAAACGCCCATGGCTAGGATGATTGGATAACACTTGCACATTTAATGAGCTTCTGCACTCCAGTTCACATGAGGGAGGGATTGTTTTGAAAGCTGACAGAATTATTCTTTGACAGTTTTTTTTTTTTATTACTTGGCCTGCCTGATCATGGAATACAAGCGCAAGCCATGCGCGCGTGCTCTTCAAACACAAATGAGACCAAGAAATGAATGTTATTTCACTAGTCAATATTCATTGGCCTGCCATCCTGCTTGCGATTTAAAAGCCCGTCAGGAATAGAGTATGGATGGATGACCCAACCCGAGCCGACGGTCCCGACGGGCCGGCCGGACAGATATTTAGACATGACGTTCAAGTATGGCTCGGTCACGTCAGCGCGATAAGGAATTGAACCCTTTTAAATTTAAAATGGCTTATTATGCAAGTAGCCAATGGACCTGTTTAACTTGATGCAATGGTTTGTTTTTGTGATTAAAATAAATTTGAAAGATTACCTTAACATCCGTCTTCCTGTATGCGGAAATGAGTTGTCGCTGTGACAACAACATGCAACACGTGCGTGCATATTACCCGCAGCATCCTTGTCACTCCTCCTCTGCTCGATGGTCCTGCCAGCAGCGCTGAAGTTGCGCTCACTGCTACCTGCAGGACCATCGAGCAGAGACAGACTTGAAGCCATCCACATTTGACGCAATCCTTTTTCTGCATAAAACCTTGATGGATAAGATTATGTAAATAGATCTAGTGATCGACCGATATATCGGGGTCCCGATATTTAAGCACTTTCCCCCTAAATGGGGTATCGGTTTTGTAATATTGGATTTCCTGATAAATGGCGCCATCTTGTGGACGTTGAGAATTGCATATAAGCACATCCTGAGGGGAGATGAGTCAACAGTGGTGTTCAAAGGTAAAATAAGCTGCATCCCTTAATTAATCAACTTTGTTTAACATAACAGTAATGCACAATTGAGATCTCTCATAACGTCTTATTTGTGGTTGATATGCAGGCCTAGTAATGTAGTTTAAACTTGGCGCTAAGTAGAGACGAACTCACTGATGGAGTCAGTCAGGTAATCTGTCATGTCACAATAAAGACGTAACTTCACATGAATGAAATAAAACAGCCATTAATGAGAGCATGTTGGAAATAAAAGCGCCAAACTTATTTCTCTCTGTGTTTATTATTAGTCGCATTCAGCCCTTCTCTCACAGAGTTGTTGCTCCAACATTTAGGCTAGTCACCGTTTGCAAACAAGACCGACTCGTTTAAAACTCCTTCAATTATATTAATGTCTGCTATATAACATTTATATAACAAACATCTAATTAATTACAGCTCTGTGAAAATGAATTACGGCATGAATGAGACTGTGTTGGAAATAAAAGCTCCGAACTAATTTCTCTCTCTCTCTGTGTTTATGCTCAGTCGCATTCAGTCGTTCTCTCACTGAGTTGCTGCTCCAGCATAAAGGCTAGTCACCCTATGCAAACAAAAACGACTCGTTTCAAACTCCTTAAATTATATTAATGTATGCTATATAACATTTAACATTATATAACAATTCAATGTTTTATAATAAACACAGACTTAAGTACAGCTCTGTGAAAATGAATTATTATGCCCATCTCCGCGAGACGTGCAAGTTAAACGCAGAGATGAAAACAGCGCTCGTCGTCAGCATTTCATACACTGACACAAACATCAATTTTGATACTGTACTAGATGAGATTGACTCTTTAAGAAAAATAAACAAACCTGCAAATACATCATAGCTTTTACAATGTTTGCACATTCCAGAGAATATTCACTCTTTAGTCTATTAAACACATAAACCTTTTAAAACTGTAGTTTAAAATGAATGCTTATATTTATGCTCATAGTTATGGGGAGTTGTTAGACTCAACTCTCATTTTATGTTCTAAATGTATGTTGCCTGTTGTTAATATGGCTGTATTTATAAATAAAAAGGTAAAACAGCATTAATAATAAGACTTCACACTGTATTTAAAAAAACAATTTCAGACTATTTATTGATGCAAATGTCTTTTGTTTTGTATGTAAGGTAGTGAAACTGCAATCATTACAGTGTTTAAAAAGCTCAGTTCAGTGCTGTGATTGTAAAATAACACAATAAGTAAATATCGGTTCTTGGCACATAAACATGCAAATAATCAATTTCGGTCGATCACTAAATAGATCCCATGTTCCAGTTTAATAGTCATACAGTTTGAGAAAAATGGTAAGAGTGACTTTCATTTCAATAAGCATTTCAATTGTGTTACATTAATGTTGTTCTGTTAGCTTAGGCCATTTTTGGTTAACCTTTGTTCATTAAATTTCAATTGGCTATTTGATTGGGCCCTGTGTAACGTGTGCTTTTGTTGGCCCATTGCGCGCTGATGCGCTCATCTATAAACATTTCAGAATGCCTTCCTACAGTTGCTTAATAAAAAGCGGACATGTGTCATTAATATATGAGGAAAAAAATTGATTCTAACTGTCGGGCTCAGACAATTATCTTAATGCCTGTTGGTCTCAGGTCGGGTTCGGTTACTGCTCTGTTGGACACGGCAGGGCAGAAAAATGCGGCCCGACCCGCACTCTAGTCTGGAAAACACATAGCCCTGGGACGTTGGACTTTGCGAGGCTGATCTTGCAATGAACCAACAAATAAAGGATTGTCCAGCCTGTGACAGCATGCTGGTATGCTCTGTTAGACACGTCACATAATCAATATGATCTGTAATGCAATACCATTGCATATAAAAAGCATGTTTTACTCACATAAAGGTGTGCTTCACATTCCTGTCAAATCCAATACAGAAGGCACAGCATTGTGTTTTAATCTCAATATGTCTGCAAATCCAGTGTCGACCAGCGTATTGATTCATGATTCGGATCGCCAATGTCACATGATTTCAGCAGTTTGACACACGATCCAAACCGCTGATTCACAAACGTTTTAATCTTTATTTGAGGATTGAAAACAAATCCGGAAGAGAGAACAATGCTGAATAAAGTCGTAGTTTGTGTTATTTTTGGACCAAAATATATTTTGGTCCAAAAATAACAAAAAGAAATATTCACATTAAAGGAGTACTTCAGCACTGGGAAGATGAATCTGTATTTATACTGGGTCCTTAATGTAGTAGAAATGTGACATTTTCACATGTGAGGAATTTTTCCAGAAATAATCCTTTGAATATACTCCAGGGTTTCTAACGATACAAAGCCATATGCTAATCGCTGAAGTAACCCTTTAACTAACTGATGTCACATATATTTTAATGATGTTTCTATTTACTTTCTAGACATGGACAGTAAACACTTGCATACGCTCTCGGACTAAATATAAATGTAAATCTTAAACTGTGTTCCGAAGATGAACGGAGGTGTTACGGGTGTGGAACGATATTAGGCCAAGTCATTATTGACATTAATTTCATTTTTGGGTGAACTAACCCTTTAAAGTGTTCCCTGCAACTGAAGTATTCTCTGTCTAGAGCACACAACTGTATGAGCTTGTATTTTGGGTTAAGCCGTGTTGTTTTGACATTGTGGAAAATAGAATAATAGAAACAAATTGTTTAGCCTTTTTACCCGTTATGATGTGGTGGTGAGGACATTTTCCCATTGGTTAATCGACGTGCGGCACTAGACACTAGAGTCTGTGAATATTAAACTGCAAAATACTATTTAAATATTACTTCTGTATGTTCTGCGTTTCTGTGATGTGCGTGTCTGTGAATGAAGTCAGGTGCAGAAGCGCACTATATAAGGACACGAATGCAAACTTTCACTTCATGAGAAATTACCCTTTCATTTGAGAAAACTGTCATGTCATATGAACACAGACACAAAGCTCTTCACAGCAACCCGTCAAAATAAAAGTGTGGTTTAAAAAAATTAAATTGACAGAATAAATTAGGCTACTGTTGAGAGTAGATTTAGCCACATCTCTATGTAATAGAGAGAGTGTTTTAAAAAAAAAAAAAGTATTTTTATATTTACTTTTAAACAGGATACAGCCTTTAAATGTTTGTGTTATTTATTTATAATGATTATCATCATAAATAAACTTACAATAAACATTGAAATTGTGTATGTAAAATCTTGGAAAAAATCTTAACACTTACGGCAGCAACAGTCAGCATGTCAAATACTTTAGTGCAGTATCGCCAGGCATTAGCATTTCCATATTTAGTTTGGCACTCATCTATAGACAGAAATACAGAAAATGAAAACCTAAAATGAATGTACAACAAAAATCTCAACAGAACAAGTTCATCATGATAGGCATGCATTTGATTTCTGCCGTCTCACCATAAAAGCCATAAACTTGTGTGATCTGCCTGCTCTCGTGATTGCCACGCAACAGTGTGATGCGGTCAGGCCACTTTGCTTTAAGTGCTAGCAAATATGTGAATGTTTCTAAGCTGTAGTATCCTCGATCAACAAAGTCTCCCTAGAGGAAAGAGAACATACCGATGTCTCTTCAATTAATGCTTAAGGGAAAGACAACATTTACAATGAGTTACCAAATATGAACTGCAATACAAAATGCATCTTTAGAGATACAATACCATGAAAATGTAGTTTGTGTCTGGTACTTGGCCCCCAGTTCTGAAGAGTTCACATAGGTCATAAAACTAGAGACAAAGAAAAGGTTTAAGTCAGGGTTGCCCAATCCGGTTTCTGGAAATCCATCTTCCTGCAAAACTCAACTCCAACCCTTATAAAAAAAACCAAGCAGCCAATTAAGATCACCAGGAGCACTTGATAATTACAGACAGGTGGGTTTGGTCATGATCTGAACTCTGCAGTTAGGTAGATCACCAGGAATAGGATCGTTAACCCTCAGTTAAGGTCAATATGCAGCATGTTATGTCAAAAAAAAATAAGGTCATGACAAGATCTGCACATAACAGATGTGTTATTAGGGTCTGCTCTCACCTGTCCATGAATGTCCCCGCATACAGTGACTGGAGTGGATACTGGCTGTACATTTGATTCTTCAAGCAGCAGGTCACATACATAGTCACACAATCTCTGTCAAAGCAATAGAAAACAGCAGGTTTGTACAAGCTTGTAAAATGAATGGCATCACTAATGACGATAGCAAAAGCAGCAGATTACAGCACTTAAGGTCACGTTAATTCATAAAGAGGTCAAATTAACCCTTTCAGGTGGCATTTTTCAAAAATGCACATTAGTGGCTTGGGAGATACTGATGAGGAATGCATTAAGTTATAGACTAATTTAGAAGGCTTGTTATGCGCGCAAGAGCTCAATAATAAGACAGGGGGATAGAAAACGGTTCATGAAAACGCTAAATTCATGAAATAAGTAACTACGAGATGGGCGTTTCAAACGAGTTTGCTTGATAGCAGCAGAGTTAGCCACCTTAGGTGTCTACAAGAAATAGTCGGTTACACAACTTTATTAAGAATAACTGTTTTGGGGGGCCGTATAACATTATTTCTGATTAGAAGTATAAAGTAAATCACGGATCACAAGCTAACCGATTAACGTTAGATTCATAACGTTACGCAGCGACTGCACTGACACACTATTTTACTGGCCTTGACTGCGATGTAAATACCAACAACTAATATGTTTAACATTCCAAGAGAAAGCAAAATTACAGATAATATTCACCTTTAAGTCGTTCTCTGGAAGATATTTGCACTGCCTCGCAATTTCAACATACTTATCCAGGTCCAGCGGCGCCATTTTAAGAACAACAGTCGATGAAAGAAGTGAAGAGGAAGTCTTTCTACGTCATAGAGGGAGATAATGATTGACATGGAATCAGCCAATCAGTACTTCGATACGGCCCTGAGCGCCATGGCAGGCAACACTTGCATTCGTTTCGCTGGTTAACACGTTTCTCGAAATAAAGTTTATAAAGAGGTTATGTTTGTCAAAACGGTTTTTAACTTGTTTTCTTTTCTTTTTTATTAAATACTTTGTGCATCGATATCCAAGTCCCTTAATCAAAATTTTATCCATTCATTCACCACGAGGTGGCAACATATATAAAGTTTCAAACTATAAGGTCATGTAAGCCTACTCAGAAAATTATCAAGATGATTTATGAATCATCATGCATTATTTTTCTATTTTAATGCTTTTATATGAAAAATCAGGATCTCATGCTGAATGCGCAAAAAGTACAACTCAATTACTTTATTACCTCACTGCAGTCATACAGACAGTTTATACATGGATGATCTGAATTTGCAGGAGAAAAAAGACAACATTTTTTTAAAAGTATGGTACATAATCATTAATTGAACATCTCGATTATATGACGTTATACAAATGCTGTTTGTTGTATTTTAGCACAGCAACTGCTACATAAACTTGAATTCACTAGGCTAGATATTATAGGCTAAAGGAAAACGACTGCCTGTTGTGGAATTATGAGTCTTATCTATATGCAGTTACATTTCATTTGTGTTCTGTCTCATATCAAATGGCATTTTTACATTTGAATGTAGCTATACAAATGTTGTGTGTATCCACATTGGATTGTTTTACATGAGTGTGGGCATATGCAGGTTCAACTATTTGTCATACATTTGTTATATGTGTAACACTTTACAATAAGGTTGTATTAGTTAACATTAGTTAACAAGAACGAACCATGAACAACACCTCTGTTCAACATTAGTTAATGTGTATTAATAAAAATAAAGCTGTTCACAGTCCATTAACTAATGTTAACAAGATTTTAATAAAGTATTAGTAAATGTTGAAATTAACATTAACAAAGATAAATAAATGCTTTATAAGTGCAGTTCATTATTAGTTCATGTTAACCAATGTAGTTAACTAATGTTAACTAATGAACCTTATTGTAAAGTGTTACCGTTAAATGTTTGTCAGTGCAAAACAGAAGATGGCATGTATGCCCTATGTTGGTTTTGGCAGTATGGGATTAAGAACAAAATACACTAACAAAATTGACATTCAGTATTTCATAGTGGGTTTTTTTTACTGAAAAGTTAACTTATGATTTTCAAAACAAGTTATATTAACACATTTACTTTATTTGGGGGAGAAAAGGTTTGTGCTTCGAAGCACCAATTTACGGCTATTCTGTCCGTCAGAAACATGCAAAATTAGCAAAATCCAATACACACTCAATTAATTTGATTGTTTAAAAAAGCATTTTTACATTAAAATCAGGATGTTTATAACAAAACATGGGCTTATAAAATACACAACAACAATGTAAAGTATACCACTAAAATACAGCATTCAACCTGATATTATACAAATAAAAAATAAAAATTCAACTAGTTAATACACCAGTCTGACTCATTCCCCTTTCCTCTTGGTGAATCAATTACAATGATATTTCATGATTTGTCCCTTGGTCCTGAAGTACCCCATTAAGTACACATTTCATCTCCCATATCTTGACTGAAATGCATCCATTAGGCCATGGACATGTCACCGAGATTTTGTCCGTGCAGATTCCTGCAAAAGAATAATGTAAATGTCTTCAAAATGATCATATAAATAGATGTAAATAATTTCAAAATAACTTTTCATAGTAATACACATCATATTGGTAAAGTATGTTCACTGATTATAAAGATTAAACTTCAAATATTTGTTATGTTGTTTCCAATGTATTCATTATGCTGTATGCATTGCATAATATGGACCCACCACCATCAAGTGTCCATTCTTGGCTCTGTAGACCATGGATTCACTGCTGCTCTTAAAATCCACAAAGCCCTCTTTGCCAGGCTGGATGTCAAACCTCACACTACAAAATGACAACAATTCAGTATATGTATATAACGCATGCTTTTTTAAATACAATTAACAATGAGTGTATGAGAGCAGGACTATCTAAAGGAAATTCAGGTAAAAGTATCTCACCTCCCTTGTACAACTTTGATAAGGCTGTGGTTTTTTGTCACTACACAGATTTTTGTCAATGCCTCAAATAGATAGTTGCACTGCAAGACCAAGTCCCCCTAAAAAATATTATATTTAACGTAAGTAATACTATATATTTCAGTGACAGATTATTGTATTCAGTTTATGTTAGTACAAAGGAACTTACTATGTATGTAAACAAAAGTTTTTTTTCTCAATTTACCACACAATACTCATTTAATACAATAACTCCTTCTCACAGAGATATTTGTTCACCTACTTTTTGCTTTGTGTCATCACATGTGACATGGAGAATCAGGAAGTTGTCACTTAAGTTGCTGACAGACACCCCTGCAAATAAGCATTATATAAACAGAGTTATTGTATAGTATAATTATGGAACTTGACTATTTAATAGCATGGTGTTACAATGTTCACAAATAAAAATAAGACTATGAAATATGACAGTCCAAACTAAAACAATTACTCAAATTGTATGTTTGCATTTTTACCAACTGCTTTTAATGAAATATGACAATTTCTAGTAGTTACAGTATATTTATATTAAAATGCATGAATATATAAAAAAAAATCATATATATTTCAATACAAAAATGGATAGATAAAATTATACACTTTTAATTATTACCTGATAATATGATATCTGGGTTATTTAATTAGATTAGAAAAATTAAATACTTGTGATTAGATTTTTACATTTTAAAATACTCAATCAGAATACAGTTACTTGTTCATTGATTACATCATTACTTATATAGTACATGATTCAGAATTAATTTATTTTATAAAATATATATATATATATATATATATATATATATATATATATATATATATATATATATATATATATATATAATTTAATACATTTTTAGCTTTTTATAATTTGATGAACCCCTTGCAGTTCCGTCCCAAACTCTAGTTAGGGAAACCCTGGAATAATTACAATGCACTTCATGTTAATGATAAAAAATAAAAATAAAATAATAATAATAATTATAATAGAATAATTTCTCTTTCTCTTACTACTACTCCATGAACCCTGTACAGGGTCCAGAATGACATTGTCATGTATATACTTTCAATTTTAAATGTCTGTGCTATGATGTCATAAAACCATTTGAAAGCTTCGAGACTCTACTCTACCGGTCCCAGTGCGGTCTATGCTTCAGACCCATTTGAATAAATCTTGTATACAACATGACATAGACAAACTTATTTTTTCCACTATTTTCTGGAATTTAGTGGAAACAGCCCAAACTGTCTGCATGAACCTAGAGCACACAGTTACACACTTTCAAAAATAAATTAATAAAAATCAAAAAGCGCCTACTTTTTGGGGGGATTATTACAGCTTAGACAACATATATTGACATGTTTATCACTTTTAGCAGTGTTTTATGTAACTTCAAAGGGTTTCCTGTAAAATGACACCAACATTTTGAACTTAGACCACTGTATGTGTGTATTGGGAGCTTTTCAATTTGGATAGGCCAAATCCAGGCGGAAATCCCAAAAAATGGTCCCGGAGTTTAAGCGGTTGGTACAATATTATACTATTCAAATCAATGTTATAAACAAGTTAGATAAAAAAGTAATCAAAAAGTAGTTAATTATATTACTTAAATGGTTTCATGTAATAGATTACATTAATAAATACAATTTATATCACGCAATCTGTATTCAGTAATGGGCTACAATTTGGGCTACAGTAATGGGCTACACCTAGCACTGTTGGACATTGAGATTTACCTTTAAGCGAGCTGTAATTCACCCTCTGTTTAATTTTGGCCTCCTCCACCAGATACGCAGCCGCCTGAGAGAAGATCAGCTGTCTGAAACGTGGCCGAAAGCCATTCCTGTCATACTTAATCACTGGAACACTGTACTGTATAGAGAGTGAGATCGCAGTCAGTTTCCCCTGCCCAAGATATAAACATCTGAAAATAATTAGATATAGATCTACTGTACTCTTATTTAAATAAGCTCAGAAATGTGTATATATAGTTTTGCGTACCTCAATGCCCTCAGGACAAATCATCTGCAAGACTTTGATGTTTATGTCCTGTTCACCTGAAGACAAACAAGCTAAGTTTTGTATTCATTAGGAATGACCTGATCTTTGCAATTAAAGATTGAAAGGTTTACAGCAGGAGTATATAAAAAAATCATAAACACTAACTTATCCTTGTGTCAGCGAAGCGCTGGCATACGCTCTGAGGGTAGCTCTCTTTTCTGCCTTTGAATATGTCACTGGTCAGTGCTTTGATTTGCAGCTGAGAATAAAATGAAACGGTAAATGAACTCCAACCAGAGAATAAATATATAAAAATAAACAATGACAAATGTAAAAACAATAAACAATGACAATTTTACCTGCACCTTCCGCTGTGCACTAATCCCTCGAACATACTTCCGTACGAGGAGACGTGTGTGCAACTTACGCAAGAGCGCTGAGGCCTAAAGATTCATTAATAACAAGGTACATTTCATTAGAGTGAAATCATGAATCTCAGCTATAATAATAACTTTGCAGTGTTTTAACGATAACGGGTCCAATAATGTATGGACTACCTCTTTCATTATTGGTGGAGGAGTCAGCCAGGACTTTTTGTCTATTACTGATTTTGGCAGATTGTCTTTGAGTCGAGTGAGGTAGCTCTGTCTGACAAAGGCCAGATATTCAGAGTTGTCCATGCTTACAGGCTGATTCCTGTTCATGAAGCCCTTAATAAACCTAAAGGATTGGGGAAAAATATATATTAAAGCTCAAACATCAAAAGTTGATTATATAAACTTAGATATTTATAGATATATCTGTTCAAAATTCTGTAAGATTTTTTTAATATGCATTAATTTGATTTAAAAAACAAAACAAAACAAAAACAGCATTGGTCACTTAAAAGCAGAAGTACTGACAGGAAGGATCTGACATGATAAATGTCTCACTTCTTGATGACTTTGACAGCCCAGGCTCTTCTTTCCCTCTCTTTTCTGGCCTGAAGGCCCCGCCAACATGTTTCAATCTTGGTAGCTGTTAAAAATGTATCAAAAGTGATTTTATGTACAGGGCCGTCGCTACAGGGAAGAAAGGTTATCGTGATTTCTACCCAGCCCTGGTCATGGTTCTTAGTAACTCTAGTGTTTTAAACAAGAAGGGTTCAACACCTGCTTCTTTCTGCCTCTGGTAGTCTCCTTTCACCCTATAGCCTTTGTATTTGGCCTGGATTCTTGTGGCTGTAACAAAAGAGATTTGAGATACCAACCAATCAGGTCAAAGTTAGGGCCTTAAGGGGATCCCAGCCTTCTTTTGTCAGATCTTACAGGTGCCTTACCCAGTTCATGCTTGCAGACCTCAAATGCATCTTCAGTGGCAAAAAGAGTTCTGGGGTGGCGAATAAAGATTTTTGTCCTTGAGAAATTAGAGGGAATATAAAACATTTTATTAGGCAATAGATATTTTCTGGTTCTAGAAGAGCAATACAGTAGCTGTAGCCTGGTACAGTTTGTACCTTCCCATCTTGTACTCGTTTGGTTTGTAGCCGAGGTGTTTGATGAGCTGCTGCACCCCCTCTGCTGCAGTCCCCTTCCAGTGTGGCCATGTGTCAGGACATAGAGCCTTGTATCTGCAAAGATCAGCAAAGAGGTTTGTCAGATGGTTGCAGGTGAGAAGAACTCTGGCAAATGCTTGAGCAATTGAAGTTGCATTGTTGGAAACACACACAACGCAATGCACCTTTTCAGGAAGACTTCGTATCTTCTCCTATAAGCAAACCCAGCACGCCTGACTCTCAGGTGCTCCATTAACCCCAGGTACTTGACTTGATGTCTCACCATGACATCATCAAAGTGATCTGAGGTTAGGCGAGCGAGAGAGAGGTCACTGGCACCGTCTTGTAAAACATTTAGCAGACAAAACCAACCACTAACAAGAGGCGTGAAGTGAAAGGCTCACCTGGCTGCTTGCAGTGGTTGGGTTTCAGGCACCGCACATACCACGGCTCCTTGGTCATGAGGATTTCAGTGAGGCCTGCAAGGCTGCTCTTAAACTGGGTGGCTACCTGTTCACAAAAACGTTTTCAATGATTTCTTTGATTCCTGTACTTTAAAGTGCTGCCACAGCTTAAATACATGTAAAGTTGGAAATAATGTCATGAGTGGCTCTTAGGTTTTCAATATATTCATTATACTAAAATTGTATCAGCCAATTTGCAAATTTTTTATGAGAGAGAGAGAGAGAGAGAGAGAGAGAGAGACGGCTGTTTTAACCATTTTAAACATCTTTCACTGTACCGTCTCAGGTCTTTTCTTGCCGTCAGGTTCAATAGTATGGAAGCAATGCTGGATAATACTGTTCTTTGACTGCCGCATGACCTTAAACAATAACAAACCACTTTTATCTTTATGTCTATTTCATCCTTTATGTCATTTTTTTCCCGACATGACAGAGAGGCGAATAGAGAATACATGCTGTGAGGTGAAACCGCTTACCTCTTTAATGTTTCTGTACAGAAGATCATTATTTTTGTCAAGAAATCCTGACATGAGAAAATAAAATAACATTTCTTTATTTATCTTGACTTTTTTGGTCTTAAAACAGTTTGCACTGAGTAACTTACCAACAACTGAGTAAGTAACTTCTCCAGCATAGTGTACGAGTCGAAAATCTCCTCGTTTCAAGGTCTTGCGTGTTTTCTGGTCAGCCAATTTATGCCTGAGAATTAGAGACCATAAATTGGCTTAATAAATGAATATAGTGTAACTTACAATCAAGACGATAACCTTGCAGCAGTACAATTTCTACTGTACCATGACAATTGATCATATTGTTTCAAAGCAGCTTCACAGTAATAAACAAGTAATGCAAATTCTACTATAGAGCAGCTCTAAAAAGACAAGTGTCATTATTCAGCTCAAAACAGTTTCACTTTGTTGGATCAGTTCAGTAACTGTATCAATGTTGCAAAATTTGTAAATTATGAAACAAATTCGATTCAGCTATAAAGCAGCTCCACAGAAGAATCATTATTCTGCTTATGTCAGTTAAAGTTTTGTTCTGATCCAAGTGTCATTCAAATTGACAGTGTTACTAAACATTAAAGGGGTACTTCAGCGCTGGGAAGATGAATCTGTATTTAAACTGGGTCCTTAATGTAGTAGAAATGTGAAATTATTTTTTTAATTTGGTGCTTTCTAGACTGAGAAAAGACAGAAAATGTATTTTTGTCCCATGGGGATGAAAGACAACAATTCCCAGAATGCTTTGCTGCTCTACGAGGCCACTCGCAAAGCCACCGACTAGATTACTGAATCAATGATCACTTTCCCACCGTGAACGTGTTCATTTTCATAAAATCAGTTCAGTTAGAGAACAGACACTACAATTAAAAACTGAACGTGTCTGTTCAATATAATGGGATTTAGCCGCTGAGGGAGTCTCACAGCCCAAAACGCTGCAGGAGTCAGATTACATTGACAGTCATGGAAGAGCTCGTGATGAGAGCTGAGATAAACGCCTCCGCGGCATAGATTCACAGCGCATGGTCAGTCTGGCGCGTTTTCAGTTCATGCCTTTGAAGGCTTAACTTTCATAGTTAAGAATTAGGAATTAGTTTAAGAAGTTGAAAGACTTACTTTGCTCTGCTGGCCGCACCGAACATGAATGCCTGAGGCTGCAGCTGAGAGTGTGATCTCCCAACCCCCACGCGTGAGTTGAAAACATGCGGAAATGGCTCCCTCTGCTGGCTGTAGTCTTTAGCCTCTGGCCAACAATTCCTCCGATGGCGCAAATTGACGATATTTGCGTCATGGGAGGAATTTTTCCAGAAATAAAATGCATACATCTCTTGTCTCAGGGGGATATGAGGGGGGGAAGCACAATCATTTGAATATACTCCAGGGTTTCTACTGATACAAAGCCATATGCTAATCGCTGAAGTAACCCTTTAAAGCAGCACTAGGTAACTTTTCAACCTTCATAATATATTTTTTAAGACTCTTGTGATGATAAATCGACTTACAATAGGTTGAATGACACACCTGCCATAGCCTGATGGGGTCTGTATCTTTTTTAATCATACTTTTAAATTTCTGGTTTCGGGTAGTACCCCGAGAACAAAAAAAGAACTACAAAATTCGACTGCTTTACGGCATATACGTCACTTCCACCAACACCCACACTTCCTTAAATTCGGATGTGCGAGCCCAACTTTGTTCGTCGGATAATATAGTCATGTCTGAAGCAGCAGAGACAAATAAGAAAGAAAAGGTTTTGTTGGAGGAAAGCAATAAGAGGAAACGAAAAAGTGATTGGATTAAAGGCAGGACGAGAATCAACATGTGACCAGCATTTGCTCGTCGGCGTGAGCTGAACTCCTCTTGCAGTGTTCAGGGGAACTGTTAGTGCTGCACCGACCCGCGGGACGCTTTTATGAAGTTATTTGGCCCGCACCGCACCACTGTATATATTTTTACAACCCGCCGCGCACCCGCGACCATTAAATAGACATACGGGGTCCGCGGGTTATGAGACGACCCACGCATCACTAGTTCAGGGCTATCAGGGTTGTCATGTCAACAAATGCACGCGCGATGGCATCCCCTGTTGTAGGATGACAGCTCTTACGACAGTAGTTGAGGACATTATTTTTTCCAAACTGTAGGGGGACCCCGAGAGCAAAAGTAGCCAAGTGCGGCTTTAAGTGCCTTTTAAACCCCATATAAGCAAAGCAAAAGTTGGCGATGGTAAGGAAACCAAACTCCACCTGGTGACAGAAATTTTAGTAGTCCTTCACCCTTCAATAAATACCCAGTACCCATGATTCAGTCTAGTATGGCCTAGAGACAACACATTGCATACACAACTTGTTCTTATCTGTATTAAAGAAAGCAGATTCATATTTTTCCAACCCTAAGAGAAGGTTTTAGCTAACGCCTATAATTGTAAAATCTATTTAAAAGCAAGCAATCTACATTAAGTATTTACAAAATTAGCTATTATTATTTTTAGGGATTTTATTTACTGCACGGGTGTCCAATCCTACTCCTGGAAGGCAACCTTCATGCAGAGTTTGGCTTCAACACATCAGCTCAGAAGTTTCTAGTGATCCTGAAGGCTTTGGGTATATCTCATTCTGTTCCCTAGCTCCCGAACTTGTGAATCAGTATATCGTGTACACGAGTTCAGGCACTGTTAAGGACAGTAAAAGACACTGACTCACTACACCTTGATGACTATTTCCTGCGGCGTGACGACGTCCTCATTGTACATCATTACTGGTATTAAGAACAACAGTAGAACTTATATCTTTCTGACATTACTTGTAATGTACATTATGATAAATAGTTCGCTTGTTACATATACGTGCAACATTTCAGCTGTAAACAAATTATAAATGTTAGCTAGATTGTGTTCATTGCCTGTATAATGATGCATGTTTATGCTAAAATATAATCTAATGATGGTTTCTGTTTTTAAGAAAATTATGTGTAGTGAGTTGGCTCACGTGATTTGAGTTTCGCGCTTCAGAACTTTCATTAAGGGAGCATAGTGAGCATCGCATCGATGCATCTTGGGTTTTGCGTT
Source organism: Pseudorasbora parva (assembly GCF_024679245.1). Taxonomy (NCBI): domain Eukaryota; kingdom Metazoa; phylum Chordata; class Actinopteri; order Cypriniformes; family Gobionidae; genus Pseudorasbora; species Pseudorasbora parva. Next base: position 38,592,937 of record NC_090174.1, read on the forward strand.
GCCATGTGGGACATTTTAGGGAGCAACTGTTTCAGTGCACTGGAGGGATTCTGAGATTCAGACAGCCCTTAAAATGGCCGACTCCCTGATCAGTGCCTTGAGTACTGAACTAGGGAGCTGATTGAGACGCACTCTTTGGTTAGCTGCTTCAGTCGTGTTTAATTAGGGCTAGAGCTAAAATATGGAAAGTGGCCCTCCAGGAACAGGATTTGAAATCCCTGTATTAATGCTTAACAAAGAGTCATAAAATGAATAAAGTCATCAAAGTACTGTGATAGCATTTAAATACTGGTATTGTGTCAGTTTAAATAAAATATAAAAATTTTACCCACGTGACAAAATGAGGGTGACTGCACATCTTCTCCTCTAGCTTCTCCAGGAATGTAAAATCTGTAGCTTCTCCAGGACGCAGACATTCTTCATCCTTTAATGTGGGATACATGACATAAAGACTGTGACTTAGGGTGTGTTTATACTTGGCAGGTGTGGTTCGATTAAAACAAACTAAGTGTGTATAAGTGTGAACACTGCCATATCCAAACCCTGGTGTACACCAAACAAGCAGACTGAGACCCCTGAAAAGGAGTCCAAACAAACTCTGGTGCGGTTAGAAAGAAATATGAACATAGCACAGACCAAAGACATGTAAATGAACCAAAAACAAGATGTAATGTCACCAGATGCAACCCTAAAAGGGAAAAAATGTTAAAGCATACTTGTTTTTTCTCGCAGCAGATCTTCGTTTGTGTGCAACTGAGGAATTTGTGGCGCTGTTTTAGTTCTCAGTTGGTCAAAATGTCATCATACGTATACACATTTAACAAGTGCATTTAGCCCAGCGCACAGTATTGGTTTGGATGTTCGGTAAGTTACGTCGTATTTTTTGTATCTTTAGGTTTCGTTCTCAAAAATGACAGTGTAAAGCAAACCAAGACTAAAAGTATTATGCTGTATGGTAAAAGTATGGTGCTTTCACACTAGCACTTTTGGTGTGCACCTGGGTTCGATTGACGTCCGAGTTTGTTTCATTTGGATGTGAACGCTGTTTTCCAAACTTTAGTGCGCATTCACAAACTGTACCCAAGTCATACAAAGGGTTGTCTGGGGTATGGTTCACTGCTGATATGAATGCAACCACATCCTGGGAGTAAACCACTACTGATGACATATAATTTGATAAAACTGTGGCTGATTCAGAAATTGCATACACGTAATTACTTCACGACTGCTAAAAAGGTCTATGTGTGTGTGAGTATAGTATGCAAGTGTGTTTGTATTATGAATGTAATCTGGATGCACTACATTCACCATTTAGTCATTATCATATGACCTACCAACATTAGCTTCACTGCCATTCACAAATCCTCTCCCGTGGCCTAGTAAAGTGTCCATCTTATGCACACTTAAAGGCGTGGTAGCATGCGATTTCTCTTTTTTAACTTTAGTTAGTGTGTAATGTTGCTGCTTGAGCATAAACAGTATCTGCAAAGTTACAGTACAACGCTGAAACTTCAATGCAAACAGAGATATTGTCTTTTAAAGTTATGGCAGTTTATTGCCTACAAAAACAGCCGGTTTGGACTACAACATGCTTCTTTTCCGGGTTGGTGGCATCATAAACCCTTGCTATTAACATAAACACTGCCCCCGCGAACACGCAACAAAGTGGGTGAGGCCACATCGCAGTCATTACGGAAGAGAGAGCTGTTGTCGTAGGCTAGAGTGTTGCAGACATGCCATCGAAACAAAGTTATTTTCACCCCAAGTGCACATCTTATGTGTTCAGCCTTCCTCGGGACGATGGACTTCAGGAACAATGGTTACAATTTGTGTTTAATGCAGTTCTTGCTGATTACAATATAAATTTAGCCATCTGTGCTGCTGCACATTTCATGGAAGACAGCTTCAAGAACCTTCACGAGTTCAATACTGGATTTGCTCAAAAAGATGAAGCAGTTCCAGCTTTAAAGGCAGAAGCTGCTGTTTATGGGCCTAAACCTGTAAGTACATGTATTTTAAATGTATGTATAGTGTGTGTTTTGGTTGCATTAAGACCAATGCCGTTTGGCTACGCTAGGCAGTTAACTCAATTGTTTCATACTTCTTCAACAAAAGGCTACAAACAACAACGAACTTATATGTAAACTAATCACACCCGCGAACATCGTTTATTTATGTATTTTTTGACGTTTCTATATTAGTGTACAACGACCACATGCTATTTCAGCTACAGTTACCGCGAACATCGTTTATTTATGTATTTTTTGACATTTCTATATTAGTGTACAACGACCACATGCTATTTCAGCTACAGTCATGCAAAATGCATTTGTGTTTCATTTGGCCAGTGCAGTAGACTAGTAGAGGCATGGTTAGGTTTTGTAACAGGCTCATTTTTATTTTTTTTTGCAAAACATATTTGGTATGGCAATATTGACGCCATTATTTACACAGCTAATGTGACTTCTGCCCGTAGTGTTAAGGGGCATGGCGTTTCCGGACAACCTGTGCTTGGCACATCAGCCAATAAAAACCAATCTAAGACCATTGTGTTTTTCAGTGGGATGGGCTTCATAGAAGCAGGAAGCTAACGAGCTGTTCAAAGGACAGTATAGAGACAGCGGTGTGGAATAAGGGTAAAATATAAGACAAATTTGGCGTTTAAAAAAAAAGAAGCATTAAGACATGTTATACTGCGCCCCATAAACACAACAAAGCCTAAAAAACACTAAGGAACCACCCCTTTAAGTATCTTGCTGGAAGTAGGTCAACCAGGCACTTTTGCCAGCTCTTTTTGAGCACTGTGAATTCAGACAGACATACATCTTTTAACACAAACTGTTTTTATATAGTAGGGAAGTATGAGATTTCGGACGCAGCCTGTGTGTTCTCATTTACTTTCCTGACAAGCGTGACTCACGCACTACAAGCAGAGAGAATTGTCTAATTTCTGCTCGCCTTCAGCTGAAATGGACTCCCGTGTTCTTAAGAACATTTGCAGTAAATTCGCAGCAGATAGACGCAAGTGCAGTTATTTGCTGACTCTTTGAAAACAAAACCAAGGTTTTAAAAATCAAAATATAAAAGTTAGGTGAGTATCACTGAGCATTTTGCTGCTTTCTCCTGCGTCATCGCAATCATGTATCGCAGTAAACAGCTGGTGCCTTGAAGATGCCATCGTACTCCGAATCTGACCCAAAAATATAACGTGAACAATCCATCAAGGAGAGAGGGATGTGTGAGCTATCGAACCAAGTGTGAAAGCAGCCTTAATCATGTCATGATACTGTATGTATGTCAGCTTGAATCCATTCTACCCACCAGTATTGATATGATGCCTCTATGTTTCTCCTCCACCAGGTCACAGATGATCTTATTGTTGAAATATGGCACTGGCTCCCACTAAAACATGTCAACAAAAAAAGTTTATGAATGAAAATATGGCAACACACAGAAAGTAAGGCAGATCTGTGTCACAAAGTATTTACATAACATTACTATCTGTAGATATCTGAAAATGCCTTGTTAATTTTAAAGGCATGATGCATGACATGTCCTTCACCTCGATTCCCTCCATCTCGTACTCCTCCTGCTCTGATTTGAGAGTGAGCTGGATGAAAAGCTGCTGAAGCTTTTCATTGCAGAAGTTTATGCAGAACTGTTCAAAACTGAGGAGAATAGCACCAGTAATCACTAATCATACACATGGTAAACATCAATCTGCATGTTAAACATAAAAATATTTATCTGGTACTTAACAAATATAAGACCATTTACATGCAATAGCAATAATGTCATCAGTTTCTACTTTACAGTAATGGCCCATTTATTTGTGTCTTTGTGTCTAGATGTGTCTAGAGGGCTTGTGCTAAAACTATTGATAAGAAGGTTACTAACTGGTTTTAACTAATTAGCCCATTTTTAGAGTTCTCTTGAAGTAAACCGTTACAACAAATGCATGGTGTGAATGTGTATGATTGCAATGCTTCAATGTGTCACCTGTTCACATCAAACACTTCGAATCCATAGATGTCAAGCAGTCCAATCACCGTTTTTCTGGTTGAATCCTGCATTGATATTGAAAAGAATGATCACCTAACAATCTACTGACTAATTCATATATTTTTATATACCACCATATAAAGCAGAATTTGTACCAGGCATACCTTATTTACCAATGATTCATTAATCTTATTAACGAGCCATGAGAATGTGCGGCCATAGATGGCTTTGGCTAGTGCATCCCTGGCATACTTTGCATGTTCAGCGGTGAAAGGGCTTAGAACCTGAAAAAGATAAATACTAGATAATAATACTATTCCATCGCTCAAACTACTTTTCAAAATGCTTTTAATATTATTTAAATATAAATGTATTTACCCTTATAATACTAATTGTCCAAAATAACTTTGTATGGGTGAGAATACGAATTTAAATCACTTGCAACAGTTTTCAACACTTGCAAAATTGCATATACATACATATTTTGTAATTCATTATTTTAACAAGTACAATCAATATTTCAGTAAGTATGCTTATGTAAACATACTAGTATCCACATTAAATGTTGTATTTACTTGGCATAAGTAAGAAATGTAAAATGGATGAGTACTAGTACACAGAATCCATCTTTCATCACCTCTTCTGCTTTGGCTTCAATCTTCCTGTGAGTTAAACCCTCCTGTAACATGTTTGAAGGGATGCCCAATAACTGAGAAGAAAATGAATAAAGAAGAAATGTGATGGGAAAAAAAGATATCAAAACAAATACAAGGCAAAGTTAGAGGTTGATATTGGCATTAGAGTATTTTAATGCATGATCATTGTAAAACTTGACAGACGTGACAGTGGAGCATACCTTTGACAGCCAGTGCACTTCTGCAGTGCTCATTAATGTGGCATAACCCAGAGCACTGGCCTCAAAGAGAACATTCCCGAGATGAAGGACACTGGCAATGATCGCAAACAGATGCTAAAAGATGAGCAAAAGTATTAAACAATGGCCGCTCTTTCTAAAAATCAGCCTTCTACACTGACCCAGTGACCCACTGGACGAGAACTCAAATCAACATGCTCTAAAAATCAAACTCCATTCACTCTGGGAGCATCTTACCTCTATATCTTTTTCACTAAACTCAATGATAGTAAGAGCTTTCTGAACGGTTTTCCAGTCACTCTTGTCATTAATGGAGCTCACTTTGGCACATTCTCCCTGTCCAGAAAATAGATTTTGAACAATAAAATAAATATACTTTGTTTACGGCTCTGATAAGTCTATGTATCACAACATTAATACAAGGAATAACTGTGTTTCTTACCTGAATAAGATAGCGGTAGTTCTGACAGTTTCGCTCCAAACCAAGCCAGCGAAGAAGCTCATCCTCCCCTCCCTCAACTAACTGATAGAAGATGTGGAAGTTCCTCTCTCCATGATTTTGGTGGACCACCCTTGACTTTTCCAGTAAGTAGCTTAAGATGTGGCCTCCGACAGCCGCTCCCTATCAGAATAAACATGTATTTATAAGGAATGCTTTTCTTTTATTCTCCTTCTGTCCGAATCTGACTTTACCTGATGGTCAAACTGTATGTCCATATACTTTCCGAAACGACTCGAGTTGTCATTTTTCAGGGTTTTGGCATTTCCAAAAGCCTGTAGAGACAGACTTTAAGCATGTGCACTGAGACTTTTCCAATGTTTTTAACTGATGATTTTAGACAAAAATTCTGACCTCCAGCACTGGATTGGAAAGAAGGAGCCGATCTCTCACGTTGTCCAGGAGTCTAGTGCTGGGACAGCTGACCGCATAGAACTGCAGGACTTTCTTCGAGGCCTCCGTCTTCCCAGCACCACTCTCACCAGAGATCAGGATGAAGTGATTGTTGGTTTCACTAACCATCGTCCGGTAAACATTATCAGCAAGTGCAAAGCTGAGAGGTCAGAAAATTATACTACATTTTAAACAACAATCTTTAAAGAAGAATATACGTAAGAAAAAAAGAAGGAAGTAGAGTTTAAAGTGTTAGTTCACCCAAAAATAAAATTGATGCCATTAATGACTCACCCTAATTTCGTACCACAAATCCTCAAATAAAGATTCAAATGGTTGTTAATCAGTGTATCGATTCATGATTCTGATCGCGTGTCAAACAACAGACATTGGCGATCCAAATTATGAATCAATACGCTGATTCATAACCATGTGAGTCTTTATTTGAGGATTGAAAACAAACAGGGAAGAGAAGACAATGCTGAATAAAGTCGTAGTTTTTGTGATTTTTTTTAACCAAAATGTTTTTTCGATGCTTCAAGAGAATCTAATCAACCAACTGATGTCACATATGGACTACTCTGATGATGTTTTTATTTCCTTTCTGGACATGGACAGTATAGTGTGCATACACTTCCATACGCTCTCGGACTAAATATAAAATATCTTAAACTTTGTTCTGAAGATGAACGGAGGTCTTACGGGTGTGGAACGACATTAGGGTGAGTCATTAATGACATCAATTTCATTTTTGGGTGAACTAACCATTTAAGAATAAACATTAATGTGTATATTCACTAATCACTTCCATATTAAAGTTTGGGGTCGGTAAGATTTTTAAATGTCTTTGAAATGATCTCTTATGATCACCAAGGCTGCATTTATGTGATCAAAAATACAGAAAAACTAAGCAAAGCAGAAATTCCAGCAGTCATTACTCAAGTCATGTCATGTCATGTCTTTTTTTTTATTATTATTCTTTTTTTGGGGGGGTAAAAGAACAGCATTTATTGGAAAGATCTGTATCTGTGAGGAATAAAACTATTAATTTATTTTATTTTATTTTTAAATCTTAATCACCCTAAACTTTTGAACAGTAACGCATATTTGCTATGTATATATGCAAACTTACATATGAGGAGGCAGCTCAAAAAAGTTGACTCCCATATAAATGTCCATTTGTTTCTTGGTATAGATACCCAACTCCTTATATGGATTTACTGACACTAGGAGGGTCCCGATGTAGGTCTAATAGAAGCAAGAGAGAAAAGGACATGTCAGAAAAAGAGTTATGATACGAGTTCAATAAAACAATTGAAATGTTGTCAGCTTTTAAAAAAGTTTGTTCAGGAACAATCTGCCAAAAAATATAATCTCACGGGTTAAAGAAGGATCATAATGATAACTGTCTCAGTGGTTTCTTATAGGAGGTTAATCTTTGTAAGGTGCCCTTGATAACCTTAAACAGAAAATTCTCCATGCTGATCTCATCAGTAAAGTGAGTTTCCAGTTCTTGCGACAAGGCTAATTAGATCTATAGAGAACATTTTCACTTATTAGGCTACCTGCCGTGTGCAGTGACCTGTGTTCAGCATGAGAGTCCACATTATTCTCTACCCCATCTCAATAATGAAAGTAACAGTGATACTGGATATTGCATTGCCGGCCTTTATCACAGTCTATTTCAAGAGGTCACATGAGTGGGTGCAGGACTTACATATATGAGGTTCTCGTTGAACCGTTTTTTAAGGTTGTCCATAAATGCTGTCTCACTGGTGTAGGCGTCCAGGAGAACAAAATCCTGAATGCCCACCCGGTCCCGAGCCGTCAAACACCCCTCCATCTCCTGCAGGATCCGCTGGCAGCGCTCCTCTAAACTCTGTTATTTACAGACAAGAAAAAGTGTTGATCAGCGGTTCCAATAAAAGGTAACGTGACGTCAGATGTGTTTTTACACAACATTATTTCAAGGAGAAGATGAAAGGGTTAGTTTACCAAAAAAAAAAGTATTTATTTACCCTCATGTCGTATTTTTTTACGGTCTAAGTATGTTCGACACCCGCGAGATTCGGATCGTCAAAGTCACGTGATTTCAGCAGTTTGGCGGTCTGACACACGATCCGAATCATGAATCGATACACTGATTCATTAAGCTCCGAGGCTGTATTTTGAAATCGGCCATCTCTCAAACCCAAAGTTATGGGTCGTTATTTAGTTTTTTTGCGCACAAAAACTATCCTCGTCGCTTTATAAAATTATTGTAGAACCACTGTAGTGAGATGGCTTTTTAACAACGTCTTTAGTAGATACCGTTTATGGGTCTTGGGAGAGGAAATGGCATTGATGTCATGAAGGCCTTCTGAGCCGTCGGATTTCAACAAAAATATCTTCATTTGTGTTCGGAAGATGAACGGAGGTCTTACGGGTGTCGAACGACATTAGGGTAAGTCATTAATGGCAGAATTTTCATTTTTGGGCGAACTAACACTTTAAGTTGCATAACAAAATGATTGTTAATCTTTTCTTTTTATGTCACAAATATTTATGATTTTTCCTGTTTGACATTAAGGAATAAATTACTATAAAGTGCACAGCAAATGTTTTCCCCTTGACTGTAACAGTCTGTGCTGCAACAACATTACACTTTTAAAAAAGTACTTTATTTTACTTATTATTTATATTCTTCAAGATCATTTAAAAATAAAATCTTAATGTGATTATAGTCTCTCACATATGTACACAAATGACCAACATCACTGACATTCCTTCACTCTTTATTATGTCACCCTACATCCAGTAATATGTAATTTTGGATGTGGCCTTGAACAAATCCTGTCAACAATATGCCATTCACCGTCTGAGCCCAGCCTGACTTATCTTATCTTAAATGTTTTTCTGCACAGTCCATCAAAAATAACATTCATCAGTCAGCACTGATACCGCCAAGGTCTAACAGGAAGGATATCATTTTTGTGTGTTGATAAAAAAAAAACCTATGCCCTCTAAAAAGTTTTATTTAAAATAAAATATTTTAAAATTAATAATTAAATAAACTTCAGAACGAACTGCCTTAATTCTTTGTGGCATAGATTCAACAAGGTGCTGGAAACATTTTTGTCCATGGTATCACACAGTTTCTGCAGATTTGTCGGTCACGCATTTGTCCCGTTCCACCACATCCCAAAGATGCTCTATTGGATTGAGTGAGTTAATCTTGAGTATAGTGAAATCATCTTCAACAAAAAAAACAAAAACAGTTTGAGATGATTTGAGCTTCGTGACATGATGCATTATCCTGCAGGATGTAGCCATCAGAACCCACTGTGGTTATGAAGGGATGGACATGGTCAGCCTAAATTTAGCCTCCATTTAGTTGCTGTCATGTGATTGGCTTATTCGATATTTGCATTAATAAGATGAACAAATGTCTTCTTTTTAGTTTTCTTCAGGTTAATTAAAGCAACGTTTTTTTTAATAACTGAAGAATTTAAAGTATGGTTATTTGGAGTAAAAGGCACCCCTGCTGTTGGTGCTGAAGGTACAATAATTAACATGATAATAAACAGCTGGATGACTTTTACATTTGTTGAGGTGACATGATTAGATTTAGAAGGTAAATTAAGTTGGGTGTCCACCTTAAGAGATAAGAGATAATCATCATATTTCTAATGAAACCATCATATTTAAATATATATATATATATATATATATATATATATATATATATATATATATATATATATATATATATATATATATATATATATATATATTAATAATAATATCACATAATAAAATATTGTTTATTTTTACTACTGTAAATTATTAAAATAAAACTACTGTTATTATTATGGGATCAATGCTTTCAGAATCTTTACATTTTAAAATAATTTTGTTTCTGTATTTTTAAAATGTATTTTTATATTAACTTACATTTTAATGACAGCATTTATTGAACAAAATGAATTGTTATTTGTCACAAAAAAAAGCAGAACTCCAATACTGTTCTATAAAAACTCTGTTAAAATAACTGAGACACATTTACACAGTTTATTTTCACAGAGACACAGACAGCCATATATTATTCCAGCTGCAGCAACATGCTCTGTTCAGAATTCACTTCAGGAATAAATATAAATCTACAACTGCGTAATAATTATTACTTTTTTGGTTCTCTGGTATTGCAGGCCTATCTTAGACCTTGGACAGTGTTTTGAAAATGTATCTAAAGAATGCACATGTCAAAGATAACACAAAGTAAAGTAAAAGTGTGAGCCCTTACCTTCAGTGCAGTGATTGCTTCTCTGTGTACTGATGTGGGAACTGTGTGATATTATCCAGTTTTGTAAAGAGCATCTGTGATTATTTCAAGTACAACAGGAAACAATGTCATATCACACTCACCACTTCCACCAAGGGAAGTCATTAATAAAAAGTTTGCTAAGGAAGCAGGGTCTGTCTGTATGTGTGTGTCAAGAAACATCTGTCTAAAACAGAAATCGTTATGGATTTATTGTCTTGCATCCTGAAAAGCTCTGCTCAGCATAGGTTTGTCCTATCTTGGTTCCTTCAAACCTGAGGGCAAATCTATTTCTATCAGAGATTACATGGTTCCTCTCCGTTCCTGTCATGGGATGAAATTTGGGCCAAGGTCACAGGCATACAAAAAATAAATGAACCATTCCTGTCTGGTGCTACTGATGCTTGATTTACCTCCAAGAACAAACAAAACACACACACACACTCTCTCTCTCTCTCTCTCTCTCTCTCTCTCTCTCTCTCTCTCTCTCTCTCTCTCTCTCTCTCTCTCTCTCTCTCTCTCACACAAACACAAACACACACACACACACACACACAAATGTCACTAATAATATCATAGAAGTCCATTTGAAACCGTAAGATATGCACAATATTGGAATATGTAATTTATTTTTGGGGTTAGAGTTTGTAGAAAAAGTTGACATATAACGAAGGACAGTTAGTAAGAGCTGTGCAGGTAAACCTCACTCCCCGCATCTCAAGATGCACACTAGCGACTGACGCTAAAGCGTACTTGTTAGCGTGCCCACCTCCCAGGCCGGAGACCCAGGTTTGACGTCTGCACAGAGTGGGGTGAGTAAGCCCTGTGGGGTCACATATATACTTGTAAACATGCAAAGTTACTTGTAGAATGTCTGTTGGTGGAGCATAAAAATAACGAGTGTCTATTCACGCTAAGTGCAAATAGTGTGCCTTTTTGGCAAGTGCTATTCGCACTAGTTTTGCCTAACAATGCCTAGCTGTGCCAAACAAGATTTAAAAATATGCCCAGTTCATCATCCTCAGTGGCGCAATCAGTAAAGTGTATGCGTTGCTAATAGATCACTGTTTTGACAGCCCTATGCAGTTATAATTTTCACGTCCAGCGCCACTTTGATTAAATAGCAAATGCAGTCGCGGCCATCTGTTCACCCATAGGCGTGCTGGTTGGAAAACATGGTGTGTCCAGACGCATTGTTGGCGTGTGGCTATTTTGAACTGAAAACGACTGCGACATTGACCAGCATTTTTTTTTTTTTGTTATTTGAAGGCTTACTGAAGTGCTTTGGAATGGGCCACATTATTCAATGTGTTAACATAATTTCCCCTGAAATGCCTCCAGCTGTTAGCAGCTCCTCCCCTTTTTTGAAACCAATAGCATTTCGTTAATATCATCACAGTTTGACTAGAGCCTTTCTGTTGGGGTAAAGCCAGTTTCCTCTAACACTGTTTATCATTATAATCTCCTCCATATCACTTTGAAATGCAGCATTCTGTGCAGAATTCAAATGGGTCCGATAAGTTTTGTTGTCTGCCCTGACTCACGCATATGATCTGCACAGCGTCTGTAGTCTAAATTTAGAACAGAACCGTTGGTGTGCGTGTGCTTCTGGGTTGTGTGAAACTAACGTGAAAACGGACTTCATTCACCTCATATGAAAGTATATTTACACTGAATCATTTCCTATGCTATGTGCCTTTCACCATGTAGGAATTAGTAAATGAGTGAACAACTGAGTCATTTCAGCCGCAGCTTCAGCAGTGTAGGGGCGGGCTTTAGATTCTAGAGAGTATTTTGATTGGACAGAAGATTTGATGAGAAGGTGAAGTCCATAGACATCATGTCTATGGTGAAGTCTGCGATGATGTCATCAAAATCTGTAATTTGTTTTAACGGAGAGACTGTAAGTTTTGAACGCTTATATGTCCTAAATGCAAATTTTGGAATATTTTTGGAACACACCAGCTTATTCATAACTTTAAGGCTAACACAGTCATAGTAAAAGCTAAAAAACTTCCATTTTGATTTCAGTGGGCCTTTAAAGTGTGTGTTAGTAATATCGCCTACACTTGCTTGTTACACACAAGGGGCGCGCACATAGAGGGCGCGCAACAGAAAACAAACATTCCAAATACTAAAAATAAAAGGATTACTATGTAAAAGATTATTATTGTGTACATAAAGATACAAATGGCTACATTTCATAATGGATAGTAATTGCATGTATCAGAATTTTCTATTTGCAGTAATGATGAATGAGACCAATCGTGTGGCAATACACATATGTATTTAAACTCGTCAGGTTGAGGGTGTCTATATTCTGGCATGTAAATAACAAATCCACCATGGTGCGAGTGCAACTGGCTTTTAAAGGTCCCGTTCTTCGCGATTCCATCTTTCAAACTTTAGTTAGTGTGTAATGTTGCTGTTAGAGCATAAATAATACCTGTAAAATTATAAAGCTCAAAGTTCAATGCCAAGCGAGATATTTTATTCAACAGAAGTTCCCTTTCAAAGCCTACAGCGAACGGCCGGTTTGGACTACATCCCTGCACTTCCTGCTGTGATGACACTAGAACCGTTTGTTGACTAAAGCTCCGCCCACAAGAACATGCAAAATAGGCATCAGCGCTTGCATAGCCCCGTTATGGTAAGAGGGCGGGACCTTTCCGGGCAAAGTGCGCTAAGCTGCTGTCCAATCACAACACAGGAAGCGCTGGCCCAATCAGAACTCATTACGTGTTTATGGAGGAGGGACTTCATAGAAAAGGGAAATCATCAGGCCGCTTTTAGGACAGAGGAAACAGCACTACAGATAAGTCAATTGTGTGAAAAATACTGTGTTTTTTACACGCGAAACATGAACTCATGTTATATTGCACACTGTAAACATAATCAAAGCTTCGAAAACACGCAAAGAACGGGACCTTTAAAGGTAATGGGAGATGACACATTGGTGTATTGCACGTTACGCCCAAAACACACCCATAACTCATTAGAGACTAAGACACTTTTGGACAATGCACCTGGTACACCAACCATTTTTTCTGTCGTTAAACTAGCAAAAGTGGCCATGCGCTTACATTTTTTAAATATATAAATCCCCAATAATCTAAGGACTGGAAGTTGACTGAAAGATGTAGTCGTGAAATTACCTAGGTAGTAAAATGTGTAAAGTGGACTATACTGAAATAAAGTGTTACCAAATAGAAAAGCGAAAGTGCAGAGACTAGGAAATGTTATGAAAGGTAAAAAAGCTGCATGGTTGCAGTTCTGTCTATCAGCTGGCAAAGAGCACTCAAACTAGAGCCAAGAGGGGATGCCAAGCTTCTGGCAGTCTGTCAGTGTTCCTCTCTCATTACACACAGCATGTCGTGTAGTGCAATCTGTTTAAAAGACAATCATCATCCGAGCTTCAAACTCAGTGTTTCAAACTTTTCTTTCTTGGTACCAATAACCAACTAAAACACTTTTTTGTTTTACTATAAAATGATTAGGTTGAAACGAGAACATTTATATATGATACAATATGACATATATAACAATAATGTAACATAATAATGCACAATAGTGTCTATTATAGTTGAGCTTTCTGATATTTCCCACCTATAAATCCCACAAAAGATTAGGTCTGTGAAAAAAACACCACCGCCACCACCAAAAAAACAAAACAAAACAAAAAACGTTTAATTTCCATGATGACTTCCACTTTGGTGTCAATGTTATTAGATACATCCTGTTGTATTTCCGAGTGAGTCACTGAGACATTAAAGCTGATTTTGAGGGATGAGGAAAGTCTATCTGGCTAACTGACCATCATCTGAGAGGCCACGCTATTGTCCCAAAACTCCAGTATGTCACAGGATCCCAGTGCTCAGCTCACATTATGGCTTGAGACTTTGGAAAAAGTTAGAGCTAATCGTTCGTCACTGACCCGAATTCTTCTTTAACAGTGACCAAAACAAAGTCTTGACCAATATTTGCAGAATTTAAATCATTTAATTAATTTCTCTGTTTCTAATTTTACTATGTATAGATTGTTTAGGGAGAACTAAAAACTAAAATCCCCAAATAATTTAGAATTTTTGTAATTATTTTTCGGTGTATTTTCACTGTCATTTACAGTCACATTTTGACTCGCATTTGCTTAAAACTTTAAACAAATACAAAGAGGAACTTATAGAGCAAAAATGATTTAGAACTTTTTGTCAGTTTGTTTACTTATAATTTATCATTCAAAACAAATATGCTTGTAATATGGTGTAATCTTGAGACAAACATAAATAAATACATTTTGAGCTTATTGAAGTTAAAAGTTTGAGTTGATACAACGGAGGTATCAACTCAATTGGTTAAATAAATAGAAACTCTAAATATTATTGTATCTGAACCACATAAAAATGTGATAAATCATGAAAATAGCACAATTTGGCATGTTTCACTGCTTCATCACAAATGTTATTACCCAATATGCTTACATATTTTAATAACATTTAAATAAAGGTTGTCAATTCTCAAAAATTTATTAACTCAAATATTTCATTTCAATGAACTCAAAATTTTAAGGCAACCAGGTAACTTATTTTTCAAATATTTATTTTACAGTGTATAAGCATTTAAATTATTATTTCAGCTGCTATCTTGGCAGAAACATGAAATATTTGTGAATTACCTCTGTATCCATTGCTTTTTTCCAGAATAAGTATTTATTCTCCTAGTATCAGTCCAGTGTTCAGGAGTTTAAAGGGCCTTCAGTGTCCAGTTTGCCCTGGCATGATGGAAACTCAGACCAGAAGACACGTCTAGAGTAATCCACTTCACACTCAGTCCTGATCAATTCCACTCGTTTTCTTTTCTTTCTCACTGTTCTTCTCTTTCTCTATCTCACATGTCTATCCATGGTGAAGAGCTGTTGTGACGTTCTTTCGCGTTAAGCACCACTACTAAACTCAGCTCTTGGTCTGCTCCAAGATGCTGAATGATTCATGGAGGGGCAGCAAGAGAAGATCTCATTCAGCGCCTTTCCTTAGCGGCCGCTGCCCCACCACGTGTAACACAAGGCTGTGGAAACCTGAGCTATAGCACCCTACTCCCTCCCCTCCTACCTGTCTTCTTATGCACAAAATTACATTGTTGGAGTCTAGTTACTGATCTTTGATTAGGTGGATCCGTTTTCTGCTAATTACTACCCACCCACCAACACGTGGCCCATAGCCCATTGGTGTAAAATTGCCTCTGTTTCATTTTTACAAACTGATAGATGTGTAATCACTCTGATGGGACAGTCATTTGAGGTTCTGATGGAATCTGAGTCAGCGGATGTTTACCTCTAACCTTCCTCAGGTAATATGGTTCAGCTGCCCTACTTACTTCACTAATGCACTCGTAGATTTTCATGTCTTGAGATGTAAATTTTTTAGACAAAAATAATTTTTTGTTTCGTTTTTTTGGGCCATCCCTAGCCTGGATGCCAGCCGAACTTAACTTAAACGACAAAATGTTTAGGTCGGGCAATTCGGTCTGGCCTTGCTTCATAGAGGAATAATTATCTCCGAACAGAAACTGTTCGGACCAATGAAATCATCAGGGCGGGCTTTAGACGATGACGGACAGATGATAAACAGTAACGTAATCATGCACGTCATCAAAGGGGCTTGGATTATATTTGTTTGAATCTTAAATGGAGAGCTTGTTTGTATATGCATTCACCATCTCAATTTCTCTCTGAAATGATGATCAATGTTGGGTAAGTACTCTGTGTATCATTAAATTATTTTACAACACTGGCAAAGATCGTGTATTCCAGCCTGATTTCAGCGCACGTGCAGACAGGGTTGCCAAGTTTTTACAACAAAACCCGCCAACTACTAGCCTTAATAGCTTCTCGGGGGGTTCTCCGGGGGGAAAATGGCGTTTGGGGGGTAAAATGTGTGTTATTTTGGCAAGGTTGCCTGCTAAAATTCGCACTCATAGGTCTATATATCACAAAATAGTCGCTTAAACCCGCAGACAGAGAAAAGAACCCGCGGAAAAAACGCGGACTTGGCAACACACTGCAGTTGAACTCTGTTGACATTTGACAATGCGTACGTCGCTTCGTTGCTCTGACTGGTTCTAGGTCTATCCAATTCATGTCTTCCCTGGTTCGGTTAAAACACGCCTCATAATCACAGCCCAATGGAGCAGTTTCAGACTCATATTCTGACTAGAATTGAGTATGACCACGTCAGGCTAGGCCATGCCACTACATGGCTGATTCTGTTTTGAAGTCCATACAAGTGCATATATCTATCATATAACTGCTCCACGTGGTTAATAAAGGCCTTCTAAACAAAGTGATGCATTTGCTTGAGAAAAATATCCATAAAACTTTATAAACTAAAATAACTAGCTTCCGACATATAACCATAGGAATCGATTTATGGCGAAAGAGTAACCCCTGACATGCTGACGAACGCAGAAGTGCAGAGGATAGAGTAAAACAAAACACCGGTCATGAATTACAAGTCTAAAACGAGAATTTTTAAAGAGAAATGCCAGAGGATTTCGATATAAGAGAAGACGGCTTGAGTTTGTTGCCCAGCCCTATTTGTTTGAACCGCGAGAGGCATCAAAAGCTACGTCATTTTGTTCTTGCAACCCTGGTTTGGGAGTTCTCGCAGCTTGTTCTTAACACATCATTTGAGCAGAACGTTTTTGTGATTGGTCAGAAAAAAGTCTGAAGCAATATTTATCAGACTCCATGTGTGATGTGTACTGATAGCTTAATATTTACTTACAAAGCGCCATGGCATCCAGGTGTTGCCCTTTCCAGTGAGGTATTCAGGAAACCTGACTATTAGTACAAAAACCAGTTTGAAATTGATCTCTTCCACCCACCAGTGGTGGAGCCAGGACTTTTCCGGGGTTGCTGGACAGAGGCCAGCAACCAGGGGTGGCATAGAAATCTTTGTTATTTCAACATAAAAATGAGTTGACTATAATGTACTGGACTGTTTTAGTGCCTACAGCACAACTGAATCCATATGATTTGAACTTAATTGTAATTGAAATAATGAATTAGATCATGGAATACTGAGTGGATTTGACAGTTATTTTGTGTTATTTCTCACCTCCAAGCAATGGGAAGTTCAACTTGCTTAGTCACTTTGGTTCTGGTTCTCAAAAACCCAAAGCTTGTTCTCCATTGTTGCATCTTCGTGGATGAGACAGGCAGATAACTACGTAGCCTAAATTATCGTTAAATTTTATGTAATCAATAAAAAAATTGACTGTAAGGACTGTTTAAAACTTTGCAACCAAAAAAGTAAACACTGAATGTTTAACTTTCTTAGTTGTCAAAAAAATAATAATAATTGCAACAGTTCTATCAAAAATTAATAGAGTATTCTCTATTGAATCCCCATATTCAAGAATATGAATAAGGACGGAAGTCAACCTTTTGTTTTATGCATTTAAATATGATCCATTTGTATAGGCTACTTTACAGGCAAAATCAGTGCCTATCTTTTATTACAAATGTAGTGCTCACATTTATTTGTGCATTAAAAAATTGCATATCAGCTTGTGCCTTCTGATCTCACGTGGCAGAATTGTTTTTTCTAAATACTTGACATATATTTAACAAATACGTACATGCACGCACAGTTTTGAGCAACTTTCATCACATTCTGCGATCGTTTGACCCGGTTTGACCTGTGTTTGGCTCTGAGCAGAAGTTTGAGTGCGTGTCTGAAAAGTCTACCGTTTTTTATTTTTGTGGTCTTAAAGAGACGGTTCTGCGTTTAAATAAGTGAAATTCTTGTACATAAAAATAAATAAATAAATTTATAAAAAAGATACAGACACAGCCGTTGTAAGCAGGGTGGTCAAAGGGCCTTTGCCCCTGCCACCCACATCATTATAATTATTATTTTTTTTAAAAACTAAAGTTTGTCTTTTCGGTGCATCACCAAACCAAACACGTTTCCTGATCCTCTGCTAATTGGTCAGGCGAACAGATAGCACCGCCCGCGGACTCATGCCATTGGCTGGGCTAATGTTGTTAGTAGCTTTTTTCTGACGCCTTGTCCATTTGAATGACTTCGCCGTACACACGATTCCAAAGATAAACTAACTTTCCACAACATCTTATTACTAATTGTTTAGCATTCGATAACACTTGGCTTCAAAACAATTAATTGTTAAATTAATAAAAGAATACATTCAAAACAAAAAGGTAAATGCAGAACGTTTTTCAATTAGCAAATCAGGGTGTAAAATGATCACAACATGCCTAATGATCGGAAATTCCACTGAGGCACAAAGTGGCCGTGTTAATGTTCTCGGTCCTAATTAGTGTTCCCGGCGACACCTTTGACCTAATTTATACGTTAGTGGTGCGAGTGGATACAATGGTAAAAAGGACGCCCTTGTGACTAAACAACACTTCAGCCAAATAAGAACTAAACTGACCGTGACAGTAGATCCTCAAACATGACATGATGTTGCAAGGTTTATAATGTAAACAAGGAAATTAATTATATAAGCTCAGTATTCCAGTGTCAAGAAATAAGCTTGAGCACAAAACATTAACATAAGCAGTTAGTAGATCTTACCTTAGAGTTCAGGCAGTACATGTTTTAAGGAAGACAAAATTCACGTCCTGTTGGTTTGTTTCAATGGAGAGTCCCGGGAGAGAATGGGACAGGACAGTGCCAGTGGTGCAGAGAGGTGTGCCGTACAGTATGTGCGCTGGTGTCCAGAGTTTTTTCTTTTTTTAAGACAAGGTCCAAGAAGAGTTGAAGTGGGACACTGCTTATTATGGCTGCTGCACCTGAATTTATGGACATCCCACTATGAAACATGCTCTGCATGGGCTGTCGTAGTGTCCTATTTTTCTTTTCTTTTCTTTTTTTTAGTTTGCGACTGGCCTCATTCCCAAATGCTCAAGGCAGACTACAGTGTGATATAAATATACATTGTGATTTTTTTTTTTGTACACTCAAAAAATAACCTGTTGAATGAACATAATTAAATTAAGGAAAACATTTCCACACTATTGAATTATGCTTTTCCAACAAAATCAAATTGGTTTGAAATAATTTGTTGCAATCTTGTTGTATGAACTTAAAATCATTTAGTTAAAACTACAAAAAAAATGTCATTCCAACTAGATAACGTAGGATAAAGAGGGGTAGAATTGATGACCATATTTAGTCTATGGGAACTGTGTCACATTCATTTATTGTTTTTATTTCTATAAAAATGATTAATCAACAACACTTGATCGTTTGCTAATTGTAACATGCAGATAATGATCAAGTAAAGCATTTCTCATCACTGACCTTACAGCTAATTAATTGTGAACAGCACATATAACCACAAGGTCTACACTTCACCATAATGGTAACCTCAAAAAATCAGCACAACATAACACAACTTTTAATCTTTAAACTTGCAAATATAACTTTCAAATATAACTGTCAAATATAACATCAAAAGTTAATAAGTCATTCCGTTCATTAAAAAACACATTAAACGGCACTTAAGTTCAACATTTACTCTCCTGATCCAACCCTATCAAAGCATGCTGGGAACTAGAAATACACCCAGTTCAATCAGCGCAACATAAATGATTCATGTAATCCCAACACAAATGGTTTAGGTTAATTTAACAATTTTTTTTACAAACTTTAGTTCATTTAACGTAATAAAATTGAGTAAAATGGCAATTAAGTTAAAAAAAACGAAAGATTTATGTTGTTTCAACTTATTTTATTAAAATAAACTGAGCAAACAGCTAGAATCATTTTTTGAGAGTACAATTCAAAATAAGCTATTGAAAACCAGCATTGTGTTGTAATTAAAAAAAAAAAAAAAACTTTGTCAAGATTTGTCAAAATGTAAATGACTAACTAACTTTTTGGTCAATATGGGCTATGAATTTGGGCTATTACACGTTTCTCTATGCTACTTCTATCTGTCTAGAATTATATTTTAAAATCCCATTCACATTATAGTTTTTAACTTTTCAAATCGAAGCTGAGATACAGTTTCAGTCCTTAAAATCACAATCCCTTTGTCCAATATGACTAATGAATAACGGTATTCATTTATTGTACAAATAATGTAATTAATTGCATTATAACAGCTTGCATGATGATTTCAAGGTCAACCTCACTATAGGGAGTTGTGACCTATTTGCAACATAACTGCAGTAAATGCAACAAATTTAACTGTAATGTAGAATATGTAATGTTCACAGTCTCGCTGTTTTACAAATATATATATATATATAGAAAATATTATTTTAGAGAGCTGTCCAATCAATCGGATTCTTTCCTGATGCTTTAAGAAGCATGTTAGTTTTAGAGAAGTGCCTACATCCAAAGAAGCCTAAATGTGCCGAGTATGGTGATGGATGTGAAGTCTCAAGGACATGATGACGTTTCTGGAAGAGGAAAACAGCCAGTTTGCTATTCCTTTAAAATACACTCTTGTAATGATTTTTAAAGGTGCAGTTTGCAGTGCCACTGTATAAATGTATTTACAGTCAAGCGTAATTAATTATGCATACCACAAGTGCACAGGTATAACAGTAATAAGTAAAAATTGCAGAGTGTACCTTTTAATCCTGATAAATATATTTACATTTTCCATGAACTTACTCTGTCAATCACTCTGCCTTTCCTCTGAGCATACGAGCCCCAAAGCAGAAAGACCAGGCCATTGAGGTTCCTGCTGAGCCACAGGACCACAGCATCTGTGAAGAGCTCCCAGCCCTGACCCTCATGAGAGGTGGGTTGATTAGCCCTCACTGTCAGCACAGAATTCAGCAGCAGAACACCTGACAATGGAAAGAACATTTACATTCAACTTAATAAATCAGTTAGCTTTCTTTACCAATGATGCTCAGGACAGGCTCGTTCACAACCGTTCAGAAGTTTGAGGTTGGTAAGATTTTAAAATGTTGTTAAAAGAAGGCCATTATGCTCACCAAGGCTGCATTTATAGAATCAAAAATACAATAAAAACAGCAATATTGTGAATGTTTCTTTTTTTTTGTGATGGCAAAACTTTTTTTCCCCAGAAGCCATTCCACCAGTCTTCAGTGTCGTGTGATGCTTCAGAAATCATTCTAATATGATTTGGTGCTCAATAAACATTTCTTCTTATCAATGTTAAAAACAGTTGTGTTGATAAAAATATTTTGTAACTTAGAAAATAAATGTCACTACTGTAATTGTTGGTCATTTTAATGTGTCCATGCTGAATAAAAGTATTAGGTCTTTCAAAAAAAAAAAAAAAAATCTGGAGCCCAATGTTGTACATGTTGATTACCTACCCTGTTTAGCCCATTCTGTGAGGTCTCCATGACCTGGATGCTGGAAGCCAACAATATCTTCTTTCAGCTCCGTAAATATGTTTTCCAAACTGCAATAAGTGAAGCAAGTCAACAAATATGGAAATTAGTTATTATTAGAGATGAACAGTAAGGGGCTATACCAGAGGTGGACAGTAATAAGTACATTTATTTAATTTACTTTTTGAGTATCTGTACTTACTTATGTACATACTATTTATGACTTTAACTTCGCTACATTTGAAAGGCAAATATCATACTTTTTACTCCACTACATTTCTATCAAGGTCCTCAAAGTCAAAAGTCGTTTCTGTAGTAGCTTTGAAAGTCAGTGAGTGATTTTTGTCTTCTTTAAAGTTTTTTTGTTGTTGTTATTATTGTTGTTTTTTGGGAGGTTTTTGCAGACAGCCTATAAGTAATCATGTGTAGGGTCATGTGAAGTCCAAAAATTTTGAACACTGATCAGTTTATAGCAAAATTGAAGAATTCGGTTCCTCTGCACAGTGTGTGCACCCATAGCCATACATAGAAAGTATGTTTCAGACATTTGAAAAGATTAAACATTAGTTGGCATACAATTGATGCATGTCCCATCAAATGTTCAAAAATGTTCACATCTGGGAGAAAGAGAAGAGTAAACAGTTGGTAGAATATCGGATGTGTATCAGTGCACCCAGCCTTAAAGTGACAGCAGCTTTGTAAAGATCTTTGTTACTTTTATAAAAGTATTGAAATTAGTTTAAGGTATTCGCATGCGTGTCGGATGGAGCATCACTGACTGGTTTAAACGACCATGAACAATTCAACAATAATAAAATAATGCACTGACATTAAAAAAATACATTTACTTTTGATACTTAAGTACTTTAAAAAAAAAAAACTTTTGTAAAAATCAGTTTTTAGAATTTTCACTTGTAACGGAGTAATATTTGACCAGTAGTACTCAAGAAATAGTTGTGTATTTTGTCCATCTCTGGGCTATACCAACACGAACTCATGGTCATGCGTATAAATAGTACGAGTTTGCAATCTCGTGGAATGGATACGCTAAAATGAGTTTTGGCGTGCGTATGGTACGCGGTTTTTCGTGTGCATATGATACGCACTTTATGGCGTGCATATGACACGCTCTTGGGTAGGTTTAGGGTGGTGGGGTGGGGGGTTCGTATGTATTGGCGTATACTCCAATTGGTGTAACTCGTTTTGGCGTATACATTCCACGAGATTGCAAACTCGTACTATTTATACGCATTTTTATGAGATCCGGATACACACAGAAAACATTTTTCCATTCCACTTCGCTACTTTTCCATTGTTTTTCTATGTAAATGCACTAGATGGATATGTGTGATCTTTGCGCTCATGTCTTGCCTCTTTTGCAGCGTCTCACACGACATGGCATTCTTAATATGCGCCGCTCAAGTTAAAAGAAAACTCATATTTAAAAAAATAATGTGTCACTAGACCTTGCTTTTTTCACGTTGCTCTGTTGTGCTTCTTACTCTTAAAACTGCAAACACGCTATGTGTGAATTGCTTGAGATGACATTTTGTTGAGATGATTGAAATATAGGAATTTTCACTATTCAGTACAATGGTGTACCTAGGAGGAGGAGGTTTTGGCCTCAGCACACTGAAGGCCAAACCATGGGCTTGACCTGGATGGTGATAGGGGTCTTGCCCAAGAATGACCACTTTTACCTGTCAACACAAACACAACCAGTAGTGATTTAAAACTGCACTAAATAGCACTTATCCTTTAGACCTCATTTTCTTCACATATTAAGGAACTTACATTATCTATTCCGCACAAAGTTGTGCAATAAAACACCTGCTCAGGGCTGGGATAGACAGTAAAGCATTTCCTCTCCATTGTAACAAAAGTCATTAGCTGGAAAAAAGAACCAAAACAGGAAGTCTTTTTTTTATTTAATCTTCTTATTGTTAGTTTGATAATGTCTCATACTAAGTATTACTTACTTTTGTAAAATAAGGTTTTGTAAATTCAGTCCCAATTCGTCTTCGCCAGCTTTCACCAACAGGTACAGGTACGTTTCGGCTGGCCAGTCGCTCAAGTGCGGCGCGTCTGTTCTGCTCTATCTGATGCAGCTGCTCCTCACTAAGCTGCATGTTCTCACCACTAACTTGCTCTTCACAGGATGCTGTATCATTTAGAGGGGGAAACGGGAATAGCACACACTCATAGCACTCTTTTTGAAAGGACTGTAGCCTGCTTGGTTTGCCAAAATACGAAGGCCTAGGAAATGCAAGAATGTTTGAATAAATTCTTTTTTACACTAATTACTTGAAACAGTAATTTAAATACAGAGCTTGTTGAACTTTCTCACAGCCTTAACCTACCTTTTGACATGTCCAAAGTTAGATAAGTGTATGCACTCGTTGGCCTTTCTCAGAGACCCCTTCACAAATACTGCTGCATCACTGTTATGCTGCCATGTCATGCAAATTCAGGTCAGCTCTACCATTTGCAAAACTGAAAGCGAAACTTTATACCTAAACCGTGTTTCCTAAACCATGACGGTAACTATTAGCCAAGCAGAGACATGACGGGTCACATGATCTTGCATCTTTTGTGTTGTGTTTAAATATGACTAAATGTCAGATCTGGTGATATTATCTGTTTAAATGATTCAAAACATGAACATTTTTAACCTACTAACGTTGAGAGAGAGATCTCTGGTGCAAAAAAAAAAAAGTTTTAAAAATAGCCTCTGTACAAGAAGACAATATGCTCCATATAGCCTATGCTAATACATTTCTAGTATTTCTACTGTAATTATGCCAAAGCTGCCTGTTTTCAACCTTTTTGACTCAAGTACAACATTCATTTTTAGGACATTGTGGCATTACTGGAAAAGAGCAAGCAGACGTGACTGCAGAACAAGTTCTTGTAGAAAGAATCAGTGAATGCCAAATTCCACCATTGGCTAATTAACCTATATTATATATATATATATATATATATATATATATATATATATATATATATATATATATATATATATATACATATATATATTAGAGAAATGGCAAGTAGAATGTCAAAATAACAAAATATTTGAAATAAATTATGTGATTGGGAAAAGGCCTATCTTAAAGTTTGGTGGCTTACTTATTTGAATAAGGGTCAAAACAACAAAAGCAATAACAAATTTTAAAACTTTTTTTTTAGTGGGGGTGATGATGATGGGGGCCAACACTGATCTTGCATCCCCCTAAGCAAATGTGTATTTGCGCCCCTGGGCTGAGGTGCCTTACATGATCTAGGTTCATTATGCTTTTTCCATTGGTAAGAGCCACAGACCCTCTCATATTCCAGTCACCAGACAATCTCTAGTAATATGGCACGCTTTTCCTTAGTTTCCGTTTCCATGGTGATTCGTCGAGTCGTCACTCTATTGAGAATGTCTTGTGTGTTAACCGTGAACTTACTCTGGGTTGGCTGAACTTGGTTCTTAAGACCATTTTTTGGCGGTCTTGGTCTTGTATCAGTCTTGACCACATTTTGTACTCTGTCTTGTCTTGGTCTCAGACTAAGAGGATTTGAGATTTTGTTTCAACACTGATAAAAACAACTTGTAAGATTTACTTGATAAAATCTTTGTAACAATTTGCACTCAGTTTTTCTAAGTAAAATTTACTGCTGCGATATCAAGTACAACTTACTTGCCAATATCAAGTAAAATGTACTTAACTATAAATGTAACATTTGCAAAGACATTAAGTAAATGTTACTTAATTATATTTAACTTAGCATGTTGTATTTATTAAAGGTAATCAAGTAAATTTTATAAATCTGTATTATTTACTCTTATGAAGTAATTAAGTAGATTTTATAATGTTTGTCCATTTGACATTTTGAATTACTTAGTTGAATTAATTTATATTACTCACTATTATTATGTAAATGTTGCTATTTTAAACCAAATAAATGTAATAATTTTCTCTGCATCAAATACATTTATCACAAATCACACATAAATACAATAAAGTTGAACAGTTTATTATGTCAAAATTTACAATTAACCATTAAATCAGTAATGTTCACATCAACTGATTAAGTAGTTAAGGTACATTCATTATAATTTACAATAACTGTAGAATTAACCATGTATGGTTCAACTAAACATCAGCAGCCAACAGTGGCATAACTAACATTAAAGGGTTAGTTCAGCCAAATATGAAATGTATCACATTTGAGTCCAAAAATAACAAAAACTACGACTATATTTAGCATTGTCTTCTCTTCCGTGTTTATGTTCAATCCTCAAATAAAGATTCAAATGGTGAAGAGAAGCCAATGCTGAATAAAGTCGTAGTTTTTGTTATTTTTGGACCCAAATGTATTTTGGATGCTTCAAGAGACTCTAATTAACCCACTGATGTCTCATATGGACTACTGTGATGATGTTTTTATTCCCTTTCTGGACATGGACAGTATAGTGTGCATACACTTGCATACGCTCTCGGACTAAATATAAAATATCTTAAACTGTGTGTGAAGATGAACGGAGGTCTTACGGGTGTGGAGCGACATTAGGGAGAGGAGTTAATGACAGACATTTCATTTTAGACTGAACTGAACTAACTTAACCCTTTAATGACGAGCACATGCATAGTCCAGCTGAAACAGAATGGTCACTTTTCCTTAATGCTCATTCATCGACTGGATCCTCTCGATCAGCTCCATGGACGACCATCTTAAGGATATGTTCAGCGGCAACACTGCGACTGTCCTCCTGCATACAGTTTGTAAGAAAGAAAGAACACAATTCCATTTAAGAAATAGAATTACATTTATAACATTACATTTTATTTTCATTAAAAAGGTGACCGGACCTTCATGTCGTTAGCTCACTAAAATAGAATTGCTGACATTCATGCACTTGTTGCTAACGTTATACATCAATGCTTATTTGGTATCAGAGTTCACCTGCCATCCAAACTTTCCTTCTTTAGTGCAGAGTGCAGACTAACTTATGCTTTGATATAATAATTGCTGTGAAATTTTCAGTGGATATAAAAACAACTTAGACACTTTAAAAAAATGCTAACATTAGCTAGAGGACACACACACAGGCAGCCAGCACTTAATCACGGCCAGCTAACATTAAATTATTTTGAAGTTAACCAGACAGGGTGACTTTTTCTACAAGAACGTGGCTAACTACATTTAATCCCCTCTATCTTTGACTAAACACCAGTCTCAACTTTATAGAAGTGGATAATGCTTTAGCTTTAGCTACCGTCTTTGTGATTAAAACTCACTTTTAGTCAATTTTAAACCGTAACGTCTATGCAATAATCAAACCATCAAAACGAAGTACATCGTTATCACAAATCTAAAATAGAAAAGTCAGAACTTACCCAGAATAAGTCAGCCATTAAAAAGCGACATCCCAAACCGACCGTCTCAGTCTCTGCCACTGAACCGGGATCTTTTTGAGCAACAACAAAAATGGGCGGGCAGATTCAAACACACTTTGCTTTTCAGATTAAAATTTACTTAGTATTTTTAGGTGAATGTGCTGTGACTATAAAACATTAAATACTATTTGTAAATATATGGTAAAATGTACTCTTTCTTCTCAGTTAATTTATTACATTAATAAATTGTGTAAATTTTACATAAAATATATAGTTCCAACTTAATCTTGATTTTACAATGTATAAATTACATGAATTAATCTAATAGATTTTACAATACCACAAAGTCATTTTTTTCAGTGAAGACCCGTCAAGATCACAACTGCTGGTATATTACAAAAACTATTTAGTGCATCGCCTGATTTATTTATGAACATCACATCATTAATTGGGGACTGGATGTAAAACTCACTGTTTCAGATGCAATCAATAATTTATTTCTAATCTGATTCATGTCGTATCAAAAATGTATTACACTGTAAAAAGAAAAAAATGTTTCCAATTGAAAATTTTCAAGTGACTGTTCACATGTAAATTTTTTAGTTGGCTGAAATGAAATTCTGTGGATTGATGCAATTTAATTCACAGAAATTCAAATCGGCCAACTGAAAAATGTACATGTGATCAGTCACTTGAAAATTTTCAATTGGAAACCTGAATTTTTTTTTACAGTGTAGTGATCGTGTCAGAAAGTCACTAAGATGATGAAATCTGGATTTATAACACGATATAATTAACCAATATCACAACAGAGCTGTTTGCACTGCAAACATGATATTGCTTTAACAAACATTCAGTATATTTTATAACATTATCCTCAATGTTATTTATATTCTGTATCACCTCTGTAGAACAAAGTTGAATTGTATTGTCATTGATTTCATTTGATTAATTGATTTCATTTATTTCTTATTAACCCTTAAATGACCCGAGGTATGCATATAAGGGTTAATTATATTTATTATAAGTAATTTATCATAAGTCATTGGTTCTTTCTCAGGCTGTAATGTGGATCTTTATGAATTTAAGGAGTGCTGGTCTTGACTCTGTCTCGTCCTGCCTTGGTCCTGGTCTTGTCTTGGTCTCAACACACATTGGTTTTAGTCTTGACTTGATCTCGGATTAGGTGGTTTTGACTACTACACTACTTTGTGGCCTAACTATTGCCAACTGGAGAAAAAGAACACTATTTATTCACTCAAAAGAGGATGTGGTCATTCACTGGTCATGTGGTACATGCCTAGTTTATGAGAAGAACCAATAGTTTTCCCTGTTCTTAACATCCCTAATACTACTGTTTATCTAACAACATTTTTCTAATAGCAATTAAGACGATTTCACTAAAGAATCCCGCACATCCGCTTGATCAGAGCTGGATTAGCTTGTCATTTAGGGATGACAGGATACCATGTGGGTTGTCCTCTGGAGGACGGTGTCACTACTTAAGACCAAGCCCACTCCCTAAGTTCACCATCCCTAATGTTATGTCGATGTAATCAGAGTCGCACACTGGTCTAACCTGTTCTTGAGCTAAATGTGCTGTTTAGCGTTCCATTATAGCCGAGTGAAATGAGTGTGTTGAGAAGATCTTCGCAAGTGGCTTACAAACGATGGAAAGACACTGATATCAGGTAAGCCCTGTGTTTTGTTTAATAGTTTAAAAAAAAGTTTATTATTTCAATAGACTGAAACCTGTAGCCTGGAAATGCCAGACAAAGGATGCAGTCTTAAATGATGTTAGTTTGTGAAATGAAAAGCTTAGAGCAGCTTCAATACAATGTATTTAAAATATTTAATCAGTTTCAGATTTGCATTGGGTTTTGTAAATCGTACAAAGTCTAAAGTCTGTTTTTTTTTTTTTTTTAAAGCATTTTTAGTGTTCACGAGGAGCAGTCTGGGAATAATGAGCCTAGAAATGAAGGAGTCTGCACTATTCCTGAGCCAGCGGATTTGAGGGACTGCAAGATCGGAAGCTCTGGGACGTCAGGTTGGCATCTCTTTCCTACATTGATGCACAATTTCTCTATATTCCAGGATTGCGTCGACTGTTTAAAGTCTAAAATGGTGAAGGTAATTACTCGTGTAATTGGATTGAGTTCATTTATGGTCTTTAGGAGGTGTGAGGTCAGTATAGGATGATCAAAAAAATATTTTTTGTTCAATAAATAGCATTATATAGTATGTAGGGTATGGATATTGAGCACCATACATGTATTTTTGTTTTTTGTTTTTGTTCGTTTATAGAGCAAAAAGTTAGCAAGTAGGTGTTAAAGCTAAAAAAAAAGTTATCTTATAGGCACAAACAGACAGGCAGAGAGACTGACCAATTATAGCCTGTGGGCTTTGTTTTTTTGTTTTTTTCTTCATTCCAGTCAGCCTATTCACTAAAACCTGTTTTGGGCTTTTCAGAAAACTGATAGTTAGAATTTGTGTCACAAGCTTTGCAGCATTAGGTTATCAGTTAGTTGAAGATGCTTTGTCAACAGTATTTATTCCTCACAGTAAATGTATTAAATAATTACTAGATCTGATCAATTATCATTAAGTGAGTATTTATTTTTCACTAGAAACCTTCACTGTGGAGGAAGCAATTGAGGCTATTGGTTTTGGAAGGTTTCAATGGAAGCTGTCTATGTTAACGGGAGTTGCATGGGTAAGACATTTTAAATACATGGAATGTTTACTGAACAAATAGCTTCACTTTGTTCAGTTAATTCGGTTTAATTAACTTGTTTACTGAAAACTCACAAAATTCCTATTTTTCTTATTTCTTGCCAAGATGGCTGATGCCATGGAAATGATGCTCCTTAGTATTGCAGCTCCTCAACTGCGCTGTGAATGGAGGCTCTCAAGCTGGAAAGTGGCATTCATAACAGCCGTCAGTATATTTACACTTTAAAAAAAACATTCAGGTCTCCAAATTAAAATTTTCTGGTGACTGATCACATTTTCAGTTGGCCAAATTTAATTTATGTGAATTGATGCAATTTAATTCACAGAAATTCAATTTGGCCAACTGAAAATTTTTGATGTGACCAGTCACTAGAAAATTTTCAATTGGAGACCTGAATTTTTTTTTTTACAGTGTACTGTTGTACACTAACACCTCCTGGGGTTACATTTGGTTATAGCTTCATTAAAAAAGTGATAGGATATCGAGTAAAGAATATGTTGATTTTTAAGGTTAATGCTAGGCATACTTTAAGTATTGTCAAGGCTCTTATAATATTTCATATTTTGAATCTTAAATGTATTATTCTTATTTTGTACGTACCTTGTCAGGTAGTGTTCATTGGAATGATGCTCAGCTCTTCACTTTGGGGTAACATTTCAGACAAGTATGGCCGAAAAGTGGTATGTTTGTTAAAAATCAAGCACATGTGAATGAATAACATCAACGCAGGCATTCTTTAAACATACGGCAGTCGTTATTACCTGACTGATAAACCTCACTGTCTCCATCTTTTAGTGTTTAATACTGTGCATGCTGTGGACATTGTACTATGGGCTACTCAGTGCTTTCGCACCTGTTTACGGATGGATCTTAGTCTTGCGAGGCCTCGTGGGATTTGGCCTGGGAGGAGCCCCTCAGTCGTGAGTTTTTACATCAATGAACAAACAATGAAGTGCAACTTGTGGTTTCAATGCCCACTCACACTTTTTATTTATGTTCTAGATATTAAGCTGTTTGGAAACTGTGGCTATAGCTACATGATTGTACTCTCGTTAGTGCCAATTGAGCATTGCTTTTACACCATGCGTTAAACATACAATTATCTAAACTTCCAAACTGCCCTAAGGGACCATTAAACCTGTGAAGTGTTACATTTGCTCACTACTGTGAAGAACCTGACCAGTCTTGTTAATCTCGTATAATCAGCTGTGTTGTTTTTCTATATATTTGTAAAATATACATTGAAAAGCTTGGTTGTATTTATTTGATCAAAAATACAGTAAAAAAAGAGTAATTGTGTGAAATATTATTACAATTTATTCATGTGATGGCAAAGCTTAATTTTCAGCAGCCATTTCTCCAGTCTTTAGTGTCACAAGATCTTTTTTCAATTTGGTGTTCAAGGAACATTTTATGGTTATCAACACTGAAAACAGTTGTGCTGCTTAATGTTTTTTGAGGAACCCATGATAAAAAAAAATTCAGGATTCTTTGATGAATAGAAAGTTCAAAAGTAATTTATTTTAAAAAAATTACAATACAGAGGTCTTAATTGTCACCTTTGTTCAATTAAATTCATCTTGCTAAATAGAAGTATTGATTTCTTTCAAGCCTCCTCAGCTTTCCCATGGAGGCGGAGAAGGCTCAGCCTCCCTGGGAAAGTCTATGCCAGGGTACTGGAGAGGAGAATTCGGTCGATAGTGGAACCTCGGATTCAGGAGGAACAGTGTGGTTTTCGTCCCGGCCGTGGAACACTGGACCAGCTCTATATCCTTCACAGGGTGCTGGAGGGTTCATGAGAGTTTGCCCAACCAGTCCAAATGTGCTTTGAGGATTTGGAGAAGGCATTCGACTGTGTTCCTCGTGGCACCCTGTGGGGGATGCTCTGGGAGTATGGGGTCTGGGGCCCCTTGCTTACGGCTGTACGGTCCCTTTACGACCGGAGCAGAAGCTTTACATTTGTTCCCGGTGCATGTTGGTCTCCGGCAGGGCTGCCCTTTGTCACCGGTTCTGTTCATAATTTTTATGGACAGAATTTCTAGACGCAGACACGGGCTGGAGTGTGTCCGGTTTGGGGACCACACGATTTCGTCACTGCTCTTTACAGATGATGTTGTCGTGTTGGTAACCTCAGACCAGGACTTCAGCATGCACTGGGACGGTTTGCAGCCGAGTGTGAAGCGGCTGGGATGAGAATCAGCACCTCCAAGTCTGAGGCCATGGTTCTCAGTCGGAAAAGGGTAGCTTGCTCACTTCAGGTTGGTGGAGAGTTCTTGCCTCAAGTGGAGGAGTTTAAGTATCTTGGGGTCTTGTTCAAGAGTGAGGGAAGGATGGAACGGGAGATTGACAGACGGATCGGTGCAGCATCTGCAGTAATGCGGGCGATGTACCGATCTGTCGTGGTGAAGAAGGAGCTAGCTCTCGATTTACCGGTCAATCTACGTTCCTACTCTCACCTATGGTCATGAGCTGTGGGTCATGACCGAAAGGACAAGATCCCGGAAACAGGCGGCTGAAATGAGCTTTCTCCGCAGGGTGGCCGGGCGCTCCCTTAGAGATAGGGTGAGAAGCTCGGTCACTCAGGAGGAGCTCAGAGTAGAACCGTTGCTCCTTCACATCGAGAGGAGCCAGCTGAGGTGGCTCGGGCATCTATTTCGGATGCCTCCTGGACAACTTCCCAGGGAGGTGTTCCGGGCACGTCCCACCGGGAGGAGGCCCCGGGAAAGACCCAGGACACGCTGGAGGGATTATGTCTCCCGGCTGGCCTGGGAACGCCTCGGGGTACCCCCGGAGAAGCTGGAGGAAGTGGCCAGAGAGAAGGAAGTCTGGGTGTCTCTGCTTAGACTGTTGCCCCCGCGACCCGGCCCCGGATAAGCGGAAGATGGATGGATGGATGGATGGGTGGGTGGGTGGGTGGGTGGATGGATGGATGGATGGATGGATGGATGGATGGATTTCTTTCAAAAGAATCTTAATGAACCCAAACTTTTGAACAGACAGTGTGAAGTAATTTTCCAGCAAATCTTAACGTGCAAATGAACATAAAAAAATTCAACAACCGAGACATAAACTAAATAAATCCCACCAACATTTGACAAACAGAAATGGAATAATAAGTCCCTGAACAGAACCTGGGTTAATAATTTTAAAAGTATCAGTCGGTATCTAGTGTGCTAGATTTGCTAGTTCTTGCTGTGGGATGTTATCCCGCTGTTCTGCCGAGGCATGTTTCATCAAATGTGTAATTTCTTTCCTTACAGTGTGACATTATATACTGAATTCCTCCCAGTGAAAAACAGAGGGACATCCATAATCCTGTTAGGGGTAATTAAGACCACCGTTTATTCAACTATTGCACACATTTTTAGGATTAAATGACTATAAATTTGACTGCACTAAGATTAATGTTGTAACTGAATGAGGCGATGTTTTGTAGGTTCTTATTAAATATAACTTTCTCTCATAATGAGAATTACCAAAGTCTGTCCATATAATGTTCTTGAATATAAATGAATTAATCTGCTGTCCTGATAGGTGTTCTGGGCCATTGGTGCTGTGTTTGAAGTGTTACTGGCTATGATGGTCATGCCCACATTAGGCTGGAAATGGCTGCTAGCTTTCTCCACCTTTCCTCTTGTTGTCTTTGCTGCCTCCTGCTGTGTATGTATGGCTGTAACAGTGTTTTAAACGGTTATTAGACACCAAGTGCCTGATATTCTGATGGGCACTGTATGAATTCTATACGATTGTGTGCATTTGTCGTGTAGTGGTTACCAGAGAGTGCAAGATTTGATGTACTGAGAGGCAGAGAAGACAAGGCCCTGAACACTCTGAAACATGTAGCGGCGTCTAATGGGAGCTCTATGCCTTCAGGAAGACTTATAGCCAACACACAGGTATATGGGGCCGCCGGTCCTACATCTCCTACTCGCACATTATTGTGGAATTTCTCATTTTGGATTTTTATGTCTATATTGTAAATTACTGTAGCAAAAGAATTGTGTTTATGTGTTCTAGACTGATCGTGGAAGAATTAAAGATCTTTTTATTCCAGAATACTGCAAGACGACACTTCTGATCTGGTTTATCTGGTATGCAATCATTATTGTTAAAAAATGTCAAACGCTTCCATATACAATAAAACTTAACATTGTTTTACACACAGGTTATGTAATGCTTTTTCGTATTATGGTCTTGTGCTGCTAACCACTGAGCTGTTCCAAACAGGATCTGCGTGTAGTGGTGAGTGGTTTGTAAGTTCTTTACTCACCACAAAAAATTACGCAAATGTGATTTTAACTGAACAGTTTATGTTTAACTTAGGCTAGGACCATAATTTAACCTACACTATACTGTTTTGGGGTCAGCATGTTTTTTTTGTGTGTTTTTGAACCAAGTCTTTTTCACTCACCAAGGATGCAGTCATTTGATCAAAATACAGTAAAAACACTAATAATGTGATATGATTACAATATAATAATTATTTTCTATTTTAATATATTCAATATAAGATGGCATTTTCATCATGCATCATTCATCATTACTCCAATCTTCAGGTTCACATGATCCTTCAGAAATCAAACTAATATGCTGATTTAGTGCTCAAAAAAACATTTCCTATTATTATGTAAAAAATAGGTGTGCTTCTTAAAGGAACACACCATCTTTTTGGAACTTTAGCTCATTCACCGTATCCCCCAGAGTTAGATAAGTCTGTCCATGCCCTTCTCATCTCAGTGTGTGCCATCACTGTCTGATGCTCACACCGCTATAGCCTAGCTTAGCACAAAGACTGGAGGTAAACGGCTCCAGCTAGTCTACTGAGCAATAAATGACAAAATAATCCCAACATTTTCTTATTTATGAAAATGTTGTGTTTTTTATGTTGTGTTCCGACGGAAAATGAAAAGTTGCAATTTTCTAGACCGATGTGGCTAAGAACAATACTCTCATTCCTGCAGCAGGCGCAATGATATGCAGCGCCTGAAAATAGTCCCCAGCACGCTCTCTGTGCAAGCAGTTGTCATGTTGGTTATGTTGATGGATGTTAGCCTATTGTCAGGCACTGCATAATATCATAGTGCCGCTGCACCCATGGTACGGCAGCAAAGTTTCTGGATTATTATGCAGGAATGAGAGTATAGTTTCTAGCCATATTGGTCTAGAATAGAAAATCGCAACTTTTCAATTTCCGTTAGTCTTAGTACACAATGTAACTATACACATCCCAACATGTAAATAGGAAAATGTTGGCATTATTTTGTCACTTATTGAGCAGTATGCTAGCTGGAGCCGTTTACCTGCAGTCTTTGTGCTAAGCTAGGCTAGTGGTGTGTGCATCAGATGGACTAATCTAACTGGGGGATATGGTGAATAAGCTAAAGTCCCAAAAAGTTGGCGTGTTTCTTTCATATTTTTTGGATTCTAAAACAGATTGCTCACTACTGATACCAAATTTTGAACAGTAGAGTAAATGATGTCACATATTTTTGCTACCACTGGCATTTGCAAACAATATTGACAATTGGTGTAATTTATTTAACAATTTCATATACATTTTTAACACATGGGGGCACATTTAATTGTGTGTGTATATTGTGAATGTCAATATACATAAAAAAATAAAATAAAATAAAAATCTGTCTAATTCCAGTCACTGACAACTCAAGTATGGAACCTCAGTGCAATTTGGGGTGCAAATATCTGACTTTTCATGATTATGAAGACCTTCTGTGGACCACCTTAGCAGAATTCCCAGGTGACGTGGCTCCACCTGTCATTGTCCTCTATCAAGTGTTGTTTTTAGTTCAACTTAAATGCATATACAGTACAAGCTACATATAAACTAACAGACAACTGTATGATTTATGTCTTGATGTCAGAGTAGGTGTTCTGATCTCGGTGTGGATGATTGATCGAATTGGCCGAAGAAAAAGCATGGCACTTTTTTTTTTAGCATTCTCCCTGTGTATCTTGCCACTGTACGCCTGCACCCAGAGGTACATTTTTGAAGTCATCAAAAAACCTGTACAGACACTGAGAAGTATCCCAAATAAACAGCCTTAATTCTTTTTCAAGACACTGTAAATTACATAATGTTTGTTTTTTCTTTACTATTTCCAGGACAGTTCTTACAGTCTTTATTTTCCTTGCTCGAGCCTGCATTACTGCAGGCTGGCAGGTTGCATATGTTTATACACCTGAGGTAAAGCTTAATTGCAAAGCTTCTTATTGTGCTTGGTCAATCCTAATAGAATTTTCATTCAAAATGTTTTTTGTTTTTTCTCTCCTTGTTTTGGCCTCTTCAGGTTTTCCCCACCGCAACCAGGGCTATTGGTATTGGTACAAGCAGTGGGATGGCTCGTGTTGGAGCTCTCGTCACACCATTTATTGCTCAGGTAGAGCATCCCTCCAATTTCTTAAGAGATGTGTATTGAACCTGTATTAATACATGTCTGTGTCTGTCCCCCTTCAGGTACTTCTGAAAACATCAGTTTACCTCACTCTATCTGTGTATTTAATATGTTGCTTGCTGGGTGCAGTGGCGTCCTGGGCTTTGCCCATGGAAACAACTGGGCGGAGCTTACAGGAATCAACTCAAAACACCATGGAACAAAAACACGTGGAAAGGCCACATGGTTCCGAGACAGCCGAATTCCCCAGCAACACATCTCCTTGATAACACATGGAAAAACTGAAACGGTTTGATGCCAGGATGAGTAGTGAAGAAAAACATAATGTGTAATCAGGCCATACTGAGATATTGAATTTTGTGTAAGTGCATTCTAAATGCACTGAAACGTTCATCAGAGATTGTTAGATAATAGTTTATTTATTTGCATACATTAGGTTCATAAAATGCTAACCTGTGTTTCTTGTTTGTTTTTTTCTTTTGAAATGGTAAAAACCCCTGTCTATATATATATATAGTGAGGAAAATAAGTATTTGAACACCCTGCTATTTTGAAAGTTCTCCCACTTGGAAATCATGGAGGGTCTGAAATTGTCATCGTAGGTGCATGTCCACTGTGAGAGACATAATCGGAAAAAAAAATCCCGAAATCACAATATATGATTTTTTAACTATTTATTTGTATGATACAGCTGCAAATAAGTATATGAACACCTGTCTATCAGCTAGAATTCTGACCCCGGTCTTTAAAATGTCCACCTCCACTCCATTTATTATCCTAAATTAGATGCACATGTTTAAAGTTCTTAGCTGCATTAAGACACCTGTCCACCCCATACAATCAGTAAGAATCCAACTACCATAACCAAGACCAAAGAGCTGTCCAAAGACACTATAGAGACAGAATTGTACACCTCCACAAGGCTGGAAAGGGCTACAGGGAAATTGCCAAGCAGCTTGATGAAAAAAGGTCCAGTGTTGGAGCAATCATTAGAAAATGGAAGAAGGTAAACATGTCAATCTCCCTCGGACTGGGGCTCCATGCAAGATCTCACCTCGTGGGGTCTCAATGATCCTAAGAAAGGTAAAAAAAAATCAGCCCAGAACTACACGGGAGGAGCTGGTCAATATCCTGAAAAGAGCTGGGACCACCGTTTCCAAGGTTACTGTTGGTAATACACTAATGCTGCGTTCACACCGCACGCGAATGACGCGATTCGCGCGAGTGATTTACATGTTAAGTCAATGCAAAGACGCGAATAGGCATTCTGCGGCGCGATTCGCGCGAATGAAGCGGCAATGATCACGCGAATTGAGCGTTTTGAACGCGTGATTCGCGCGAACCGCGCGAAACACGCGAATCGCTCAAGTTGAAAAATCTGAACTTTAGCGGATATTCGCGCCGCGTTAACCAATGAGGAGCCTGCTACTGCTGTCACGTGGTGAAGTGACGGATGGGAAACCCATAGGGGAACCCCGAGGCCAGAGTAATTTAAAAATACTACTCTATTGTGTCACAAAATGTACTTTTAATAGTTTTTCAGGCGAGAATGTAGTTGTTTAAAGCTCAAATATGTGATTTATTTATTAAGAGAGCTCCTATTTGAAAATTTGATCTGGTGTTTTCGGAGGTGTGAGACCCAGCGATCACCGGAGCTCAGCGCTCATCAACCCCGGTGAGAGCAGCCTTAACTCGGATAATCTTTCTGCCGACTGCCGCTGCCTGGCAGAACCCACTCCCATGACGCGAATTTGCGTCTGTTGTGTAGTGAATGTCACACGCGAATGAGCACTTTTTGTATAAAAAAAACACAGATTTGAGCATTAAACAACAATATTATCGCCTGAAAAAGTCTTCAAACTACGTTTTGTCACACATTAACAGTAGTATTTTTTACAGAAAAGAAGTCAAGTGACCTTGACTAGCAGAACCCCCTCCCATGACGCGAATTCGCGTCTGTTGTGTAGTGAATGTCACAAGCGAATGAAGCGAATTTGACGCCCGAATGAAGCGAATGGATTCAAAATGTTCACGCGTCCAACTTCGCGCGAATAGCGCGATTTATTCGCGTCATTCGCGTGCGGTGTGAACGCAGCATAAGATGTCATGGTTTGAAATCATTCATGACACGGAAGGTTCCCCTGCCTAAAGCAGCACATGTCCAGGCCTGTCTTAAGTTTGCCAATGACCATTTGGATAATCCAGAGGAGTCATGGGGAAAAGTCATGTGGTCAGATGAGACCAAAATAGAACTTTTTGGTCATAATTCCATTAAACGTATTTGGAGGAAGAAGAATGATGAGTACCATCCCAAGAACACCATCCCTACTGTGAAGCATGGGGGTGGTAGCATCATGCTTTGGGGGTGTTTTTCTGCACATGGGACAGGGCGACTGCACTGTATTAAGGAGAGGATGACTGGGGCCATGTATTGCGAGATTTTGGGGAACAACCTCCTTCCCTCAGTTAGAGCATTGAAGAAGGGTCAAGGCTGGGTCTTCCAACATGACAATGATTGAAGCACACAGCCAGGATAACCAAGGAGTGGCTCTGTAAGAAGCATATCAAGGTTCTGACGTGGCCTAGCCAAGCTCCAGACCTAAACCCAATAGAGAATCTTTGGAGGGAGCTCAAACTCCGTGTTTCTCGCTACAGGCCAGAAACCTGACTGATCTAGAGAAGATCTGTGTGAAGGAGTGGGCCAAAATCCCTCCTGCAGTGTGTGCAAACCTGGTGAAAAACTACAGGAAACGTTTGACCTCTGTAATTGCAAACAAAGGCTACTGTACCAAATATTAACATTGATTTTCTCAGGTGTTCAAATACTTATTTGCAGCTGTATCATACAAATAAATAGTTTTAAAAAATTAAACATTTTGATTTTTATTTTTTTTAGATTATGTCTCTCACAGTGCACATGCACCTATACGATGACAATTTTAGACCCCTCCATGATTTCTAAGTGGGAGAACTTGCAAAATAGCAGGGTGTTCAAATACTTATTTTCTTCACTGAATGTATTTGTGTGTGTGTGTGAGTGTGTGTGTGTGTGTGTGTGTGTGTGTGTGTGTGTGTGTGTGTGTGTGTGTGTGTGTGTGTGTGTGTGTGTGTGTGTGTGTGTGTGTGTGTGTGTGTGTATACAGGTCCTTCTCAAAAAATTAGCATATTGTGATAAAGTGCATTATTTTCCATAATGTAATGATAAAAATTAAACTTTCATATATTTTAGATTCACTGCACACCAACTGAAATATTTCAGGTCTTTTATTGTTTTAATACTGATGATTTTGGCATACAGCTCATGAAAACCCCAAATCCCTGTCTCAAAAAATTAGCATATCATGAAAAGGTTCTCTAAACAAGCTATTAACCTAATCTTCTGAATCAACTAATTAACTCTAAACTGGGTAAGACGGCCGACCTGACTGCTGTCCAGAAGGCCATCATTGACACCCTCAAGCGAGAGGGTAAGACACAGAAAGAAATTTCTGAACGAATAGGCAGTTCCCAGAGTGCTGTATCAAGGCACCTCAGTGGGAAGTCTGTGGGAAGGAAAAAATGGGGCAAAAAACGCTGCACAACGAGAAGAGGTGACCGGACCCTGAGGAAGATTGGGGAGAAGGACCGATTCCAGACCTTGGGGGACCTGCGGAAGCAGTGGACTGAGTCTGGAGTAGAAACATCCAGAGCCACCGTGCACAGGCGTGTGCAGGAAATGGGCTACAGGTGCCGCATTCCCCAGGTCAAGCCACTTTTGGGCCACAGAGAAGCAGCACTGGACTGTTGCTCAGTGGTCCAAAATACTTTTTTCGGATGAAAGCAAATTTTGCATGTCATTCGGAAATCAAGGTGCCAGAGTCTGGAGGAAGACTGGGGAGAAGGAAATGCCAAAATACCTGAAGTCCAGTGTCAAGTACCCACAGTCAGTGATGGTCTGGGGTGCCATGTCAGCTGCTGGTGTTGGTCCACTGTGTTTTATCAAGGGCAGGGTCAATGCAGCTAGCTATCAGGAGATTTTGGAGCACTTCATGCTTCCATCTGCTGAAAAGCCTTATGGAGATGAAGATTTGGTTTTTCAGCACGACCTGGCACCTGCTCACAGTGCCAAAACCACTGGTAAATGGTTTACTGACCATGGTATTACTGTGCTCAATTGGCCTGCCAACTCTCCTGACCTGAACCCCATTGAGAATCTGTGGGATATTGTGAAGAGAAAGTTGAGAGACGCAAGACCCAACACTCTGGATGAGTTTAAGGCCGCTATCGAAGCATCCTGGGCCTCCATAACACCTCAGCAGTGCCACAGGCTGATTGCCTCCATGCCACGCCGCATTGAAGCAGTCATTTCTGCAAAAGGTTTCCTGACCAGAAGGATTTGAAGGTTGACTTTTTTGTATTAAAAACACTTTTTTTTTTATTGGTCGGATGAAATATACAAATTTTTTGAGACATTTCCTCAATATTTAATTTTGTTTAAATTTTCTCCATACATCAATAGACAATTGTGAGAGCCATTAACCATGATTTACTTGCTGTATGACTGCAGGGGGAGGTATATTCTTGTTCTATAGAGAATTTGATTGGACAAACATTTGTGTAGTGCAGGATGAATCATCAATATTTGTTTAAATTTTTCTAGGATTATAAAACTAAAATTAGTAGCCTACTATAAAATAATACATTAATTGATTTTTCCCCCTGTCTACATTAGCATCCTGACAACATTTCAGCAAGCTAACAGACATGGACTAAAAGACACAAAACATTTTTTTTTCTTTTTTAAATTAGCCTATATTATTTAATTATAGCGAGGCGTTGAATTTGCATTCCAAACACGCACACACACAGTCAGCTTCATTTTTGGTTGCTGAACCATACAAATTTCTCTTCGTCATAGGGAGGAAGGAAAAATCTAGCTATCCAAGCATTACGTTAGTTTTGAGATGGTCTACATCATGAGGGCTCTAGTAGTATGTGGATGATTGGGTGTTGAGTCTGCATAGGATGCACTGTTGTCAGGGAGAAGTGCAAGTCACCTTCACGCGGTTGGCCCAGAAGCCCATATCTAACACAGACGATCACAGAACTACACCAACCACGGACGGCGGTGCCGAAAGAAGGTCCATTATGTCTGGCCACTAAATCAACGATCCAGCGGCGAAGATAGAGCACAGACCGTTGTTTATTGACATCGTTGGCGTGAATGAGAATTTGCAGAATCGCCGA
Source organism: Pseudorasbora parva (assembly GCF_024679245.1). Classification (NCBI taxonomy): domain Eukaryota; kingdom Metazoa; phylum Chordata; class Actinopteri; order Cypriniformes; family Gobionidae; genus Pseudorasbora; species Pseudorasbora parva. Next base: position 38,634,109 of record NC_090174.1, read on the forward strand.
GGTGGATGACAAAGCCGATGATGGGTTTATCGCTCCGCTAAATAGATTTAATGCGCCTCTGAATGCATTAACCCCGTCACTGGCGGGCGTAGAACAGGATATCTCGTGTCCTATTCGGACCGGAGCGCCTGTGAGGTTTCCCTGAACGCGTTGCAGCGCAGCCATGGCTCTGGTGACTCTGCAGCGCTCCCCTACACCCAGCGCCGCATCCTCAGCCAGCACCAACGCGGGGGAGGTGAGTGGAGGAAATGCCGGGATGCGTGTGTAAATAGCGCTTAAAACAGCTCATGTTAGCCGGGCCTTTTGCTCGGGGATAATTTTACATTTCTAATGATGTGCAAATGTGATAGGTAGCCTAGGCTACTACAAGAAGTCACCGAGTTCAGCCTGCTGTGTAGAAGAGCGCACGGTGAAGTTTTGACATTAGCGAGGTGTTTTCAGGCAGCGTGTAGGCTACGAGAGCGCGCGCGCGCGTGCATGATTGGGGATTAATTCGATTTTCCCAAACAAAACAAAGCATGCCAGAACCGAATGTTGGTTATATTGTTTAAATGGTAGTAAAAATGTAATCGGTTAAACTATCTGGTAACTATTTTGTCTTTAGTGGCCGTAGTAGGCGACATGGTGAAAACATTTCAATGTTTATCATTTTATCTTCAACGTAATCTAATTTTGGGATTAAAGTAGTAATAAACTTGCTGCCTTGTTTGATGTAATTGCGCATTCAGCAATATCACACATGTGTTTCAGAGCACTTTCTTAGCAGCATAGACTAGTAATATTTGATACTTTTTGCCAATGGAGCGTTGCGTTTGTGAACAAATCGTTCATTGAGTCGGATCTTTTTATGAATCAGAAAGCCTGCATGAACGATTCATTCACGAATCAGACTGAACAATTACGGACGGAATCGTTCTGAACCATAGGTTCTGAACTGAGATCATTCGGCCATGTGCAATTTGAAAATGAACTGGGAATAATCTAATACTTTGTGCATGTAAAGTTTGAATGATTTAGCGAAAAGTTACAAATAGTATTTACACAAAAGAATAAATGTTAGAAATAAAACATCTGTTTATGTTTACGACTGTGTGTGAGTTTTATTATCAGCACAGATGGAGTGGGTTTTATATGAAAAACAAATGAAAATTTAAACAAGTTTCAGTAATTGTATTGTGACTGCAAATTATATTTGAGTTACTTTGTTTAGCCTAAATATAATTTGTCTAAATTACTTAGCTAAATGGGTCCATCTGGCTAAACTAGTGCACATTTCAATAAACAGCCTTATTATAACATGGAATAGAAAAACCAGCAAAATTTGCTAACACAAGGCTTTATTGGGACACTTTAAAACATTTAATATGCCGCGGCTTGTCAGGGACCATGTGATGATGCAATTACACCATGACCTAATCAGAGATGGTCTTTATTAGCTGTGTTCGACTTGAAGTGATGCTGCGCAGACTGATCGGTGTATGACATCAAAGTACCGCGAGAGCTATTAGAATGCATGGAGCCGCCTGCCCTCAAATCGCTTTCGCGGTGCTTTGATGTCATATAAGATCAGATCATGATGCGCAGCAGCACTTCAAGTCGAACATACCTATTGGGCCTTCTGTTGTGCGACAGTCAGTCAGTGTTGGTGCAGTAAACTGAATCATACCTGTTGCGTAATTGCCTGTGACTTCCGGTGTAAACTAAAAATAGACCAATCCAAAATGAATGTTTAAGAGCAAACATGTTAAAGCTGATGAGCTGTCAATTCATTCAATGATAAGCTATTTCCTCACAAAAGCAGTTTATTCAGCATTGTGAAGCCTCTCCTCAATCTATATCCAAAAAAAGCGTCCTGTCTCATTCCCTGCGTAGCACAGTGTTAGCAGGCGTTATGCTCTTTTTTTCCAGCTACGGTTGCAGGCTTGCCTTCAAGTGCATTGGATCTAATAGAATAGCTGAATCATTTTTTGAATCAGTTATTTGAAACGAACTGTTCAAAAGAATCGAGCCTTCCTCTCACTGCTCCCAGTACACTCACTGCAATGATGTCATTGAATAAATACTCTGAGTCTGCCTGGTGACCAATCATTGGACCCAGAATATTGCCATGTTGTTCTCTTCACCCCCCCAACACACACACGCACGCACACACACAAATTTGCTGTTCACGCTTCTTAGAGACAGCCCACTAATGGGCTAGCTTACTATAGCATAAGCCTTCAATAAATGTCCATCCATTAAGCTTTCAGTTTTTATTGTGTTTATCACAAGTGTTTGTGTTTAACTTAAGTGTAAAACATTTCTCCGTACTATTTAAAGTCTTAAGTTTAGGACTTGCATTTCTGGATCCATCCCCTCAGACAGGCTTTTAATTGCTTTTTATGGCTCTTGTGTCTGTAAACCAGGATGAGAGACATTCAGAATTGGTTGATAATAAATAGAAAGTAATTTCATGTGGTATATTTTCTATCAGAGCCCTTTGTAATTACTCTTCTGCTGTTTTATTTGCCAGGATTTAGGCAGTGATGATGATCGAAAAGCAAACCTAAGGTCAGTTCTGTTTTTATTTATCATATTTAATCCATTCATCCTTTTTTAACTATGATAATTCATCTAAATTTTGGAGTGTGGTCTTAATTGTTTGTGTGGCCTATTTCAGCCTGAGTGAAAGTTTCTTCATGGTAAAAGGGGCAGCTCTGTTTTTACAGCAAGGGAGCAGTCCACAAGGGCCCAGAACACCCACCCATCATAAAAATGCAGGTAAACCGCAATAAGGTCATAAGTTACTAAACAATGTTTTGAACATCAGGGGTTGACCAATTTTTGGTGGGTTGGGGGGGGGGGGATATTTATTTAAATTCATTAATTTATTATAACTCAAAATGGAATTTTTTTACACATATTTTGCATACCTGAATGTTACTGATTGACATTTCTATTGTAAACTGTTGTCAAATATTAAATAAATGTTAAGCTACTTATATCCTCACCTCTTACCTCACACTTGTTTTACAACTGAAACGTCACAATGAAATTCATGTTTCTTGTTTCTATGAACAGTAAAAGCTGCCGTCTTTGATTTGATTGGCTGTCTCAATCATCCACTGAGGCAGGCCATCCTTAAAATGTAACTTTCAAAACATTTTGTCAATGTAACGAGAAACAGAGTTGGTGTATAATGGAGTGCAATTGGCAATTTGGCCAATTTAAGGCGACTTGCCCCCCTCATTGTCTATGATGGTTATTCCCCTGAACCACAACAGTAAAAGTGGATGTGACACATTAACAACTACTTTAATATTGTGGTGTTAGTGTTGTTGAAAATAGTGGTTTATCGCCCATAAGATAACATTATATATGTTATCTGAATTTTTTTCTTTTAATCGATTTTTTTTGTTTTTGTTAAAGGTGATCTACCACAGCACCTACAAGTAATGATAAACACCCTCCGTTCTGAGGATAGAATTAAATTAGTAAGTACACTATATCTAGTACAATTTAGGAATGGCTGCTGCTTTTAACGTGCATAAACCAATGTACACTGTCTCTATCAACAGGTTGTCAGGTTAGAAAGTGGATGGACGGACCATGTGCGGTACATGGTGGTCGTTTACACAAATGGACGTCAAGACACTGAAGAAACCATACTGCTTGGGATGGATTTCACTGATAAGGACAGGTAAGAATCTGGTTGTGCTAACTAACAGCCTTTCATACATTCATACCCACACTGATTGATTGACAAAAATGTTTGTTTGTTTGATGCAGTAAAAGTTGCTCTATTGGGATGACTCTTCCGCTTTGGAGTGATACCAAGATTCATTTGGATGGAGATGGGTAAATATCCTAGTTCACTTCCTGTAAGGCAAAGGTTCAATTCTACTTAAGGCTGGCGGTCTTGTCTCAGTGGCTCAATTATTTGGCTAGCAAAGTAGTATTAACAAAAAGAAAATGTATTATTTTTCCACTTATAATGTTAGTTGAGTTGTTTTTATTACTGTTTTCAACCTTTTCCTCTCCTTTGGAATTAAAAACCAATGCCGTATGCACTGTACTGTTAAAGTCAGCATGAAATTGACCCTATCTATTTTCACTGCGACTTTAAAACTCCTGTGTTGAAATGTATTTGTCTGATATCAGTAAGTTGAAGGTATATGGGACAAACGTTTTATTTTTATTTTTAACTCACACATACCATACACGTGGGGCCTGTACCATGAAGCCGGTTCAGCTGGCTAGCCAGATTTGTTTAAAGGGATCCCATGGTGTTGAGACTTGTATGGCTTAATATAACATAAATGATGTCTCTTACTGAATTATGTAGTAGAAAACCCATGAAAGATCTACGTTATTTTAAAAATCGATTTTATATTTGGACCATGGGCGGCGCCATTTTGTTTGCGTTCTAGGTTGATGACGTAGAGTGGTTGAACTCCTCAATCAGCTGGCATTACCCGTAGCTATTTTTACCACAACGCAACTCGAAAATTGTTTCAGAGTTAAACAAAACCAATGAATTCCTTTGTAATTATACTTAAAACACACTCAAACATACATGTGCACACAAACTCACCTACACAAGTCACAAACAGATCGGCGGGCGCGCACACGACAGGCTCTGTCTCAATCGAGATGTTGGGCTGCTCAGTCTCCACGACAGGGGCTGAATCTGAAATCGACCCTATACCCTTAAATAGGGCATTATTTGAAGGGACGGACATTTGTAGTGTTGTCCGACACCATAGTGGACATGTTCGAGTGCAGTCATTCAGTCTCACGTTCACCGCAATAACGAGTGTACAGCCGATTTACAAACAGCTGTCCGACTTCACGCACTCAAACATACATGTGCACACAAACTCTCTCTCTCACACAGACTCACACACACCCCAACAGATCGGCGCGAACACAGCAACACACACACACACCAACAGATCGGCGCGAACACACACACAGCCCAACAGATCGGCGCGAACACACACACACACGCACGCACTGCGCGCGCATACATAACCCTCAATCTATTCCCTTGTTGATATCCTGTTCAACACATCCTGTTCCCCAGATAGACTGTTGATAGTAGATTAACTATAATGCCTAATGTGACCAGCAGAGGGAAATATCTAGGTAGGACGATGGGATAAAGTAACGTGAGGAAGAGAGGCAGGATGTTTTGGTGATGATGCATGCGATTGAGACAGAGCAGTCAGGTGTGTGTGTGCGCGCCCGCCGATCTGTTTGTGACTTGTGTAGGTGAGTTTGTGTGCACATGTTTGAGTGTGTTTTAAGTACAATTACAAAGCAATTCATTTGTTTTGTTTAACTCTGAAACAATTTTCGAGTTGCGTTGTGGTAAAAATAGCAACGGGTAACGCCAGCTGATTGAGGAGTTCAACCACTCTACGTCATCAACCTAGAACGCAAACAAAATGGCGCCGCCCATGGTCCAAATATAAAATCGATTTTTTAAATAACGTAGATCTTTCATGGGTTTTCTACCACATAATTCAGTAAGAGACATCATTTATGTTATATTAAGCCATACAAGTCTCAACACCATGGGATCCCTTTAAGCTTAGTTTGTTCCAATCCTGGGTTTTAGGTACCATTAAAGTAGTTTGGCTTTTAGCTGTGTTCATCGCCATAGTAACTTACGCTCCACAGCGAACCTGCTCTGGGGCAGGTTACGTTCTGGATAAGAGATCTCAATCTGAAATTGGACCAATCAGCTGTGAGTAAAATTACACACCTCTGATGCAATAAAGTCACTCCCCCGTTTCTACTCCAAATTAAAGGTCACTACATAGCAAAATGGTTTTTAAAAACTAAAGCATCTGGCTTTTAACAATGCTTTGTTTATACAAAATAATAATTTTGAATGATTTAGATATAATTTATGTAATTATTATACCTTTAAGCAATTACACATTTATCGTTTTAGTAAATCAATCATTAATAGGCACTTTGTTAAAATTAATACATAAGTCATATAAATAACATCACCTGAATAAAGTCATATGAATAAGCTTTAAAATCAATAAATACAACTAGCCTATTAAAAAAAAAGAAACTTACTGAGCTTAAATGTTCAATTTTCTCTATATCAACTAAACTAACTTCATAACTTTTACTTGGATTGATGTATACTATTTTTTCTTTAAGTTGTACTCATTCATAGACAGGTTTTCTTCTTGCTGTGTATTTTTTTAAATTTTTTATTCTTAATATTTTTCAATCATGCAATATTCTGCAGAAGAGAGAAATTAATCTCACTGATTGTCTCGCGAGAAGCTAATCTCAGTTCCACAACGTGTGATTGGCTGTTCACTACTGATGTCACAGCTAAACTCCTGAACTCAGGATCAAAGCCTGGGTTGACAAAGAAAGCTGATGATAAGCATCATGGGACCAACAAAGCCTTAATACAATGGTTTGGTTTTGTCAACTCGAAACTAATCCTGTAACCCTGAGTTTGTTAAACTACCATCATGGTACAGGCCCCAGGGCTATTCAAATCTTACCCTAGAGAGAATGCGGTGTAGAGTTAAGCTCCAACCCTGATCAAACACACCCACCTGTGATTTTCTAATGATCTTGAAGACATTGATTAGCAAGTTCAGGTGTGTTTGATTAGGGTTGGAGCTAAACTCTGCACCGCATTGGCCCTCCAGGGTAAGATTTGAATAGCCCTGCCATACACATTAAATAAACTGGATTTGCCATCAGTCATCCTGTTTATTTTTGGTCAGTTGAAATAACCATATATGTGACCCTGGACCACAAAACCTGTCATAAATCGGTCACGTATATTTGTGGCAATAGCCAACAATACATTGTATTGGTTGAAATTATCTATTTTTCTTTTATGCCAAAATCATTAGGTTATTAAGTAATTATCAGGTTCCATGAAGATATTTTGTAAATAGTCTACCATAAATACATCAAATATATATTATTATTAGTAATATGTGTTGCTAAGGACTTCATTTGGACCACTTTAAATTTCTCAATATTTCGGGGGTTTTTTTATGGACCCTCAGATTCTGATTTTCAAATAGTTGTATCTCAGCCAAATATTGTCATATCCTAACAAACCATTCATCAATTTATTCAGCTTTTATATGATGTATAAATCTCAGTTTAAAAAAAATAACTCTTATTACTGGTTTTGTGGTCCAGGGTCATATAATGTTATATGTATGGAGAATGACCTCTACAGGTTCAGTATGAAATAACATGTAGAGAGAATTTTCCACTGGTTGGTGATGTCAAATTCTTCCACTGACCAACCTGTGAAAGCAGCATTATTCTATTTCTGTATAATCACAATTGATACCATAGCGGAAAATGTACACGCTTCAACTCCTCTATCTTTTCTCCCAGAGGTTTCAGTGTGAGCACAGCAGGAAGAATGCATGTTTTTAAGCCTGTGTCAGTCCAGGCCATGTGGTACGTTGGCTCGATTTTTATTTGTTTTATGCTGCAAAGAGATTTCAAAGTTAAATATACAAACTATCACAGATCCTCTTATAGTGTGTGTTTACAATGTGTTTTGTATTTTTATTTTCCATTGACATTTTAACAGTGTGTTAGCACACACTTCTTGACTTGATTATATTTGACTTATTGTATATTATAGGTCTGCCCTCCAGATGTTGCACAAGGCATGTGAGGTGTCCCGCAGATACAACTATTTCCCTGGAGGGATGGCCCTTACGTGGGTTGGCTATTATGAGAGCTGTATCTCTTCAGAGCAAAGCTGTATCAATGAGTGGAATGCCATGACAGACCTGGAGACCACCCGGCCTGACTCCCCAGTCATGTTTTCGGATCAGTGAGTTATATGTCATTGGATATAAAAAGAACTATGATAAATCTTCAAAGCTACATAAATGCAACAACTGATTGATAAACTGATTATAAGATTGAATACTCGGATATGGGACTAAAATCTTAATTAATTAGCATATATTAACATTGCTTTTGATGTCATAAACAGGCCCACAGAGAGAGAGAGAACAGAGTGTATGATCAAAGCCAAACTCCGAAACATAATGATGTTTCAGGACCTGGAAAATATTACTTCTAAGGAGGTATATGTAATGAGGTTTTTATGACATGGTTAACATGAATGCATCAGCTATGGAAGGAGCATTAAATTGAATCCTTTCACTTCTGTAGATCCGAAATGAGCTGGAACAACATATGAGCTGCAACCTGAGGGAGTATAAAGAGTTTATTGACAATGAAATGCTGCTTATCCTCGGCCAGATGGACAAGGCTACGCTCATATTTGACCATCTGTACCTGGTAAAGTATCTTCCAAGATTTCTCTGCCACGCTTGATTCTTGTTTGCTTAAGATGTTAGCTTGCCTAAAAAGCAGAGCGCAAACTGCTAGTTTACTGATCGGACTGGGGGGATTGCAACCTGCATTCACTGATACATTGCACTATTTTCTCAAACAATTGTGGATTGAAAATGTTTTGCCCCCCAAAACATTACAGATATAGCCAAATGTTAAGAATACGTTCACGCGCAAACAAACACACACAACAGCCTGCAGATAAGAATAACTGTCAAAAACAAAAAGGCTGCATTACAATTTTTATTTGTATTTTACTTTTTACTTTAAAATTCCTTCATTTGAATGCAGTATGTATTTACACCGAAATCAAAATTGTAGAACACATGCTCAAATTCATTCATGCTCGAACATTCTTTGTTGCATCTACTGAAAACATAAACCACATAAAGGGATAGTTCACCCAAAAATGAAAATTATCCCATGATTTACTCACCATTTAGCCATCCTAGGTGTATGACTTCCATCTTTCAGATGAACACAGAGTTATATTAGAAAATATCATTGCTCTTCTAAGCTTTATAATGGACTCCCATGTGTGTCCATGAATGTCCTGTCCTGATTTTGAAGTCCAAAAAAGTGCATCCATTCATCATTAAATGAATCCATACAACTCAAGGGGGTTAATAAATGCCTTCTGAAGCAAAGCGATGGGTTTTTGTTTAACTTTATAGACTAAAATAACTAGCTTCTGGCAGACGGCCTACACAAGTAATTTTGTGCCTAAACAGTAAAAACCCCTGACGCAATGTAGGAGTAGAGTAAGCTTTGACGCCTCTTGCGCTTCAAACAAAGCTCTTCTCCTCTTCTCTTATATCGAAATTCTCGTTTTAGACTTCTAATTCATGACCGGTGTTTTGTTTTGCCCTATGCTATTCGTCAATATGTCATGTGTACGGCAGTCTGTCGGAAGCAAGCTATTTTAATTTATAACGTTTTAAGTATGGATATTTTTCTCACAAAAATGCATCGCTTCGTTTCAGAAGGCCTTTATTAAACCCCCAGAAACCGTGTGGAGCACTTTTATGATGGATTGATGCACTTTTTGGGCTTCAAAATCTCGACCTCCATTCACTGCCATCATAAAACTTAAAAAAGCAAGGACATTTTTTAAAATAAAACTCTGATTGTATTCATCTGAAAGAAGAAAGTCATATATATACATCAAGGATGAGTAAATCATAGGGTAATTTTAATTTTTGGATGAACTATAGTTTACAACAAAGTTTACAACAAAATGAAGGCTATCGACAGGAGCTTTAAGCCTCTAGAAGCTAATAAAGATGTTGTTGTACACGCCATTCATTTCAGGGCTCAGAATGGAACGCATCCAACTTGGAGGAGCTTCAAGACTCTGGGTTAGTTCTGATATATATCGACCTACTGTGCATCTATTTGTCTATTTAACACAAATCTGCAGTACACAGTCTAACGTCAGTTTATTTTTATGCAGGGTGGGGTATATCCTCAATGTCACAAGAGAGATTGACAACTTTTTCCCAGGTACCTTTTGTTATTGTAATGTCCGTGTTTATGATGATGAGACTACAGATCTGATGGCGCACTGGAACGAAACCTACAACTTCATAGTTAGAGCCAAGTGAGTAACTTTTCATGGTTAAGATGATGTTGGAAAAATGTGTTTTTGTTCCTGTCATGTGCTGTTTCACTCAATAAAGAACCCATATTTTTTAGCCAAAAGCTTTTTTGACTTGGATGCCTGTATTTCTTCCATATAGGAAAAACAACTCTAAATGCCTAGTACATTGCAAGATGGGAGTGAGTCGCTCCGCATCCACCGTCATTGCTTATGCTATGAAGGAGTATGGATGGTCACTTGAAAAGGCATACAGTTTTGTCAAACAGAAGAGGAATATAGCACAACCCAATTCAGCTTTTATGAAACAACTGGCTGAGTACGAGGGGATTTTAGATGCCAGGTGGGAAAAGCCAAGATAATGAGACGCATGTTCTTTAAAAAAAAAGATTTTTTTTGCATTTGCATTTACATTTATTTATTAATTTAGCATACTAATTTTATTCAGAGCATCTTACTTTTTTAATATGTATGTTTGTTAATTATTGCCAATGTGAATAATGTGAAAAAGACCAGCTTTAGAACAACATGAATTTCCATGCTGATCAAAGCTGGTTCATTACGGTTTTGTTACTGGTGAAGCCAGTCAACCAGCATGATCTTACTAGTCAAAGCTAATTTGAACAACAAAGACTTGTTAGTTAATTAGCCTGGTGGAGATACAAACATCCTAAATAGTTACTGGTGACCACATAGTCTTTTAAACATGAAATAAAAGGACCAAACCTTTAGCTTTTTTTCTGTGATTGTATTTTCTCTTTTCACACTATCAAGAGGTGACTGCTACCTTTGTTTTCTGTCATTGTAGCAAGCAGAGACACAACAAACTCTGGCAAGCAGAAGGTGATGAGTATTCGCTGGAGGGTCTTCAGGCTTCAGCTGCCAGTGGTGACCAGACTCCTCAATTTTCATCACTGCACCCCGATCAGGAGACGGCTTGGGGACAAGGAGGAGCGAGTGCTTCCCCCTGCTGTGGAGAAGAGCCGACAGACCATCTCAATTACAACTACTACTTCCGGCGACTCTCAGACACTGCTCTGGACAGTGAACCCTCCACGCCAGTTCGAGGTCCTCCCCTTTTAGGCATGGAACGAGTCTTTATTGAGATTGAGGACGTGGAGAGGGATGCATTGTTGGACGATGAGGGTTTCCCTATGGCTCACTTGGCCCTTCCTGGGGAAGGCACGGCAGCCCAGACCTGCGGTCGACTGGAGCCCTTGGAGGACATGCGCTTGCGGCTGGAGTTCAGCACGGTGGAGGAGGAGGATGAGGAGGAAGCACAAAAGGAGGAGGCAGAGATGGCTGCCTTAGCTCGTGGTGAGGAGACGCAGAGGGATGACGGGAGCCTGGCTAACTCGAACCGCTTTAACAACGAGAACGCCAACAACAGCAACAGGCTGGCCGGGAAACGCAGCTGCCCTTCTGGCTTTGACGTGAGTATGACGTCTTAGCTGTAGCGGCAGCTCTCCTGGCTTGTATGCAAGCTTATAGCTCAAAGAGCTCTTTTCTGTGAATCCATCCTAAACGCTTTACTTTCTCTAAAGCATCCCGTACTCTTACACCTTTGAAAAACCTAACCATGCATTCTCCCTGCCTGTGTGTATTCATCGGTTTAGGACAGTGCTAGCATTGGAAACCCCTACAAAGTGAAGCCCTCATATCAGTCGTGCCGAGACTGCCTGCGCCTGCCCAGTGGCCGCCGCTGCGAACGTCGCACCCATCGCCTTAACCTGCCACGTCATGCTGGCCTTCCCAGTATCTCCATCCAGGCCCCTGGAGAACACAAATTCAGTCCCGCCTCCGCCAATAAGGTGCCTCCTCCTGGCCCTCTGCATCACATGAGCAGCGGGCACTGCCAGTGCATTCGTTGCTCCAGTCGGGTCAACTCGGACACTTACCTCAAGCAACCAAGCTGCGAAGACCTTCCTCAGGATTTGCGTTATTCCTTGGAGACTGAGGATAAAATGGAGGGGGAAGACGAGGGGAGCAAGGGGAGCAATCCTATGACCAATTTCACTCTCCTGAGGCTCAGTCTGGGTGGTGAGAGGCCTATGGCGGAGCTCAGTCAGGGGGCCTACCTGGAGACACAGCTGGTGCACCATAGACTGGAGCAACTGTCCGGTCCTCAGTCGGAACAGATGGACTTGAGTGTAGAGGACACTGCCACAGAGGACATGGAAGTGGATGAGGGGAACGTTTCCAATTCACACCCTGGCTCCAGTGAATTCCAGCAAACTCTTGCACCGGGCTTGTCCCTGACGCGCAGCTCCAGCAGCGACAGTCTCCAGAGAATTCGGAGAGGCCAGCCGGGCTTGGTACGCCAGCGAGCCCAAGAGATTGAGACCCGCATGCGGCTCGCCGGACTGACCGTGTCCTCCCAACTTAAAAGGTCTAATTCGCTTGCCAAGCTAGGTGACTTGGCCATTTCCACAGAGGATCTCACGCTCTCCGCCACAGTCTCAATTGACTATGAGGAGCAAGAGCCTTCTCTTTGCTTGGAAACCTCTTGCTCTCCTAAGCTCTCTTTAACTCCGACTGTGTTGCAGAGTTTGAAAAGCTGACTCAAAGATGTCAGAACTGCTTTCTCAGTGAATGGGACTGCTCCAGTCCTACAGCCATCGAAAGCAACCATGGAGGCTGATGCTGCAAGACACCTCATGAGAACAATCAGGCCAGGCTTGGACGTCCTTCCAGCAGCCCTTTACATAACTGCACTGCGTTCTTCATGTGTCTGTCTGCTTTAACTAAGATATATATATTAAAGCATGCTCTGGCTTGGACCTTCATTACCGGCTTTGTTGATATCGCATTTCTTTGTCTTGCCAAAGGAAGCCCAACCATTATGATTTTACTGTGTGGCCCATCTATAGGCGGCATAATCAAGACCTGGGTTAAATTAGCAATGGTTTTAATTTAATATTTATTCAAATATTTGTTTGATATCTATCATTTAAAATTGTTTGGACTTTTAAAGCCCATTTTAACAACACCAATGACATTTAGCCCCTTTGTTCACCAGCAAATTTATGTGCTATTGCAGATAAACCAATCATGTAGTTAAGATGTTTCGGTGAGAAAAATACGCAGTTTATCTAATTTAGATAATTGTCACAAACCATAAAAGAGCACATAAAGAAATAAATTAGGATGATGTTATGGAAAAACGAATCAGGGCGTGTGATAGTTACTAATGATAATAGAACATTTCAAGATGCATAACATTTAAGCTATGGCTTTATAAAAACTTTTAGTGGGGACTTTTTTGTTCACTTTAAGTTTAGCCGTAGTTCCACAAATCTTTGTGAAAAGATTTTCATTAAAATGTCACACCACAAAAATTATTTCAGACTAAAGTTTATTCTGTAATGTATGATTATGTCACTGCGTCATTCCAACCTGGTAGTTACTTGAATCCTTAAATGTTGCCATTTGCAAAAATGACATCAACAAAGCCACATAATTATTGTCTATTTCCAGAGAAAAATGCAACATGAATGTCGTTGACTATTTGTCTTACAATTCTCTAATTTGCTTCTCAGCTGGTGTTTATCCGATCAGCTACATCTGAAATGTGCTACTAGAGCATAGCTCCTGTTATGTAATTTAGCTTAAGCTGTTTATTGTACAAATTGTAGCCTGTGATGTGCAAAAAGGCTTTAGCAGCAACACATTAGTACAAAACAGTCTTCAAGTTGATCAGAGGATGTTCAAATGTTTCACTATCGTCCTTTAAAAGGTCCTTTTAAAGTGTCTCCTATACGAAATGACATCATGGCATCTGATAATGACAGTCATGTACATTAAGTATTAACAGGTACAAGCAGTGTGTTATCTTCTGATATTGTGGCCATACGACTTACTACCATGATGGTGTCTGATATGTGTAAAAGAACACAAAGTTTGATTAGTGCTCTGGGATAACTAGTAAGTTTGCAAGTTTTGGTTAAACGTAACCATTTCGTTTTTCATATATATGTAATTTAATATTTAATGTTATTGGTCTTTATGTTGTCTATTAAGCTTTTTTTTGTTTTTCTCTTGTTTTGGGAAAAGAAATTAAATATGCAAAGTGGCCTGTGCAATAAGTGTAAGCAAGAATTTGAAGAGAATCTTTTATTTATACAATAACAAGAAAAGTAGCTAGTTTTCATGTTGAATGAAAATGAGATGCGAAAGAAAAGCACCTTGAGTGAAAGCTTTTTTCCAATATGGTCCACATGGACTCAGTCACTGCTGTATGAAACTATGTTCTGGCTTTTATTTTAAAAACTTGAGACCTGTTTCATTTTGCTTTTGTAAATTGTCAGTTATTTGGAACTTAGTATTGGTTTTTTATTATGTTTATTTTTTCCACCCATATTTTAAAAATACATATAATATGAGGACTTTCCATTTCAAACTGGATAGTTTTGGTGAGGTATTTCTGCAAATCCAAACTGTTACGATTGCCAAAAAAGATGGCCTCCCAAAAAGACTAATGCTGTTTTGTTTTCCGCTCATGGCTTGTCGTACCTCCTCCTCCCAGCTGCTGCTAATTTGAGTGCTAGATTTTTAGTTTCTTCAGACATGCAAGTGCCTTACCTGTTGCCATTTGCAATCAAACGGTTCTTTGGTAAAAAATTCAACAAAAAAAACAACGCTTGTTTCACAGAGGTTTTGTCTTCACCTGGTTGCGGTCTTTATAGCGCAACGTTTATTTTGAACAAATGCATATTTGTGGCTTATTTTTGGGCTGTCTGTCTTTTTATTTTGATACTACATTTCACATTTGAATAGAAGAGACCAAAGTCATTTATTTATTGTCATGTTTTGACATGTTTGAACACACTAAGCGTACAATAAAATCAAATGGAGAAACTCTAAGATTGCCTTTAGCCCTAGATTAACAGTTCTTAAAAGTGACTGGGAACATGCATCAGATATTGTGCTTCATTTTGACCATTTTAAGTTGTGTTGCACTGTTTTATAATGTAATGTACAGATAATTATGGAAATAAATTGTTTATTGTCTGCGTCAGAAATGGACCAGTATTGCATTTATTTATAGCCTTGAGTTGCTCATAAGAGAACTATGTTGATAATTAATAAAATAAATGAATGTGCTGCACATAATAATTCATTTCTTAGTATGAGGACATTTTCTACAAAATGAAAGTAAAGTAAATCACACGTAAATGTAGAAAAAAGTGATGCTTTGTCTGATCTTTGAGTGCCTCACAGAAGCAACCCTTATTGAATTAGGCAAATGTGATTTTGACATCACAAGACCAGACACTGGAGCAGCCCAGAGACTGAGCTGGAGTCAGATAAACAGACTAAAATTAGTGTGTTTAGTGCAAATCCAAAGACACATCTGCATCGTTGGTGAGGATTTTTCTCTTTTTTTTTTAGGAATACATGAACACGGTGAGACAGCTGTATTGCTATTGCTTATGTTAAGTTATGTTACATCTGTATTTGCCAGTAATGTGGTTTCTGCTGTATTGTAAATCTCTGGGCAGGCATACATAAATGTAAATGTATGTCTGGAGGAGATTTATTCTAAAAAGTCATCTTTAAAAAAATGGAATGCTTTATAAACAGACTTTTTATGTTTTAAAAATACGTCTCTGTATTCATTGAACCTTGCTGTGACTTTGTTTGAATGCATTGAGTTCATTGTTTTGCATAGATAATAAGGACAATTGTTACTGATAGTTGTCATTTGAATAACGGTTGAGCAATTCCAATAAGTGTCGGACAACCAGTATAATTTATTTATCCATCTGCTCTCAAAAGTAATGCGTGGGTTGCTCAGGAAACGAACCAGGAATAATCAGAATACTATTTACTGAACACGGAAACGAACGAGCCTAAGAAGTAGGAAACACAACTGAATATAACCGTTACAACTTGAAACAAGCTATATCCAACCACAAACAATAACTCATTTTATTACTGTACGTGAAACTGTGCGTGTCGACATTACTTGAGCATTAAACGTGCTCAACCTGCAAATTCATTCACAAACTGTTTTGGGTATGGGGCGAAGCTAAAGGTAGAGTCTGGTTTTATGGATGGCCCTTCCCAGCTGCTCGGGATATTGCAAGCTGAGGCCATCAACCTCAAAATAACCTGCGTAGTGCCTGTGCAATGACACAACCATGATATAAGTTTGCCATTCATCCAGCAGCACAGCCTGTTGAGCGTTTACCTCTACAGCTGACATTCTCAGACAAAGTAAAGAGTCAACACAGAGCACTGGACCCTAAAAATATCCCATCATACTCAGGGACACAAATGAGATGACATTTCCTGATAATGTAGAGCCATATTTATTCATGTTTACATAGACAACCCTGCATTCATCAGCTGTGCAGCATACCGCGAACTATTCTAATGACGAATCTATTTAATATACTACTTTATGCTGTAACATGACATTATCCCATTTTTTTTTTAAGTAAAACATTTGTTTAGTTTTGAGGGCAGAGGACAAAGGACCTGCTTACGCCTTATCATATGCTTATATTTGGGAGACTATTTTAGACTATTCTTCCCATGAGACACATTGTGAAACTACAGCTGAGCATTATGGGTTATTTACTCTCAAATCACTCAGGCTGAGCAATATAATTTAAGAAGGTCAATTTAAGAAGGTTAATTAATTTCACTATATGTAGGCCTAACATATTTGAAATTCATTTTAATTGTAATGTATTAATTATTTAAAGGGTTCGTTCACCCAAAAATGAAAATGATGTCATTAATTACTTACCCTAATGTTGTGCGACACTCATAAGACTTTGTTGAAATCTGATGGCTCAGACAGGCCTTATTGACACCAATGTCATTTCCTCTCTTAAGACCCATAAAAGGCACTAGACGTTACAAAGCTATCTCACTGCAGTGATACAATCATTTTATGAAGCGACGAGAATAGTTTTTGTGCGCAAAAAAACAAAAAAAAACTAAATAGTGATGGGCCGACTTCAAAACAACGTTTTGAACGGTTATGAATCAACTTATTGATTCATGATTTGGATCATGTGCCAAACTGCTGAAATCACGTGACATTGGCGATCTGAATCATGAATCAATATGCTGATTCATAACTGTTCTAAACATTATTATGAAATTGGCCCATCACTAGCTATATAAGTCAATATTTCGGGGGGTTTTGCGCACAAAAACAATTCTCATCGCTTCATAAAATTATTGTAGAATCACTTTAGTAAGATGGGCTTTGTAATGACATCTTTAGTGCCTTTTATGGGTCTTGAGAGAGGAATTGTTATATGTGTACCTTGAATGCAATGTAAGTCGCTTTGGATAAAAGCGTCTGCCAAATGCATAAATGTAAACTAAATGACATTGGTGTCAATAAAGGCCTGTCTGAGCCATCGGATTTCAACAAAAATATTTTCATCTGTGTTTCGAAGATGAACGAAGTTCTTACGGGTGTTGAACGACATTAGGGTAAGTAATTAATAAGAGAATTTTCATTTTTGGGTGAACTAACCTTTTAAATTAAGTTCACAACTTGGATGGAAACAGGAGTTTTGTTGTCAAGAGCCATGGGATATGTTTGGAGTCCGTGGGTTTTCCCCTTTCATGTCTAATGTGACCTTCGCACCTGGTAACTGAGCTACTCTGCCAGTTGCCATTTTGGTTCTGTGACTCAGTGGCCACATTGAGAGTCATTTAATTTTAGGCATTGCAACATTCCTGAAAGGAGTGATGTGAGAGGAACAAGAGAGAGCTTGAGATGGGAGGGGTCTCATTATAGATAAAGATATACGGTCTTGTTCATAAACTCATGGGTGGTGATATGTGTTCTTCACAGGGGTGATGGGACAGAAACCGGTCAAGGAGCTAGGAAGAGAAGACGACCTGAACAGTGCTGTTAGTGACTATGAGATCTTAAACCACAGCAAGGAGGAAGCACATTCCAACAGCCCAGAAGAAACAGACCAAAATTATGTTCACTTGGACACCTCCGTACTAGAGTCCTGTCCTGGTCAGGAACCAACTATATCTAATGACAACAACACTGAGCCCTCTTTCAACCAGGGAGGAAAAAAGATCAGTCAGAGTTATGACACGGATGTTTCACAGAATGTCAGGACACCAAATCCTCAGCTGAGCCTGGCAGGAGGTTTATGCGCCTCAGAATTCAAAACAGTCACAAGTAACGCAACCGCAACAGATATATCTACTGCTGTGGACCAGCAACAACCTGACAAAACAGAAGGTATGACAAACAAAACTCACCTCAAGGATCCAAACATGCTAGAAGGTTCATGTCAAGGAAACTCTACAGATGATGCCGTGAGCGTTGAGAAGAATGAGACACGAATGCTGGTGGACAGACACAATGCGACATTAGACACAGAGCCAATGCCACGGATGAGACGGCAATCTTTTGAATCAGAGAATGCTAATTTACTTGAAAGACAGCCATTCCAGGAAATAAGAGTTTCAAAGGGTAAAGATAAAGAGAAAGTTCAGACCCTACGTAGTGCTAAAATTAGGATAAGTTGTGACAAAGTTTGCAAAGAAAGTGCTGAAACTGTTCAACACAATGAAAGCCCTGATCCGGACAAAGCTGATTCTTTATGTCAGGAGACTGTGACGACATGTCCGTCAGTCAGTGGACTCCGTTCACATTCAACTCGCCCATGGCTTTGGAGTGCAAGTAAGCAGGATCATTTACAGGATGGCAAAAATATCAGTCCAGATATGCCAATCTCACAGACACATTTTGCAGAAACATCCAAAGAAAACTTTAGAAAAGACCAAAGAAACCCAACTTTTCATTCAGCATTTTTGGGAGAACGGGAGACTATAGATCCTGCATGGGGTGAAACTGAAGGTAAGTACAAAATCTTACATAAACCCTTCGATGAACTTCGTTTATTAAAGTCTAGAACGACAGCGTTCAATTCTGACTCTGATATTGTTACTGAACCCACAAATGCAGACACAGCTCTAGTTCCGTTAAGGATTGAGGAGGACTCTGAACAAAAGACATTAAGCACGTTCCATTCAGATTTGAGCAATGCTTTGTTACACACTGAGAAGAAAAATGATTACAAAGGGGCATTCACTGTCATGGAAAAGCACTCAGCAGTCGTGTCATCTGAGAGTTTAACTGAATCCAGTGCTAAAAAAGTCCCTGTTAGCAATGCGCCTCACCCAGCCAAAAAGGGAGTGTGGGGAGCAGATGCACCATGTGTGAAAAGAGACAGTAAACCTGTTTGTCAAAAAGCTGTTCAGCCGAAATCCACAAAAAGCAGAAACGATTGTGATGGTCATCTTAATGGAAGACACAATACTTCACCGTTATTTGAATTACCAGGAGAAAAAGGTAAAACTCAAGAAGTGCATCTGGGCAAAAGAGCCTGTGATCCAAAGATCTACAGGCTGGATGGTCCAGAAAAAGAGGTCAAAGAAATGTTTTCCAGCGGTAAATGTTTAGATCATATCATACGTTAACCATTTCAAATCTTTTTCTCACTCAGATTTTGATGGCAGTGATGGAGAAAGAGTCACGCAGATGGCTTCTTTGAAACGGGAAAAAGAGCCTCTCTATTTCACGGCTGTGATCACACCACCACTTCAGATTCATACATTTCCTGATCAGGAGGCGAAAAACTCAACTGACATCTCTCATATGTACGTTCCTCACACTGAAATACAGAGCACGATCCCTGACGTCTTACCCACAGGTGCTCAGACAGAAAAAAAAGCCAAAATCAAAGGACCACCACCACCTGTTCCAAAGAAACCAAAGAATCCCTTTAAAAAAGCAGTTGGCCGCAAGGAATCTGCTTCTCATTCAATAGATGAGCCGAGCGAATATTTGGACCTGCTGCTGAAAAATATTAAAATGGGCAGAAGGCAAGCGGCACTGCAGTCTGCGGAGGATTTTAATGCACATGCATCATGTCTTGATATGTTGCCTTATTATATAGAGTCCCCGTCCTACGTGTGCATGTCCATAGAGCCTGAGGCTGCTGATATTCCAAGATATTATTTAGCCCCATTCGATGAAATTGTTGCACCTGACTGCGATAACTTTATAGAAACTGTCGACAATAAAGAACTACAAGAAATGGATATGTCTCAGCTGAGACCATTATTAAAAAAAAAAGCAAAGACAAAGGGCCCACCACCACCTGTGCCAAAAAAGCCTCAAAATCCATTTGCTAAAAGAGACACAGAAAAGATACAAGCAAGTAAAGAGACTGTTTTGGAAAACGTGGAACATCCTTTGAGATGTGGAAGAAATGATTCCAAAAGCTATATAGACATTGAGCATGAAGAAGAATCTAAACCCACTGCAGTCCCAAACAGATATCCTCGCGCCGCCTGTAGAATTCCAAGCAGCGATTCTTCCACTTCAGAAGAAAACGAAGTGTCCAGATACAGGCCTGTCTCTGAACTCATCAGAGACAGCAACAAAATTCAGGAGAAAGTCATACATCACAGCAGGACAAACTTATTGGAAGCCAGGCCAGATGTGACTGTGGGAAGCCAGACTCAAAAAGTATTGCAAATGAAGACAACCTTTGATGTACAAACATCTCCGCATAAAATGGAAAGAAGTTCCTCACCAAAGAGAGGTAAGACAGGTTTTCATGCTGATTGCATGTCCATTTTTCATACAATATAAAAAGCCAACAGGGTTACAGAGAGTCTTGATAAAATTTCAATGAGGATAAGCTTTAAGATAAGACATATGCACTAAAATGTTATTTAAAAGGTCTGCATTATTATGGCATGTATTATGGACTTTTTTTTTGGGGGGAGGGATAAATAAACAAACAAAACAATAGATGAACATACAGATGATACCATTTATTACATTCTTACATAAGACTAACAGCAATTAATGTATTAAATGCACTTCTACAAGAGGGTGACCATATACTTCTTTGCAACAACATGAACAGCCAATAAGGAAAATATAGCCAACAGTTACACTGTGACATAGTTTTATTTTCTTTTTTTCTGTAAAACGGATATTTATTTTTTCACACATTATCAATGACCCTTTACACACACACACACACACACACAAACAAACACACACACACACACACACATTTTTTTGTTAAATGTGGGGACATTCCATAGGCGTAATGGTTTTATACTGTACAAACCGTATTTTCTATCTCCCTACACTGCCCCTACCATCACAGGAAACATTCTACTTTTTTACTTTCTCAAAAAAACCTCATCCTGTATGATTTATTATCCTCATATTTCACCCTCTCCTTCTAATACCTGTGTCAGTCATACCCATATCATTATACACATTTAAACACCCCCCCTCCAACACACACACACACTCACACACACACACACACACACACACACACACACACACACACACACACACACACACACACACACACGTCTCTTTGTGGGGACTCTTTTTATACTGTATGATACCTTTACACTAACCATACTCCTAAACCTACCCATCACAGAAAACTGTGTATTTTTACATTTTCCACAAAAAACAAACAAAACAAAAAAAAACACCTCATTCTGTATAATTTATAGGCTTGTTTCCTCATGGGGACCTCGATTTAGGCCCCACGGTGACCCAATGATGAGTTAGTGTACATTCAGTCCCCAAGGGGATGGAAAGACATGAACACACACCGAAATAAATAAATATAAATAAATGACATTCGAAACCTCATATTTGGGGGTCCTTGATATCACAAAGTTTGAAAGCCCCTACACCACTGTAACAAAAAATAAATAAATGAATAAATAAATAAGATTGCAAATTAGATTTTAGGGCACACGGCACTTTGTAACATAATCCAACATTGCATGACTTCATCCTTTTTCACTCTTAACATAATTACCACTCCTGTAACATTATCAGCTCCAATGAAGGCGAAGCACAACGTGTTTAAATACATAAGATGGAAAGGCATGGGAATCAAGGTAGTGCTTGCAAAGGAGAGATGCTCAAAGGTTTTTTCCACGTATAAGATGTCCTTACCATTTAAACCGCAGTGACCTGTCGGCCAGCTCGGTACAATTTGTACACCTACTTCTCATTCACACACATAGAACTGATGTCCATGTAGGAGGACATGAGGAGGAGGGGAGGGGAGAGGAGAACAAGGGCGTTTTCTCCCGTTCATTCAGAATAAAGGAGAGGAGGGAAGCTATTGTGGCTAGCCGCAATTCACTGAGACAGTCACCAGCACAAACTGAATCTGTGAGAAAATAAATTAATGCTTTGAATTTGACGCTCTGAGAGACGTAGTACTGATAAAGGTAAGCGTTTTGCGTTTGGTCATGTTAATGCAAGGCAGGTCAGTGTTGCACTAGCCTCTACTGGAATGCTAGCTCGATTTTAGCAAGCATCACTGATTTAAAACAAGCTCTGGAAACAGCTAGTACCAAACCGAGGGAAATGCGCTCGTGCACGTGCATTTGCTGCATTTAGCGTTATTTTCTGACACGTGAGACATCCTGCCTTTGATGGTCATGCATATGGCGAGATAAGCAGAAATAGTGAGATATTAATTGAAAGTTGACCATCATGACCTGTGCCGGGTAGATAGCACGCCTCCACTCCAAAGCGGCACGTCGCATTTCGCCAGAAAAACACGCTCGGCTCAAAACAAGCTGCATCACTGATGCTTTTTCGGCTTTTTCATTCATTTGTTCGGTTAGCGATTAGCTCTCGTTTTCTCACACCAGCAGTAGCTTGCCCATCTATTGATTGTCATATTTTTTTCCATATATCTTTCGATTCTAATTCTCTCATCCATAACGTTTTATCTCCCACTCTTCATCCCAATTGATCTTAATAGAAATGTAAATGTTGGTGTGAGTTTTTTTTCTTCATCTTCGCCGGTATGCTCATCAGCATCACCATCATCACCATCATCATCATCAATAACGCAGCTCGGCCATTAGAAAGCAAACACACACTCACACCGCCATACATCTGACCTATTTCCAAAAGCACATCCATGGCTTTATTGTGATGACCACATTTTATTCTCCCAAACACAGCTGTTCGGAATCGTCTTTATTTATTATCATTGTTATTAATGGTTGATGCCATTATTTAGGAAGACACCATCAATCAAAATCATCCTGCCTCAGATAATGCACATAATGCATTAATAAATGATTATTGACAATAATTGAAACATAAAACAATGATTGTTAATGTATAATTAACTATTATACCCTTTATAACAATGGTATAATCATTCTGGATGTGTCTCAAAACCTGCCTAACTAGACAGAAATTTGGGGAATCATGTGTGCATCTTTTTTTCTTTTCTTTTTTAGCATCTGTGTGTGTGTGTGTAGCATGCATTTTAAGAAATGTCTATTTTGTCAGCTCATTATGGATTTTATTAGATTTAATTAGGCTATGCTGAATTGTATCTTTTATCCTTGCTGATAAACAATACAAATGTATATCTGATCAAGAAAGAAAATGTTTACTTTTATTGTCTGCATGTGATGCATGAACTTTGGGACGCTATAAAACAATTTTGTCAAGTGAGCTAAAATATGTGCTGATGACATGTAAATGAACTGAGGAAGTACAACTATTTTAATGACTGAATCAACCTGACTGCACAAGGTTACACTATAAAAGTTTTTTTAAGGGTTAGTTTGAGAAGAAATAGATCCACATTTTACAGTATGGACTAATCAGAAAAGAGTTTATTAATTAAATATGATTTTTTTTTTTTTTTTAATGTTTTTCTTCTCATAACAAGTTTCTACACAGTGGCTCAATGAAATTCACACACACCAGACTGCATTTTCTCCTTGTCTTTTATGGAGAAGTGCTTATACAGAGTGAAATGGAAACCCGTTTTCCAGTGCTCTCTAGCTGACTGCTCATCTTACTCTAATATGATACACTGTCAGTATTAAGTCTAAAAACGACACTGAACATTCATCTGTCATTATGACTGTTATACTGTAAAATATAAATTATGAGGTAATGTGACGATAATAAATATTAAATTACTAAAAGTATTTTTTTAAATGCAAAAAAAAAAAAAATGATGACAAGTAAGAACACAACATTGCTCTTCTCTTGTATTTTCAGAAATGATCAGACGAGTGGTACGACAGAGTAAATTCCGTCATGTGTTTGGTCAGGCGGTGAAGAATGACCAGTGCTATGATGACATTAGGGTCTCGCGGGTTACCTGGGACAGTGCCTTTTGTGCAGTAAACCCCAAATTTGTTGCTATTATTGTGGAGGCTAGTGGGGGTGGAGCCTTCCTGGTTCTGCCTCTGCAAAAGGTAAGCCACAGCTGCATATATGAATTGAAATGTCCACTCAGCGTTTTTGCAGTTAGCAATTATATATATATTTGTTTCGTTTTTTTGCAGACAGGTCGTATTGACAAGGCCTACCCCACTGTTTGTGGTCACACGGGCCCTGTGCTGGACATCGACTGGTGCCCGAACAATGATCACGTCATTGCCAGCGGCTCTGAAGATTGTACAGTAATGGTACGCTCAGCTCCTTCATTACATCATCTCATAGAAGCCCTGCTCAGAATACTAAAAGCGTCAAAAAGACTAATTACTGTTCAAATATTCCTATTTTTGTCACACAGGTGTGGCAAATCCCTGAAAACGGCCTCACCTCAGCTCTTTCTGAGCCAGTCGTGGTGTTGGAGGGTCACTCGAAGAGGGTGGGCATCGTGACTTGGCATCCAACGGCTCGCAATGTTCTGCTAAGTGCAGGTAAGAGATTTTAAAAGCAAGTGCGTTACATAAAACCCTTGCGTGTATCATCTTGAGCATCAAAAACCTGTGACTGAATGATCAAAAAAACAATTTTGACTTATCTCCTCCGTCAGGATGCGATAATCTCATCATCATTTGGAACGTGGGCACAGGAGAAGCTCTGATCAACCTGGAGGACATGCATCCTGACGTGATCTTCAGCGTCTGCTGGAGTCGCAATGGCAGCCTCATTTGTACCGCGTGCAAGGATAAGAAAGTGCGCGTTATCGACCCACGGAAGGGGAAGATCACTGCGGTAAGTGAAAACATCTCAAAAGGACTCTTTATTTTCACAGTTCTGAGTGTCTCACTGGCATTGGTGATCACAGGAGAAGGATAAGGCCCATGAGGGGGCCCGGCCCATGAGGGCCATCTTTCTGGCTGATGGAAACATCTTCACCACCGGCTTCAGTCGTATGAGCGAGCGGCAGCTGGCCTTATGGAATCCAGTAAGCCAAACAAATGGATTTTCGCTACGTTTTAGAAAATGTGGATTTTTTTATGCACTATTATGAAATATATTTTTACGTGCTCTTTTAGAAAAACATGGAAGAGCCGATATCAGTGCACGAAATGGACACCAGCAATGGAGTGTTGCTTCCCTTCTATGACCCTGACACTAATGTGGTCTACCTGTGTGGAAAGGTGAGCACGTTTTTATGAGACCCAAGAAGCGTGTTTTCAGCTACATTGCATTAACTCTGCACCATATTGATTGAAATTAATTATACACATTTTAGCAGTGTATAGTAGTAAGTAGTAGTATAGTATATTTAAATTAATAAGAACAAAATAGTGAAACGGACATTGTGAAAAACCTTGTTTTCTGGTCCAGGGTGACAGCAGTATCCGTTACTTCGAGATCACAGACGAGGCACCGTATGTGCACTACCTCAACACATTTTCCAGCAAGGAGCCCCAGAGAGGCATGGGATACATGCCTAAAAGAGGCCTAGACGTCAACAAGTGTGAGATAGCCAGGTATGCGCTATTGAACAGAACAGGTATTTCTTTTGTTATTTTTTTTAAAGAATATGCAGACTGATTTGTTTTTGGTGCCGATGGCCACAAGAGAATCTGGTTATTTTAGAGAAACTAAAGTGACTTTAAGCCTTCAGCATTGTTGTGATTATGGTGCTCAGTGGTGTGCCTTGATTGATGCTCTTCTCCTGCTGCTAGTTTGGTTTTTCTTCTCCAGTAGGGGGAGGCATTAGCCTGTCATTGACTATCAATTCTAGTGTGATGGTAGTGTGGCACTGATCATGCTGTGGCTCCTAAAGGTCATTGAAATGTTATTTGACAACTAATGATCACTGTATGGATCATTAATTTTCGTATCTATTCATTTGTAAGGGTGTGTGTTATGTTTTTATTATTATTATTACTATTTCACCTAATTATTAGATTTATAGCAATTTTTCTCATTTATCTGCCATAAACTATATATATATATATATATATACAGTGCCTTGCGAAAGTATTCGGCCCCCTTGAACTTTGCAAACTTTTGCCACATTTCAGGCTGCAAACATAATGATATAATTTTTTTGTGAAGAATTAACAACAAGTGGGACACAGTCATGAAGTGGAATGAAATTTATTGGATATTTCAAACTTTTTTAACAAATCAAAAACTGAAAAATTTGGCGTGCAAAATGATTCGGCCCCCTTAAGTTAATACTTTGTAGCGCCACCTTTTGCTGTGATTACAGCTGTAAGTCGCTTGGGGTATGTCTCTATCAGTTTTGCACATCGAGAGACTGAAATGTTTGCCCATTCCTCCTTGCAGAACAGCTCGAGCTCAGTGAGGTTGGATGGAGAGCGTTTGTGAACAGCAGTTTTCAGTTCTTTCCACAGATTCTCGATTAGATTCAGGTCTGGACTTTGACTTGGCCATTCTAACACCTCGATGTTTATTTTTGAACCATTCCATTGTAGATTTTGCTTTATGTTTTGGATCATTGTCTTGTTGGAAGACAAATCTCCGTCCCAGTCTCAGATCTTTTGCAGACTCCATCAGGTTTTCTTCCAGAATGGTCCTGTATTTGGCTCCATCCATCTTCCCATCAATTTTAACCCTCTTCCCTGTCCCTGCTGAAGAAAAGCAGGCCTAAACCATGATGCTGCCACCACCATGTCTGTGTTGCTTTTACGCCAAACATAATGTTTTTTTATTGTTTTCAAAAAGTTCAATTTTGGTTTAATCTGACCAGAGCACCTTTTTCCACGTTTGGTGTGTCTCCCAGGTGGCTTGTGGCAAACTTTAAACAACACTTTTTATGGATATCTTTAAGAAATGGCTTTCTTCTTGCCACTCTTCCATAAAGGCCAGATTTGTGCAGTATACGACTGATTTTTGTCCTATGGACAGAGTCTCCCACCTCAGCTGTAGATCTCTGCAGTTCATCCAGAGTGATCATGGGCCTCTTGGCTGCATCTCTGATCAGTCTTCTCCTTGTATGAGCTGAAAGTTTAGAGGGATGGCCAGGTCTTGGTAGATTTGCAGTGGTCTTGATCTCCTTCCATTTCAATATTATCGCTGGCACAGTGCTCCTTGGGATGTTTAAAGCTTGGGAAATCTTTTTGTATCCAAATCCGGCTTTAAACTTCTCCACAACAGTATCTCGGACCTGCCTGGTGTGTTCCTTGTTCTTCATGATCCTCTCTGCACTTTAAACGGACCTCTGAGACTATCACAGTGCAGGTGCATTTATACAGAGACTTTATTACACACAGGTGGATTCTATTTATCATCATTAGTCATTTAGGTCAACATTGGATCATTCAGAGATCCTCACTGAACTTCTGGAGAGAATTTGCTGCACTGAATTTAAAGGGGCAGAATAATTTTGCACGCCCAATTTTTCAGTGTTTGATTTGTTAAAAAAGTTTGATGATTATGTCCCACTTGTTGATTCTTCAAAAAAATTACAGTTTTATATCTTTATGTTTAAAGCCTGAAATTTGGCAAAAGGTCGCAAAGTTCAAGGGGGCCGAAAACTTTCGCAAGGCACTGTATATATATATATATATATATATATATATATATATATATATATATATATATATATATATATATATATGTTAGAAGCAGGAAAAATGGGCAAGCATTAGCATTTGAGCAAATTTGACAGGAGCCAAATTGTGATGGCTAAATGACTGAGTCAAAGCATCTCCAGAACTGCGGCTCTTGTGGGGTGTTCCCGGTCTGCAGTGGTCTGTATCTATCAGAATTGGACCAGCGACAGGATCATGGGCGGCCAAGGCTCATTGTAAACGTGGCGAGCGAAGGCTGATCTGTGTGGTTCTATCAAACAGATGAGCTTCTGTAGCTCAAATTGCTTAAGAAGTTAATGCTGGTTCTGATAGAAAGGTGTCAGAATACATAGTGCAGTTTGTTGCGAATGGGTCATGCTGACCCCTGTCCACCGCCGAAAGCACCATCATTGTGCAAGTGAGCATTAGAACTGGACCACGGAGTAATGGAAGAAGGTGGCCTAGTCTGATAAATCACATTTTCTTTTACATCACATGGGTGACCGGGTGTGTGTGTGTCGATAACCTAGGAAAGACATGGCACCAAGATGCACTAAGGGAAGAAGGCAATCTGTTGGAGACAGGATGATGCTTTGGGCAATGTTCTGCTGGGAAACCTTGGGTCCTGCCATCCATGTGGATGTTACTTTGACACGTACCACCTACCTAAGCATTGTTGCAAACCATGTACATCCATTCATGGAAACGGTATTCCTAGGTGGCTGTGGCATGCGCCCTGCCTTAAAACACAAATTGTTCAGTAATGGTTTGAGGAGCACAACGAGTTTAAGTTTTCTAAAATACAATCGAGCATATTTGGGATGTGTGTATGAACAAACACGTTCAATCCATGGAGGCCCCACCTCATAACTTACAGGACTTAAAGGATCTGCTGCTAACTTGTTGGTGCTAGATACCACAGCACACCTTCAGAGGTCTAGTGGAATCCATGCCTCTACGGGTCAGGGTTGTTTTGGCAGCAAATGTTATGCCAGATCGGTGTAAATTACAGGAATAAATTACATTAATATATATATATATATATATATATATATATATATATATATATATATATATATATATATATATATATATATATATATATATATATATATATAAAAGCATCATTACTCCAGTGGAAACCTTTTCTTTTTTTTTTTAAGGTTATTTTGATTACTAGAAAATTAAAAAGAACAAAATGTAGTTGAAACATAAATCTTTTGTAACATAAAAAAAAGAAAAGAAAGATTGCTGTATTGTGTTAACACCAGTAATAACAACACAATGACATGTCTGTTGTTTCTCACAGGTTTTATAAACTTCATGAGAGAAAGTGTGAGCCAATTATCATGACCGTCCCTAGAAAGGTACTTTTTTTTTTTTTTTTACTGTATTATGTTTGTTGTTCATGTAATAATTCTCTATGGTTTTGTAATTCCTCAATATATAATCCTAAACAATTACTAAGTAATTTTTATAATAATTTTAAAATCATGTTCAGTTAATGAGGTTTTAATTATTTTTGTGTTAAGTTTACTCTCAAAGCTTAATCAAAAGTGTGGTCAGTAATTGATGAAGAAAAGGGGAGGCAGTTGATTTCAGTTAACATTAAAGCAGAAAATGTTTTCAGAGAAAACAAACAGCATGAACACATGATTCCAAAATACTCATTACGGTATTTCCTGTCTCTTCTGTTCTTGGCAGTCAGACCTCTTCCAGGACGACCTCTATCCGGACACAGCAGGTCCAGACCCGGCGCTAGAGGCTGAGGAGTGGTTTGATGGCAAGAATGGTGAACCAATCCTGATCTCGCTCAAAAACGGTTATGCCCCGGGCAAGAACCGCGACCTCAAAGTAGTCAAGAAAAATCTGCTGGATAACAAGGCCCCTAGGAAGGTGGAGGAGCCAGTAACTCCTCAGAAACCTGCCTCTCCTCAGCTAACCAGAGTAAGGGTGACGCTTCATTGACTTATTCTTATTTTCCCCCTAATAACTGGTGCTAAAACGTTGTTTCTTTATTTTGCAGAAGAATGAAGTGAAGTTAGAGGAGCTGTTGCGAGAAGTCAAGTCCCTTAGAGATCTGGTCACGCTGCAGGACAGGAGAATCGCCAAACTGGAAGAGCAGGTGGCTAAAGTGGCAATCTGAGACACTGGTGGTGGTCTGAGCCATAGCGTCAGCATGGAGAGAAAGAGAGAGATTCAGGTGGGCAGGGGGGTCAGTCACTGCCAAAATTTCTCAATTTGACTCGATCATTCCGCTTGGTGTTTCTCACAAGGACAACTTCAAGCAACATTCCAAGATGGACTTTTACTTTTTGTCAAGTCTCCCCCAAGCATTCGCATAGCAGAAGCAAAATTGTGGCAAAGAGTGGTCACTGGTTTTAACTGATGTTTTGCATTTTGTTAAAAATGTTCTTACTTTTTTTAGTTATTGTAACATTGTTTCCATGAGTATTCTGATATTTACCAGTATGTTACAGAGTGCCGTTGTATATACACACCAGTATTTCTCTTTCCTTTTTTGTTGTGCTGCCAAATTTGAGGTGATGCAGTCACCTCTCCTTTTATTTCTACTTTTATATGTTTTTCCCAGTTGTAGATAGTGGCTTATTGAAAAACATGAATTTACATGTCATACTATTCAAAGTGGGACATAAGCAGAAAAGGCAGTACTGTGTGATTGTAAAGGCCATTGGTACTTCAGAAACTAATCAGAGGCGATAAGGATATGACTTAAAGGCTGGCCCACAAATCTGATCAGATTTTCAAAATGAGAGAGACACAAACATGACGATATAAAAAAACAACAACATATTTTTAACAGTTTTGTTCCTATAATGTGTGGGGTGTCACGATGTGACCAAGATGGCTCACCACTAGGGTTGCCAAGTTTCCAGAAACTTTCCAGGAATTTTTGGACATTTTCTAGAAATTTACTGAAAATGTTCAGCCCCTTCGCAGCGAGTCACCATACACGAACAGATGCCACTCACAAATAAGCAGTTTCCCGACTGAACACGGGAAATCTCACGAAATTTCTCGCGGTCGACCGTGAGTTTGAAGCAAACAAACATGGACGGTGGGCAAGAAGAAATGCCGATATTAGAGTTTGGATGGCATTTGCGGAAAAATAGAAAAAGCTTTGGAAGAAGTGGTGTTTATGCTTCCGGCATCTCGTTTTCTGATTTTGTATCACCACGTGACAATCTAGAGAGTGTGTGCGGGTTTGTCCTCGGGATTCCTCCCACACAGGATTTCTGATCTTAAATACTGGATACATGTTGGATATTTACAATTTGGGATTGGTGCTTCCGAGCAGATTCAGTCACACTCAACACACCACACCACAGAAAAATCTGAAATGATCATCTGTAGAACCATCAGGATGATCAGGAGTTAACCTAGGCTTGTTAAAATAGGAGAATTGGGCCCCAATTTTCCTTGTAGTGTGTGGGTGCCTCTGGTGAAATCTAAAAAATGTTCATAACATTTAGCATTTTAAAATCGGTCCACATAATGTCCCTTGTGATGATCATGATCACTGAAGTATTAAGCACATCTCCTCCATTGCCTGGCTTTGAGATAAGCATAATTGCAAAGCATCCAACAACAGGGTTTTCCAAAATATAACACAATCAGTTACAATATATCCAGAAGCAATAACATTGCAGAATGAATGTGAACGTAAACCTAAACTTGTTAAAAATGCATTAATCATGCATACGCATCATAAATCAAAAACCTACCGCTGTAAGTAATTATGAAATTACTGTTGCACCTCAGGAAATCAACCACTTTGAAGTCAGAAACATTGGATGCTCAACACTTGCCATTTGCATGACCTTTATGTCCACAGAAATACTATCAACTTATTTTGAATAGGAAATGGCTATTTTTTTTGCGAACGTTATCCATGTTCTCCAGTTTGCCCCCACTTTTGAATTATTCTCATGTTACAATATATTGGGCTGACACATGCTCTGATACATGAACTTGGCTTTAAGAGGCAGTGGCTACCTGCGAGCTCTTCTGATGTATATGTACTGTAAATGTATTGGTGCCTCTATGTGTGTTTCTGGTTTTAGACAGACCTCTTCAGTTGACCACTGCTTGAGGACAACATCCATGAATCCGAGCACTTATCTGTGTCCTAAACAGTCTTGTGCATGCATTCCAAACTTCACCTAAAATAAAAAAAGGTTGACTCTACAATAAATCCTTTCATTAATAATTCTTTGTGAATTTGCCGTATCATTTTCTCGCTGTTTGTAGGACCATTTACAAAGATGTTAAACAAAAATGCTGTTACTTTGCCTTCACCAGTACGAATGATTATCTTTAATACTTGATTCTGATTCATCAATCCAATATTTTCTAATAACATTGTAGTGAAAATGACCTCAAAGGACTTTATTATTGTTGTTGTAATATTGTTTTAATGTTCTTGTTGTTGCCAGGCTAATAGTTTTGTATTTTCTGATGACTTTCTTTTATTAGAAGCAGATTTAAGATAATATACAGTACACACAGATCAAAATCTCTCTCTCCCCCACCCCACCCCCATTATTTAATTTCGGTGCAAGACCCCACATTATCCCAAGAGTCCTAGTAAAGGGCAATATCTCTCACATGTAAAGATATTGTGCCTTATTTTTTAAGTCTGTTCACAGCCAGGTTTATTATTCTGCAATAAAGAAAGAATGACACGAGAAAGACATATTACATCCTTCATCCTCAAATCTCTCAAGATTAGCTTAGGTGCTCTTAAAGCAGATGTTTTCACAATCTTGTATGTCTTGACAAGTCATTAAAAGTCCAAGATGCCCCAAAAGGCTGCCATGTTGAAAAATAATTCTAAGAGGATTATAAGAAAGGACAAACCCAGCAATATATATAAATAATTACACACACATACATACAGGTCCTTCTCAAAAAATTAGCATATGTGATAAAAGTTCATTATTTTCCATAATGTAATGATAAAAATTAAACTTTTATATATTTTAGATTCATTGCACACCAACTGAAATATTTCAGGTCTTTTATTGTTTTAATACTGATGATTTTGGCATACAGCTCATGAATACCCAAAATCTCAAAAAATTAGCATATCATGAAAAGGTTCTCTAAACGAGCTATAAACCTAATCATCTGAATCAACTAATTAACTCTAAACATCTGCAAAAGATTCCAGAGGCTTTTAAAAACTCCCAGCCTGGTTCATTACTCAAAACCGCAATCATGGGTAAGACTGCCCAGAAACAGCGGCAGAAGCGCCTGACCTGGGCTACAGAGAAGCAGCACTGGACTGTTGCTCAAATTTTGCATGTCAATCGGAAATCAAGGTGCCAGAGTCTGGAGGAAGACTTGGGAGAAGGAAATGCCAAAATGCCTGAAGTCCAGTGTCAAGTACCCACAGTCAGTGATGTTCTGGGGTGCCATGTCAGCTGCTGGTGTTGGTCCACTGTGTTTTATCAAGGGCAGGGTCAATGCAGCTAGCTATCAGGAGATTTTGGAGCACTTCATGCTTCCATCTGCTGAAAAGCTTTATGGAGATGAAGATTTCATTTTTTAGCACGACCTGGCACCTGCTCACAGTGCCAAAACCACTGGTAAAGGGTTTACTGACCATGGTGTTACTGTGCTCAATTGGTCTGCCAACTCTCCTGACCTGAACCCCATAGAGAATCTGTGGGATATTGTGAAGAGAAAGTTGAGAGACACAATACCCAACACTCTGGATGAGCTTAAGGCAGCTATCGAAGTATCCTGGGCCTAAAGAACACCTCAGCAGTGCCACAGGCTGATCGCCTCCATGCCACGCCGCATTGAAGCAGTCATTTCTGCAAAAGGATTCCCGACCAAGTATTGAGTGCATAACTGAACATTATTAACAATTATTTGAAGGTTGACTTTTTTTGTATTAAAAACACTTTTCTTTTATTGGTCGGATGAAATATGCTAATTTTTTGAGATCATAATTTTCATGAGCTGTATGCCAAAATCATCAGTATTAAAACAAAAGACCTGAAATATTCAGTTGGTGTGCAATGAATCTAAAATATATGAAAGTTAAATTTTTATCATTACATTATGGAAAATAATGAATTATCACATATGCTAATTTTTGAGAATGACATATATATATACACAAAAGCATTACAAATAAAATGTATTATTATTTTATTATTGTTTTTATATAAATACACTGAGACAGAACCTTTTAGCCTTTCCATCATTTTCAGCTCATTATAGTGCTATTCTTTATAGTGCTATTCTCTCAGTCCTATATATTTCTGCTCTCAACACCCTGTTCATTGTTTACAGCATGTGTGCCCTCTAGCCCCTGAATCACGTGAGCACAGGAAACATAAACCTCTTCCTCAGGGACCTGATAGCTTCTGTTTGAAGACCAAACACAAACCCAAAGTATTTTACAAGAGACCATCAATGTCTGTATTTCATCCTCAAACTGATTTAATGATTGAAAGGGTTCAGTCAGGATTTTTAGTTTTAAGATACAGGATTAAAATGTAACAATCTGGAGTATATTCTTTAGAGTCTCCCAAGTTTGTTGAAACAAACCATTACATCTGGTGGCCTGAAGTTCTCCAGTGCACAGGCAGGGGAAAAAAACTCAGCTCTCCCCCAACCAGCCTTTAACGAGAACAGTGTGTCTGGAACTGGCCCAGTCAGTCTTTCTGGGACAGAGTAGAAAAAGAGGAGGAGGGGAGAACAGGAGTTTCTTCCTCCCTCACCAATCCAACTGTTCTTCATCGTGCAGTCTGTAACAACAGACATTCAGCTTGAGAGGAGCAAACAGCAGAAGCTTTCTTCTCCACGTAAGATCATCTCCAGTCAGCATGTTTTAGAACTTCAGCACTTGAAAGTAAGTACGAATTCAGATTTCAACTTTTTTTTGGTCTGTTTTCTATTTTAGTAATGCCATCCCTGTCCATGTAACGATAGACAGATGAATTGCCTTAAAGGAATGCACAGCTTTAAAGGCTCCATGTCCAGATGTGGCTAACTAAGTTTAAAACTTTTCAAAAGATTGTGACATAGAATAGATTCTGAATGCACTTTCTCTGTTGACTTTGGCAGGGTGACCCTTAAAGACAGAGATTTGCATAAAAGGAAGTTCATGTGCAAAGGACAGAAGTTTCATACATTTGAAACAGCTTTGAAGCTGCCGTAAAACACTGAGAGACTAATATTAATGCTGTGTGTGTGTGTGTGTGTGTTGGAAAAGTAGGCGCATGAGCTTGAAACTATTTTCATTGCGTAGCAAATGCCCAGTGATGATTATGTTCGTCAGCTTGAGCACAGATGGCACAGAGCAGAGCAGAGAGACGTCTGATGAAAGATCTTTGTTTAAAGAAACATCATTATAACTTATGTTGGTTCACCAGCTGTTGTGAAACTATATTTATTATAAACTGTACTTAAATTAACTATAGACTTTTTTGTTAAGACTTTACAGTACGATTAAATGTAACATTAATTTAGAAATAAATTATAAATAACATTCTTTACCATTAAAAAAATACATAATTATGAACAAACACAAAACAGTACCTTTTTTATTGACAGTAAAATAAATCCTGTTAAATTCTTGTTTATTGTTAGTTCATGATCTATGAATTAACTAATGGTAGTAAATTAAGCCTTATCGTAAAGCGTTACAGCAGATATGCCACCGATGTTCATCCAATGAAGTTTCCAGGTGGCACGTTGATTGCACCACAGGAAAGACAACTGCAGTGAATGAAGGTCACAATGAACATATCCAAGTTTTTTTATTTGTACTATTTGTCATTCAAGTTTAAGTCTAAGTTAAAAATGCATGATTCACGAAAATGTTGCTAACGTTCCTATTAAGTCACAAAAACGTTCCTATTAAGTCACAAAAACGATACATTCCTCAATGTATATGAACATATTCCTTTTTTTTCTCTCTTTTTTTTGTAATTGGAAACATTTTTCTTGGTTCTACAAATGTTTGTGAAAATTAAATTGTATTAATTTGCACATGTTCAGGAAACATTATTAAATATTACTTTGAACCAATCTATTAGCATTACTGAAAGAACATTCATAACTCATGAACCTTGCCAAAGTTCTGTAATTCTCAGTTTTAAAATGTAAAATGGAGTAATTAAAATGCTTTTTTTTAACCACCTCAGGTATTCAGTCACAGGATGGAACACTCAGCTCTCCGATGCCTCATCGCCATCGGCCTGTCCGTTACTCTGTTAACCAGGCATGCCATTAATGGCACCCCAGTCATTTTCAATGACTCTATGGAGGGCAGCGGGCAGTGGGACTCTGAAAGCACAGAGCTGATCGCCACACCTAGCATTTCCTCCTTCCTGAATGAATCGGTAAAGACCACCTCCATATATGGAGAAAAACATACCAAATCGTTCTTTAATCAGGTGGTGGATTTCCTGCAAGACAACCACCTTCCCATAATCGTCATTACCACTTTACTTTTTCTCATACTCACCATCCTCTGCTCGGCTGCCATCTTGAGTCGCCGCCGTAAAGTCAGCACCTACTACCCTTGCGCTTTCCCCTCCAAGATGTACGTGGATGAGCGAGACAAGACTGGAGGAGTGCGCGTCTTCAACGAAGTCGCAGAGAAAGCCAACACCAGCTCCAGTGAGGAGCCGGTGAATTCAGTCAAGCAGCTCCAGAAGGACATTATGCTGGCTACCAAGAACCTCCGAACTCCGGTCAAGACTTCATGGAAGGACAAGACTGAAGCAGAAGATCAAAAACCTGCAGATGATGAGGAATGTCCTCAGAGCAACAAGTGTCAAGAGAAGAGCTGTGGCCCATTAGAGGACAAGACCACAAATCAGACTGCCATTGAGGATTCTGTGGAAAAAAGCAGCCTCAGCAGGTCCCAGGACAGCGTCCCTGCTTGTGACATGGAAAAGACTGACCCCTTGGACTCTGGGCCCCCTGATGAGAGCAAACATTCATCTGGGCCAGAGAATTCGGAGATACAAGAGAACACGAACAAACAGGAAGTTGCTACTTCAGACTCACCATTTATCAGTGAAGAGAAAACAGCATTTTAGTGTAGACATTTTTAAAGCCTTAAAGAAAACACTTAGAAATAAATAAAGACCAAAGTGTATTTCTTGGACACGTAAAACTAAAGAATGCAGTACGAAGTTTCATTGAAATGACCTGATTTGTCAGGAATATGTATGGCTTTCCTTTCAC
The DNA here is from genome assembly GCF_024679245.1 of Pseudorasbora parva. Lineage (NCBI taxonomy): Eukaryota > Metazoa > Chordata > Actinopteri > Cypriniformes > Gobionidae > Pseudorasbora > Pseudorasbora parva. The sequence goes on from NC_090174.1 coordinate 38,671,133, forward strand.
ATTGTGACTTTGATGTGCCAAATATGTGCTCTGCTTTAAATTAGTATTTTAATTTACCTAAATGTAAATTATATGAACGGATGCCTAATGGGCAAGACTTTAACATAAATGCATTTTAAACATTAGTCATCATGAATCTCTTTAAACATGTTGATGACTAACCCTTATTAACCCTGGATCAGAAATGCTCTTTATTCCAGTATGCTTTAATCTCTTTTAATTGTGATTATATTTATAAAGACTGAAAGGTTGAAGTAGATTGTGATGGCGTATACATGAAGAATGTGTGTCTCATGTAATGTTCTCCCTCTCTTCTAATGTCTCACAACTTTGCAATGCACATTTGCTACTCCAATTAAGGAGAGGAGCCTCAGTGTAGAAAAGCTTTGCTGTGAGCCAGGTTATTGTTTACATATTCTGGCTCTAAATATTTCCTTTCAAGGTCGAGAGGTATTCAGCTGCAGCTGCTGAATGCCACAAAGTCCCATGCCACCTTTCATACGGTTTAGTCTAAAGATAAGTAGTCTCAACATGCACTTTATGAAGAACACGATATTTTCAAATAAACTTGCTTCTTTATGAGACTTGACCATTTGATTCATACTTCTTAAAGGGGGGGGGGGGGGGGTGAAATGCTGTTTCATGCATACTGAGCTTTTTACACTGTTAAAGACTTGGATTCCCATCCTAAACATAGACAAAGTTTAAAAAACTAACATTGGATGTTTGATGGAGTATTTCTGTGTCAAACATACTCCTTCCAGTTTCTCACAAGTTTCGGAGAGTTTTTTTCGAGTATGGGTCGGCTTGACGTTTATAGAGCGGAAGGTCCTTGTATGGGCCGTACGGGCTCTTCTCCCAGTAGGGTGCACGCGCGAGCGACTAGAGCGAGAGAGGAAATGCACGCCCATACACTCCCGCCGCGCTCCACTTTATTCCTATCTGTGACATCAAGCGACTTCAACGCTTCAGCATAGCAAGTCACTGCTGTCAGGACTTCACCAAAACATATCAAAGTAGTGTGTTTTTGACGGAGCGGTCCCAGCGACAAAGGTTCGGTCCTGCTTTGGATGCAGCCGGTAAGTAAAACTGCTTCAAATGTCTATGCTGTTGTCGCGTGAGTAAACATCAGTAAACGACGCGATCACGTGCTTCGTCATTCAAATGCGTTAACGGACTCCATTGTTTGTATAACGTTACACTAGTCTGACGTGCAAAACCGTTTTGCTTGCTACTGCTAAGGTTTAGTCGCATACAATAGTCCATAAACCGAATCATGTCCTCATACTGCGAGTAAACACACAAATGTTGACAGGCCACTAAATACAGTACATACCACAGAGACGGACGTCCTGTTGCTGCTGTTTCTCCTGTTCCATTTATTTCAGCCTGGATCATATACCTATTAGCTGAGCTGGATAGCCATGAGTTTCTCCACGCTTGAGGACGTCACCGCTTTGCGCGCTCGGCATTCTTTAGCTCCGCCCACTCGATACGCCTCCAGGCGCTCGTTTTTTTCCGGAAAGACTCGGTACAGCCCATATTTCTTTTATAAATATAATAAAACTAAAGACATTTCGGAGATATGAAGGATGCAATACTACTCTATAGGTACTCAAGATTGACATGAGATTGACTGAAACTGAGTGTTTCACCCCCCCCCCCCCCTTTAAGAATGGGGCACTATGTAGTATTTTTGCAGTAAAATATGTATTTGTTCAGTTGAATTCTTAAAATATCTCAAATGTTTCCAACTATTTGTAAATTGTGAGAAAAAAAAAAAAAAAAAAAAAAAATCGCTATTTTAACCAAGGAGCCAGGATGTCAGAGGAGAGTCGCCTGTCAATTGCATCATATTTGCGTTACCCTCGTTTTATGGTTATTTGGCAGAAGTGCTTTACTTAAGCCCCTTTCACACTGCGATTCCGGCAAATACACGGATAATGCGACCCTGCATTTGTTCCCGGTCCGCTAGATTTGGCCCATTCACACTGCCAGCGAAATACCGTAATATGTGCGTTCAAACACAACGCTTAACGGTCCCGGGTCGAGTTAACACGTGACATCCAGATGTGATGTATAATGGCGAGCGATCTCAGCTTCAGCGTGGATAGTAAGGAGCTCCGTGGTCTCGACTTGTGTCCAGTTTGCACACATTTTTGCTTGTTTAGTTTTAGTTTCTTTTGTATACGAACACTCTCTGCGTTTAAACGCAGAGCTCTTCTGGCACTGCAGGGTTGTATTATTGAAAAAACAAGCTCTACGATAACTACGCACACGTTGCGGCATTAGTTTCGGCTTTTGTTCACACAGCGCTTGTCCCGGGTCGAATCCCGCAATGTTACTAGGTCCCCGACCCGGGTTCAATTCGGTAATCAATCCCGGGACGTGGTTGCTTTCACACAGAAGGCGACCCGGCAATGTTCCGGGAATATTGCGGGTCCGACGTGCAGTGTGAAAGGGGCTTAAGTGTCACAGCAGCTGCTGAATGAATACAAAGAGTAATGTCATTAGGGCTGTGTTGGGAAGAAAAAAAAAAAGAAAAAAAAAGAAAAAAAAAAAATCGATTTTCACATTAATTTCTAAAGATCGATCCGCAACTCAGAGGATCGACTTAATAATAGGCCTACATTTTCCTGAAGAAGCAGCGCGGACAGAGAATACTAGAGTAGATAAACCAACTCAAGCCGAAGCTCTCGTCACTATACCGCCGCCGCCGTGCTGAAGAAGCGGCGCGGACAGAGAATACTAGAGTAACTTAGATAAACAAACTCAAGCCGAAGCCCTCATCACTATACCGCCGCCGCCGTGCTGAAGAAGCGCCGCGGACAGACCGAGTTTTCCTCACTCTTGACTCTTCCTCTTCTCTCGTTACTGCGGCGGACAGAGAATACTAGAGACGAGTGAACTCGGGCTGCTGGATATGTCGAGAACGGCTGTGACGTAAGCCACGTTCTCACTGCAGCATGCGCTTACTGCCAAGGAAGTTGTAATGGCTGCCTTGTCATGACAGCACGCGCCCTCTCCACAGCGCGCGTTCGCTGACTAGAGCACTCTGGAAGGGGGATCGTTCTTTACAACCATCAATACTCCATTAATTTGCAGTTGAATGTCTATAATAATAGTATCAATATGTTGCATAACTACAGTCCTGTAATATTCAGGTAACAGCTGGAAAAAAAATAATGTAAATCTTTAAAACACTTTAAAAACACTTATGTAAATCTCAAAGATCGGATCAGATCGGATCGAATAATGATTATCGATTCAAGATCTTGAGAATCGGAATCGAATCGATTCTTGAAATTTGAATCGAAACCCAGCCCTAAATGTCATATCATTTTAAACACACTTAAATGTATCTGATATGATAAACAGAACTGACATTACCCCATACTCATACTTATGACCGGAAAAGCGGAAACGGCGACTATGTCCCTTCATAATAAAAGTCCCGCTGCTCGAGAGCTGTGTGTTTGTGTAACAATTGCTCCAGCGGTCTTGCTCAGCTCCTTCAACAGTCGGTCCTGCTCTGATTCATACTACAGTAACATTAATAAATCGCATCCATGAACATGTTTTCTGACCGGAGTCCCATCCCGACTCTTTTCCACTGGCTGTGAAGTGAAGACCACATGTCCCAAGATCCTGCGCTCAAACTTGGAATCATCAAACTACACCTTTGTTTTGAATAGGCGCCCTCTAGCGGACGGAAAAGTTACAGTGTAGCTTTAATTATTAGTCAATAAATGCTGGCCAATGCTATTACAATGCTACACCATTGGTTGTTCTGTGAAAACCTTACAATTCATGAAACAAATAGAACACAGGGTTTCAATTATAAATTCAAAGAACCTTGCAGAAGTTAAAATCCATGAGACTAAACAGTGCTTCTGAGAATTTTGATCTTATTTTAGACCTCCACATTACTGGCAAAACATCACCACCTATGGTGTTTTTTAATCAACCAGATCTTCTAGAACTATTATGAAAAGTTAAGCAAGAATATCAAGAAAATCAGTTTCAAGTGGAAATGCCGAAACCAAGTGTAATGCAAAATCAGTTCATCTATTTAAATTGTAATTGTAAATGCGTTTCATATTTATTGATCCCATGGGTATGCAGCATTAAATCCAATGCCAACATGCCTGATGTTTACATATGCTTTATTTATTAACATACGGGCGTAATTGAAAGACCATCGAATAAAAGCCCAGCAGGATAAAAATCACATTTTTTTGTTCCTTCAAACTAAATAGAACAAGATTTTGTGCGCATTCAGCAAGCAAGTGAAAACCACTATTAGGCCTACTGCTTTCATTACATCAACATATTTAAATATGGCTTGGACAGTAACATTCTATCGTTCAGTGCTTTTACATTGTGCGTTTAAAAGACTGGCTACAGTGCAAGAGTTGAAGAGCTTTGGTCTAAACTCATAGGGAGGTTTTAGAGCAGTGGTTCTCAACTGATTGATTCAAAACCAAAATTTTACATTAGACATCAATTGGTGCCTCAGACCTGTACACTGAGATTGAAACTCCATTTGGTCATGAAGCACCAGTCGCGAACCACTGATTTAGAGGATCAAGTGCACCTCCTAGTTGCGGGACACGGCGATCTTCTCACCCGGTTCACCTTCCTGTTTGAGATGGTAGTCTGCCAAAGCTGCTTTAATGGCATCCTCTGCCAGCACTGCAAAGCACAGAGAACCAGGTCAGTTACAGAGCAGGAGCATCTTTAAAATAAATGTTAATGTCAACCTGAGTAGCAAATACAATACTAGAAAATATTTTACAAGCACCGATCAGAAATCTTACTTGAGCAGTGCAGTTTGACTGGTGGAAGTCGAAGCTCCTTAGCAATCTCAGTGTTTTTTATGTTGAGGGCCTCACCAACCTGTACATGCAAGCAAATATCAAGATCATTTTTAGGTTTGAAACCACAATTTATTACGACAAAAATGTTTAGCTGCAACCAAATCAAGCTTTGTTACAATACAGATCGGAAAAGACTGTATAGGATAAACATTTAAGCCAAAGCAGTAAGAATTGTAACTAGCAAATCTGACCATTTTTGCTTACAGATTTGCCTTTCACCCACTCAGTAGCCAAGGAACTGGAAGCAATAGCAGAGCCACAGCCAAAGGTTTTGAATTTGGCATCCACAATCTTCCCCGCATCATCCACCTCAATCTAGGTGGTGGAAGAGAAAGAGTAAAAAGAAGAAAGAAAAAAAAAAAAACAGTAAACTAGGGCCCATTAAATATATAACCACTGTGTGAAGTGTGGTGATAGCCGTGTTGGGCTGCTAATACAAAATGTTGCTGGTTTAAACTCCAGAAGGAGGATTAAAGTGGAGAAATGAGTTTCCATCATCAGCATTTGCTACTGAACTGCAAACCGCCTCTATAATGATAAGTAAAAAAAAAAAAGTTTTAATTTTGTGAGACCAGGGCCCGGTTTCACAGACAGGGCTTAATCTAAAACAGGATTAGGCCTTAGTTTAATTAGAGCATTTAAGTAAGTTTTATAAATGTGCCCTAAAAAAAACTGGTAGTGTGCATCTTGACAAAACAATGACATTGGCATATTTTAAGATATGTCAGTGCAAGTTCCATTGAGTTTAAACAACTCAAACATGCATTTTATTCTAAGGCTAGCATAAGCCTTGTCTGTGAAACTGAGTAAAAAAAAAAAAGTTTATATAGGAAAGAAATTCAATCAATAAAGCAAAAATAAATTCAATCAATAATGCTATAAAAATGGGATTAGACGACGACTCTGATCAATTTAGTGTTTACATAGATAACTGGTTACTGAATGTCTGTTTAATTGGGTTGCTGTGTTTAAAAATGTTGGATTGTTGGTCGTTTTATATTTATAATTCTTCAATGCAGATTCATCCTGTTTTAAATCCTCAATCCAATCCAAGGTCCTGCAAGATTTGTCTACTTATATAAATGATACGTGACAGTCAGCCCTACAGTAGTAAACTTACACAGTCAAAATATAATTTAGGATGAACAGTAAAGCAGTCATTCACAGTTAGGCAAGACAGGATTACCTGCAGTTTCATCACATCTCCACATGCAGGGGCACCAACCAACCCTGTGCCCACATTCTTGGCATTTTTATCCATAGATCCCACATTTCTTGGGTTTTCATAGTGGTCCACAACCTTGAAAATAAAAATACATTTTAGGGGAGGGGCCAATTGAGTTATTTGGCTCAAAGTCAGAATCACGTGTCAGTCCATTGTAATTTGTTACATAAGACAAATAAACGACCACACAACCCTCCAATGGCCCTTATTTTTATATAGTTTTTTTTTAAACTAATTTTCCCTCAAACTGAGTTGTCTTTAGTAAAATAAAATAAAAAGTGTTTCAATATGTTGCACACCGAAGTCCTGGGCTCATTCAAAGAAACAAGCGATTCCTTTAATTCAACTTAAACAACGTGACTTTAAATAAGACGAACTGACCTAAAGAATTAAAACGAAACACGTTTTCCTATGTTAGTGGTGATGAAATAGTGGCAATTACTGCGATTACGTATTACAGGATGTCACACAGGAAACCATTTGAAATACAGGAGGGCAAAGCAGAAACTTTAGTAGGTGATTGACATGAGTCATAGCTTACCTTTTTGTGATACCCATATTGCATCCCAAAATGTGGAGCAGAAAGCGTTTTGACAAATAGCGGAGACGCGCATTTCTTCGCCAGCAAAGCCGCCATGATATCTATAATGACGCACTTGAAACTCTCAAATAGCGGATTTATACGCCGTTCAGTCTCGTCCATTTCAACAAACATCGCGAGATATGAGACAAATGGAGCCCGAATCTTATGCACACATTAGTTTTAACCCTTTATTATTTGTAAATACTTTTATATACATCTATTTGTATTTGCATACTTTATTTTTCTCAATTACCTTGAATATTATATTTTAATATTTAGGCATCAAGACTTAAAAGTTCACCCCATACAGTGAATAAAGATGACAACGACGGTATAAGAATTGTAATCGAAACTGATGAACTCAAAAAAGGTTGTTTTGTAGAACAGTATTGGTTTTTTTACTTATATTCTGAGGCCTTAATATTTTCTTTTGCTTGTGCCTTTTTTTTCCTTGTTTCCTTTGTTCCTTTCCTCTCAGCTTCCGTTCTGCATTTATTGTGTATATTAAATAATAATACATGTCTATTATTAATAATAGTGGTACTTGTAGTAGTAATGTGCTGTGTGCTATTGGTCTCTATTGGTGACTGACAGCGCTGCCAGCCAATCATTGAAAAGGGAGGCGGCGAGGATTTTTCAAACCTCAGGAAATGGGAAAGCAATGCAACTTCCATAAAAAAAAAAAAAAACCTACCTGTAATTCGAGAGCCGTCTAGCCTCCCAGCTGACAGTCAGCCACATGTATCTTCTTCCAGCACACAACAGCACAAAAGTTTTATTCGTTTTGAATGTCTTTTTTGTTTGAGCTCTCGGATTCGTTTGGAAGTCTGGATATGGTTTCTAGAGTCACTCAGTCAGGCGCCGCGTGAGCCAGAGCTCGAGCGAAGAATCGGTTAGTCTGACCATCAGTGTCTGCGTGTGTCTTTCACAATGTCGGGCGTGACGCTACAGGTAAGAAACTAATTAGATATATTTCATATAACCTTACTTATACGGTTAACGTGTGATAAAAAAGTACTGTTTGTAGATCAAATAAGTAATAAAAAACATTCAGGTCGTTAACGTTCATGACGCTCATGTTTACCTTCAGTTGTGGGTGGATCCCAATGTTTTTGATTCACTAATTTAAACGAATTACTCACAAGACACCTACAAGCGTTTTATATTAATAACTAGAATAAAATAAAATAAATGTCTGATATAGAGAACAATTAGACAGTCTTCTTCTGTTATGTTGCTTGATATGGCAGATTTAGACTATGTCCAAGCAATTAATATCACTAAAGATTTTCAGGTTGAACGAGTTTGACAGGACATGGCTTCCTCTTGTCCTTTTAGAGGCTTAAATGTAACTGAAGTTATGTGTTGAAAGAAACTTGTCACTAATAAGTCTTTTGTGAGATTTTTTAAAGAAGTTGTAAGGATTATTTTGTGTCTATGGTTAATGACAGTTTCTTTATTTTGAAATGTGGGGTTTCCAGCTTTACTGCTGTTAGGAAAGTCCCGATTGATGTATTAGACCAACTCTACTAGACAGTCTGTTAAATATGCTTATTATTAATCTGAATGATTGGAACTATATCATATACGATTATGTATGCTTTTTTTATTCGATTTTTGTTTTTGGACATTGTCTTAGGGTGTGTTAAATGTGTGAAACACTGCCCTCTATATGCAGTTTGAATGGCTAGGCATTACTGTTATGTAGGAAAATGTAGGTTTTCTTCCTTTCAATTAGATCTTTCCAACCACTAAAGTTTGAATCTACCTTTATGATTTAAATCCTTCAGTAGCTTTGCACATTCAGCCTATATCAGTGACCTTTTCACCATATCCTACCTTGCTCATAGTATGCTCATAGTCCATTTCATAAAAATATCAATAATATCACATCCACTCCGCACATAATGGATTATTTGGTTTGTATAGTGAAATTATATGTTTACGTAACCTTTTTAAATCCATATTAGATGTTTGCATACTTTCTTCCGATTTATGTTTGTTGTACATCGGATACAGATAACTTAGCACAGTAGGCCTACATTACATTTATTTAAATGCATTAACGAGATAGTGGTTGTGTTTGTGTGAATTAGTACCGTCTCTATTAATTATGAAGCTGTGGTTTGTAGCTACTTCAAAGGTAGACAAATATATGCTATAACACATGAGGAATCCAAATTGTATAAATAAATATAACAGCTTTTTTTGTGTGTGCCTGAAAACTGCACTTGATGTGACCGACTGGGCAGATTCACATGACTAAAACCGAAATAACAGACATGGGAAAATTACGTCGGTTAAAGTCTGAGGTTCTTCTGAATTTCGGTTTCGATTACTTTTCGATTAATCGCCCAGCCCTATACAGATGTCAGTATGTTTTATCAAAACTTTTTTCTCAATGTCACTTGAACACCACAGAGCAGCTGTCTACGGGGTCTGGCTGAAGGCGACCTCATGGACCCTGAGTTCCAGCAGCGTGTAGAGGATGCGATTGCCCTACTCCGGCAGGAGATCCAGAAGGAACTGAAGATCAAAGAGGCGGCTGAGCGACTGAGACGGGCAGTGACCAACCGCAAGAGTGCAGCCGATGTGGATGGTCAGCTTAGAGCTTCCAGCCGCAAGCTTGAGCAGCTCCACTGGGAGCTCCAGGAGCTGAATGCACGTGCTATGGCCACACAGAAAGAGACTGTGACAGGTGAGAGCTGGAGGGTGTGATCAAGCTTTTATATATTTGATATATTTGTTTTTAAATGTATTAGTTTTAACTGATAGGTTTCCACCAAACAGCAACCTCCCCAAGTTTATCTTGAAGCCAATACAGAAGAGAATTTAACTGCAATTCATTGACTGGCCTCTAGAGACAGCTTCAAAAGGGAGCAGAATAACATTGAGCCCCAAAAATGCCCAACTTTACAGCAGAAATAAACATATTTACAGCCTGGTACAAATTGCGGTTTTGCTCTATATGGCTTCATGGCAACTGTGAGGGGGGTGAATTTCTATGTCCATATTTTTTGTCCATGGTTTCCATTCTAGTCTTGTGAAATATTATTACAATTTAAAATAATATTTTAAATGTAATTTATCCCTGCAATAGCCAAGCTGAATTTTCAGCAACCATTGCTCCAGTCTCTTCAGTATCATAATATGCAGATTTTTTAAAGAAAATATATATTTTAATCATGACCACATCAATCAAAAACAACCAGCGTGTTGCACACAAACTGGGAAAACAAACTGCATCCATAATTTGGAAAGCTGAACAAGGTTATATTTCCCTCACAATCAGAAACACACTTCTTTAGTGACATTGTTGATTTTGTGGTCTAAAAACAAAGGGCTGCTGACAGCTCCCTGTAACGCGAACAGAGCACGTTCATGGGCGTGCTCTCGCTCATCCGGGAGAAGTGCCCATACAAGGAATTTCACTTATTTTGAAAATCGTTCAACTCTGGAAGGAGTGTATTTGGCACAGAAATACTCCGTCATATGTCTAACAATTGTTTTAAATATATTTTTTGCAATATATTTAATATGAGCATGAGTCAGAATGACTGAAATAGCATTAGACACCCCCTTTAATCTTTGTTAACGTAGTTAATAAAAATACAGCTGTTCATTGTCTGTTCATGTCAATTTACATAACATTAACTAATGTTAACAAATACAACTTTTGATTTCAATTGTATTTGTAAATTTTGAAATTAACATTAACAAAGATTAATACATGCTGTAGAAGTTCAATATTAGTTTGTAAACTAATATAGTTAACTAATGAAACCTTTATTTATACTGCAGTTGTCACATTATGGGTACATGCTGGATTCTTCACTTATCCCAAGAGATTTCAATGGCTATTTCCACATTTTATTAAATTACGCAAGTTTGCCCATAAGATGGAAACTGTTTTTCTAAAGATATAAGATCCTTTATCATAGCTACTAGCTAGCCAATCCATATATAATGAAGGGCTAAATCCAACCCATTTCATAATGGCCTTCCTTGCCAACATCCACAAAGGATGAACAATGTTTTTCGTTTCCTTAAAGGAAGAACATTCTTATCATCAATGTTGGAAACATTTGTGCTGCTTAATTTATTTTTTTTAGAAACCATGATACATTTTTCTTCACGGTTCTTGGATGAATACTTTTTTTTATTTTATAGAAATCTTTTGTGACAGTATAAATATATTTGCTGTCATGGTCAATACTGTTACAATACAATACAATTTAATGTGTCCTTGCTGAATGAGAGAAGAAAAAAATTTGCAACCTTTTTGTCTGTGTACACCTCCGAAAATTAGCTAAGCGAATTGCATTTCGGTCTTTATAAAGTGCAGAACTTTTTCCTTTGTCTCATTTGTTTTTTATTATATTATGAATTTATGAAAACTCTTGTTTTCTCAGCTGATGCCACCTCTCCAGATCCTTGCCATTGGGAAGAGGTCACGTCACCCTTGGGCAGCCGTGTCCGTACTTTGAAAAAACAGCTTACCATGGAGCTCAAAGTAAAACAAGGAGCTGAGAACATCATCCAGACTTACACCAACAGTTCTGTCAAGGTGAGGATTTCACCACATGACCCCTTTTTATCTCCTGTGCATCTTGGAGATGATTAACCCGCCCTCCACTCCTCTGTGTGTATTTAAATCAGTTTGGGTTACTGCCAAAATGCTATGAAATATGAGGATATGCAGACAAAGGAGGTCCCAAGTCCCTGCCCCCATTCTTTATACCCCTTCACATGATCTCTGGCTAGCCGTGAGTGTACTTGCCACTTATTCTTCGAGTCTGTGCGTTTCTATCAGACAGGGCTCCGATAATGCTGCGGCGTCTGGCTGAGAACACTGTGTGCTGGCAGCTCTGTGATTTATGTCTGTGCTGGATTCAGACAGCTTGAGTACTGAGCCTTGATCTCACACACGCGCTCAGACACTCACAGTCGCACACTAAAACATCCTCTCTTTCAGCCTGAAATGGAAGAGCTTGCTGGTACTGATTCTGTTTCTCCGGTCCTAGGCCTGGCGACAGCAGCAGCCCATGTGACTTTGCGCCGACCAATGCCGATGCATTCGTGTTTGGGCCAGGCAGGGCACGGCAGCAGCAGCAGTTAGAGGTGGCTAACTCCTGTGGAAGGAAATCTGTAAACGGAGTGTGAGAGAGAGAAAGAGAGAGAGAGAGGGGCAGAAAGAAAAAATGTAAAAAGAGGAGGGAGGAGGATGAGGAGGAGGAGGAGTAGTGAGTGAGCAAGCGAGATGCAAGGACAGTAGAACAATAAGAAGAAAGAATGAAGTGGCTTCTCGGATACTGATCCTTGATCAGCTATGTGTGAGGCTCAGTGTCTGCTATACAGGATAAACTGACATGAGCAGTTTTGAGGATGGAGAGAAAAATACATCAGGAGGGAACATCTGATGGGGGTCAAGGAAGAGCAAGGGGATGTGAAACAACCGTCTGAAAGTTCACAAAACATGACTGATGACCTCTTGAGCTGCATTGAGAGGGGGAGAGCGCTATGGACGGTATGGTTTCTTTCTTCCTTTATCTCTTGAATGAGTCTTTTCTGCTGGTTTCAGAAAAGGTCACGTTTCATGTTGCAACATTGTTTACACTGGGTCTTTACGAGGCTGTGTTGAGCTTCGCAATCAGTGAGTGCTTATCATTCATTTGTATAATGTTGCTGCTGCATTTCAGGCTATATAGCTCTGTTGCGCTATTATGGCTCCAACATCACAGCTCCTAAAGCTCTGGTGCGAAAAATTGCACAGTCAGTGTTTGATATTTGAGTATGTTTGGGTGTGGTGTACACCTGGCTGCTTCTCATGATGAGTAAGAGAAGAGTTTAATGAAGACTGCTGCACTTTTGGCCTGGTGGTCTTCATGGGAATTTCTCATATTGTAGAAGCTCAGCTTAAAGCTCTAGTGTGTGGCTTTTCTGCTAATAATGTCATCAAATGGAATGGCAAAAATGACTTGGAAAAAAAGAGAGAATTCTTAAACACAAGCCTTTTTGTTTCTGCGTCAGGCTGGTTGGGCCGTTTGAACAAACATAATAATGTTTTGATAGCACCACAGTGTTTACAGTGTTTGGGGACATTTGAATGGTGGTTGTGTCTGCATATTACAGGGTTCCCATGGACATGGAAAACACTTGGTACCTGACTGAAATGGTGAAAACTGCCCCGGAAATCAAAAAAATTGTTTTAATGAGCATTATGATAATATACCGGAAAAGTAATAGAAAAAATCATGATATTTAATTGGTCAAAATGTGTGGGAAACATGTTTATCTTGGATGTTTCTGTCTTTGTAGTCCCTGACTAATGTTGTTTATTTTCTTCTGGCAGTGTCTTTACTGTTTATTTTTTAATTAGTTTTTTTTTTTTAATGCTGTTGCAAGATTTATCTATTGATCTATTGTTTCGCTTTTCACTCCCTAGGATCGGAAGATGTTGTCCACAGCCCAGCAGATGCTGCAGGATAGCAAGACGAAAATCGAGCTGCTCCGCATGCAGATTGTCAAAGTCACGCAGACCAGAGAAGGAGAGCGGGAGACCACACAGCCAGAGGGTAAGCAAACCTTTTCAATTTGTAAATAATATGAAAAAATTATGATTATTACAAATTTTGTGAAAGAAATACTCGGGACATTGCCCCTTATACAGCCAATATACAGCACTAAAACGGTTTTCAGGATGAACAAAATCATAGTCTATGGCGGAGTTTCCCAAAGTGTGCTGCAGGAGAGTTGCAAGTTTCTGGGAAAAAAAAGCTATTTTTACAACGACTGACCTTTTAAACTTTCAAACCAAATTCTCAAAATAATTATCAAAAAGGAACCAGTTGTGATTAGCTGCAACAAGTATTCAGACAGACATCAGCAATACAGCAGCATTACTCATCTTATTAGATAAGTTGCTTTGAAAGAATTGGATCTATTTTTTCCAGGACATAATTATATATTTTAAATTTACATTTATTTATCTTAAATGTCATCTTTGCATTGCTTACCTTGCTTTCAGTATTGACTTTGGGTGTGGTTTTCATTGTGGACACTCAGTCCTTTCACAGTATTTGAATACCTTATTAAGTAGTAGCTATTCACCACAAGATGCCTTGGAAGCTAGTGGCATGACATGATTATAATCAGTGTTTCCCTTTTTAATAGATGCTGTCTAAACTGTTGATTATACTGCGGCTGATATATTTTGTTGTTTTGTGATACTCCCTTCTAGTTCAATTGGTGTAGCTTTTTGCATAAAACAGACTGGATTAGAATGTGTTAACCAATATTTGTTATATAGAATTTAATTATTACTTTCTCTGCACATTTAAATTAAATACTTGGTTTTTGTGATACAATAACCCTTTATTAAATGTCTACTAAACAATAAATATTTATTATTTTGTGAAATGTTTGAAATTACTTTTGTTAGTGAATCATGATATATATACAGGTCCTTCTCAAAAAATTAGCATATTGTGATAAAAGTTCATTATTTTCCATAATGTAATGATAAAAATTAAACTTTCATATATTTTAGATTCATTGCACTCCAACTGAAATATTTCAGGTCTTTTATTGTTTTAATACTGATGATTTTAGCATACAGCTCATGAAAACCTAAAATTCCTGTCTCAAAAAATTAGCATATCATGAAAAGGTTCTCTAAACCAGCTATAAACCTAATCATCTGAATCAACTAATTAACTCTAAACACCTGCAAAAGATTCCTGAGGCTTTTAAAAACTCCCAGCCTGGTTCATTACTCAAAACCGCAATCATGGGTAAGACTGCAGACCCGACCCTGTCCAGAAGGCCATAATTGACACCCTCAAGCGAAAGGGTAGGACACAGAAAGAAATTTCTGAACGAATAGGCTGTTCCCAGAGTGCTGTATCAAGGCACCTCAGTGGGAAGTCTGTGGGAAGGAAAAAGTGTGGCAAAAAACGCTGCACAACGAGAAGAGGTGACCGGATCCTGAGGAAGATTGTGGAGAAGGACCGATTCCAGACCTTGGGGGACCTGCGGAAGCAGTGGACTGAGTCTGGAGTAGAAACATCCAGAGCCACCGTGCACAGGCGTGTGCAGGAAATGGGCTACAGGTGCCGCATTCCCCAGGTCAAGCCACTTTTGAACCAGAAACAGCGGCAGAAGCGCCTGACCTGGGCTATAGAGAAGCAGCACTGGACTGTTGCCCAAATTTTGCATGTCATTCGGAAATCAAGGTGCCAGAGTCTGGAGGAAGACTGGGGAGAAGGAAATGCCAAAATGCCTGAAGTCCAGTGTCAAGTACCTACAGTCAGTGATGGTCTGGGGTGCCATGTCAGCTGCTGGTGTTGGCCCACTGTGTTTTATCAAGGGCAGGGTCAATGCAGCTAGCTATCAGGAGATTTTGGAGCACTTCATGCTTCCATCTGCTGAAAAGCTTTATGGAGATGAAGATTTCGTTTTTCAGCACGACCTGGCACCTGCTCATAGTCCCAAAACCACTGGTAAATGGTTTAGTGACCATGGTATTACTGTGCTCAATTGGCCTGCCAGCTCTCCTGACCTGAACCCCATAAGCCCCTTTCACACTGCACGTCGGACCCGCAATATTCCCGGAACATTGCCGGGTCGCCTTCTGTGTGAAAGCAATCACGTCCCGGAATTGATTACCGAATTGAACCCGGGTCGGGGACCTAGTAACATTGCGGTATTCGACCCGGGACGAGCGCTGTGTGAACAAAAGCCAAAACTAATGCCGCAACGTGTACGCAGTTACCGTGCGACTCCTAGAGCTTGTTTTTTCAATAATACAACCCTGCAGTGCCAGAAGAGCTATTCGGTGTTTTAAACGCAGATAGTGTTCGTATACAAAAGAAACTCAAATTAAACAAGCAGAAATTTGCGCAAACTGGACACAAGTCGAGACCACGGAGCTCCTTACTATCCGCGCTGAAGCTGAGATTGCTCGCCATTATACGTCACATCAGGATGTCACATGTCAACTCGATCCGGAACCGTTACCGGTTGTGTGTGAAAGCGCACATATTACGGTATTTCGCTGGAAGTGAGAATGGACCAAATCTAGCGGCCCGGGAACAAATGCCGGGTCGCATTATCCGTGTATTTGCCGGAATCGCAGTGTGAAAGGGGCTATAGAGAATCTGTGGGATATTGTGAAGAGAAAGTTAAGAGACGCAAGACCCAACACTCTGGATGAGCTTAAGGCCGCTATCGAAGTATCCTGGGCCTCCATAACACCTCAGCAGTGCCACAGGCTGATTGCCTCCATGCCACGCCGCATTGAAGCAGTCATTTCTGCAAAAGGATTCCCGACCAAGTATTGAGTGCATAACTGAACATAATTATTTGAAGGTTGACTTTTTTTGTATTAAAAAAAGGTCGGATGAAATATGCTAATTTTTTGAGATCATGAGATCATAATTTTCAGGAGCTGTATGCCGAAATCATCAGTATTAAAACAATAAAAGACCTGAAATATTCAGTTGGTGTGCAATGAATCTAAAATATATGAAAGTAAACATTTTATCATTACATTATGAAAAATAATGAACTTTATCACAATATGCACATTTTTGGAGAAGGACCTGTATTATTTATGTATTTTATTTATTTATTTTTACATTTTTGTGCAGGTCGCCCCTCTGAAACTATTAGTTCACTTGAGCTGAGGGTGGAGGAGCTCAGGCACCATCTGAAGATTGAGGCAGCTGTGGCAGAAGGTGCTAAAAATGTGGTCAAGCAACTTGGAGTACGCAAAGTACAGGACCGACGTGCTCTAGCAGAGGTAATTGTATATATTAGACTTGATGTAAAGGCTTTTCAGAAACCAACACGCGTGCATGACTCATTTTGAATGCACTGCCAGGAAACAACAGATAAAGTGATGCTCCACCCAAAAATGATAATTCTGTCATTTACTCGCCCTCATGTGGTTCCAAACCTGAATGACTTTCTTCCTCTGTGGAATATAAAAATAATATATTTTGTAGAATGTTGGGGACTAAAAACCCATTGGAGCTCATTGGCTTTTATTGTATGAAAAAAGCCAAAACATTAAAGTTAGGGGTGGGCAATATATGGCCCACCCCTAAGATCCACAATCTACAATCTAATCACTATGTATTATTTATATGTATTTATTTACTATCATAATGTATTATTTAATTAAATTAATAAATAATTATTTAATTTATTCATGTATTCTGATTAGGGCTGTTAATTGATTAAAATATTTAATGATTAAATAAACGTGATTAATCACATCGTCCTGAGTTAACTCGCGATTAATCGCAATTTAATTTAATAATCGCATTTTTATCAGTTATAAATGTACCTTAGATTAATGTTTTTAATACTCTAATCAACATGGGTATGGACAAATATGCATGTTTTATGCAAATGTACATTTATTATTAGTGAAACCATACTCATGAAGCGTGTCTATTTCTCTCATTTTAAGAATATAAATAAAGGGAGTTTTTACACTGGCAGTTTAATTTAGAACAGGGCACAGTTCATATGAAAAATTGGTAATGTGAAAGCTGTCATGCGCACCTGAGAGCGCACCAGCACCACACCATACCTAGAGGAGGTCCATATTCCACGAGTAGGAATATAGTGTGGCCCCTGTAAGAGATGCGCGTTCCTTATTGAACTGCAAGTATTTCGTGTATGTGTGTGCAGGTATTTCGTGTGTGTGTGTGCGCCGAACTGACGCGATTCACGTGAACAGTGTGAAGAACACGGACTTGGGAGCGCTCTTGTTCAGAAAAGTAACCTGCGTATTCGTTTTAGCCAATTGTAATGTATTTAGTTCAATAAAACACATGTACGGTGATTGTTTTAATGATTTACCTGAGAGTGAGCTTGCAGTGCATCGTGTTCAGACTGCAGAGAATGTGCTCAGTGAAAAAACATTTTTCTTTCGACCTGGAGTCTAATAAATGTTAATCAGAAAATATGGTAGTTATGTAGGCTATAACTGCACTTGTTTCAAAACAATGTTATTGTTAACCCTTTTCTTTCCCTATTAATGTTTGCTGCTGCATCCTGTACATCTCAATTTCTCCAACTATAGGCCATGAATCAAACAGAAAATGCGTGCTGCGTTAAACACACATTAGTAAAATTAGTGCCGTTAAAATTAATTTTGACAGCCCTAATTCTAATATACTGCTAACAGCAATATATTAGGATGCTGTCACTTTAAGACCTAATGCACAGATCTATACTGCATCTATATCTACACAGCACAGATACTGATGCACACAAGTATCATAATATACTGACACGTATCAGAAAGGACATGCGTCTGAACTGACACCTATATTCACAGATCTAATATACTGATGCACACAAGTATCATAATATACTTACACGTATCTGAACGGCTTACATTTCACTTGATAAAATTGGTAATGTGATATGTGTGAATGTAATATACACACGTGTTTATGTAAAACGTGTGTATATTACAGTTTAAAGGATTAGTTCACATCAAAATGAACATTTCCTGATAATTTACTCGCCCCATCTCATCTCATCTTTCTTAAAAATGGGGTAAGTGGCAAGTGCTATCTGGTAACCTTTGTTGGTATTTCAAATCACCAAAACAAACACGCCCCTACCCCCAAAAGGGTCTCGCCCCTATTTTGATAGCGCCGCCCCACACATGCATAACCCAGAGGCATCAACGGCTATGACAGAATCTCTGTGTATTTAATCCAGGTCGAATATATTCAATGAAAAAGTCATCCCTTCTATCACAAAAACACAAACTGTTTTTGTGTTCGATAGAAACTCGATAGTACACGAGCAAGACAGTCCAAATAACGAACATATTACAATTAAGACAAGATTAGAGTTACAGCAATCAAAAAAACACACACAAACCGTTCTCATGAACAACTCCATAGTACACAAGCACACAGTCTAGCTAACTACATATTACAATTATGACAAGATTAGAGTCATAGCGATCACAAAATCACAAACTGTTCTCATGAACAGCTCTATAGCACGAGCCGACAGTCCTACTAACGACATATTACAATTATGACAAGATTAGAGATAGCGATCACACTGTTCTCATGAACAACACAAGCACGACAGTCCAGCTAACGACATATTACAATTATGACAAGATTAGAGATAGCGATCACACTGTTCTCATGAACAACACAAGCACGACAGTCCAGCTAACGACATATTACAATTATGATTGGATAAGAGTTATATAGATCATGAAAAGAGTAAGCAAACATATATTAGGAGTATAGTATCTTACTTGTCGAAGACATTGTGTGAGCTGACGCTTGACAGTGAGGAGATTTAGATGCTCCATACGGTGTGGAAATGAACGGGTCTTTATCATTGCTGAAGTGAGACACAATACAATTGCAAATGGACTAACAAGCGAACATGACACACGAGCATAGTCAAGCAGCATATATTAGGCTAGTTCTCGGCTAATGTCCGTCATGTGTGACTCGTGTATTTTTTTTTTTTTGAAAATTTTATTTTACTTTTTTTCACATATAACAACCACAACGAATACAAAACAAATAAAAAGAACAACATACAAAAAATTTAAAAAAATTACAATTAAAAATTAAAAATAAAAAATAAAAAAAGAGATACAGTAGTTAAATCAACTTTATCCAATCAAGCCATGTGGTACTATATTTATATAATTCAAAAAGGGTTTCCAGATCTTATAAAATAATTCACCCCTGCCCCTCATTGAATATGTGATCTTCTCTAAAGGTACACAGCTGCAGACCTCCGACAACCACAATCCAATTGGCACATCAGTGTCTGCTTTCCATTTCAAAGCAATGCATTTTTTAGCTATTATTAGCAACATTTGAGTAAGCTTAATAGCTTGACTGTTTCGAAGATTAGAGTTGGCAAAATTACCCAATAAACACACCTCTGGATCCGTTGGGAAATCAATTCCATGAATCTGTGATATACTATTACATACTTGCACCCAAAAAACCTTCACTTTGGGGCACAACCAGGTAGAATGCAAAAATGTTCCTTCTTCTGCACCACATCTGAAGCAGAGAGGTGAAATCCTGTTGTTAAATTTATGTAATCTAGATGGAGTGTAGTAGAGCTGGTGTAAAAAATTAAACTGAATTAATCTATACCTAGAATTCAAGGTTGAGGTGACCCCATCTTTACACAAATGACCCCACAGGTCCCCATCAATTCTTACTCCCAAATCCAGCTCCCATCTACTTCTGGATTTGTCTGGATCCTCTAGAGGCTGATTTGAGATCAGAGCTTCATATACTCTAGAAATTGTTTTATATAGTGGTTTATCAGAATAGCAGAGTTGCTCAAGACCTGTCAAATCAGGTATCTTAGGATACGATTTGGCTTTAACTCTCAAACAATCTCGTAGCTGCAAATAACTAAAGAATTCTTTGTTACTCAAATGATACTTATTTTTAAACTGTTCAAACGACATTAAAACATTATCCTCAAAACAATGCTCCAAATGTGTAATTCCCTTATCTGCCCATATCTTAAAGTTTTTGCTTTGACACATCGGTAGCAATCTGTTTCCCCATAAAGGTGTTTTAGGAGAGAGAAAATTGCCCTGTCCCATCAGCGACTGCAATTTGTACCAAGTGTGAACTGAATGGATAATCATGGGGTTATTAGTTCTTGTTTTGATCAGTTTATCATCCCATGTGTATAAGATATTGGCAGGATACTCTTCTTTTATCTCAGATTTCTCCATATTAAGCCAAGAGGGAAGGGGGTTACCAGCAAACATCTGAGCCAAATACCTGGATTGGGCTGCCCAATAATACATTTTAAAATTGGGAAGTCTCAGTCCTCCTTGATTATAATCCCTAATCAGTTTATCGAGGCTGACTCTGGGGGTTTTACGATGCCAAATAAATGATCTTATCGACCCATTAAGCGAAGTGAAAAAGGAGTTGGGGATTAATATTGGAAGAGATTGAAACATGTATAAAAATTTGGGCAAAATATTCATTTTAATTGCATTTATTCTACCAAGTAATGTGAGTGGTAGATCCATCCAATTGGTTAAATCTCTACCCACCTTCTCTAAAAGACTAGCCACATTAAGTTTGTAGAGATTCTTTAAATGACCATCTACTTGTATACCCAAATATTTAATACCAGTAGGTGAACACTTAAAAGAAAACCCGTCTAGTGCAGTATAATCAAACTCTGATAATGGCAAAATTACACTTTTGTCAATATTTACTTTATATCCAGAGAATGTGCTATATGATTGTAATATCATCTGTAAATTGGACAAAGAGTCTATAGGGCTGGTAAGGAATAAAAGAATGTCATCTGCAAACAGTGATATTTTATGTATTTCAGAGCCAATTTCAAAGCCCTTTATGTCAGGGTTACATCTAATGGCCTCAGCCAAAGGTTCAATAGCCAGCGCAAAAAGGGCTGGGCTTAAGGGGCATCCTTGTCTACATCCTCTATAAAGAGAGAATGTATCAGAAGTAATTCCATTAGTAACAATTTTTGCTTTAGGGGATTTATAAAGTGATCGAATTAGGTCAATATATGCCGCTCCAAATCCAAATTTTTTCAGCACTTCAAAAAGATATGACCACTCGACACGGTCAAAAGCCTTTTCGGCATCAAGAGAAACAGCTACTCCTGGTATGTGTTTTTCTTTAGCAGTGTGAATGACATTGAAAAATCTCCTCAGATTGTTTGCTGATAGTCTCTCAATTACAAAGCCCGTCTGATCTGGGTTAATCAACAGAGGAAGACGCATTTCTAATCTCTTGGCTATCATTTTAGTAACTAATTTATAATCTACATTAAGGAGTGAAATTGGCCTATAGGAGGCACATTTCAGCGGATCTTTACCTTTCTTGTAGATTACCGAAATTATTGCATTGGAAAAAGAGTCTGGGAAACAATTGTCCGTCCTAGACTGGTCAAGCACTTCCATCAAATATGGCACCAGCAAATCTTTA
This sequence comes from Pseudorasbora parva, assembly GCF_024679245.1. Lineage (NCBI taxonomy): Eukaryota > Metazoa > Chordata > Actinopteri > Cypriniformes > Gobionidae > Pseudorasbora > Pseudorasbora parva. Next base: position 38,692,832 of record NC_090174.1, read on the forward strand.
AATTCTTTATAAAATTCGGCTGAGAAGCCATCTTCACCGGGAGATTTATTATTGGGCAGTAGAAGAATGGCTTCAATCAGCTCAGAAGCAGAGAAAGGTTGATCCAAACTAAGCCTGTCTTCCTCTGAGAGACATGGTAAGTGGACTGAAGAAAGGAAAGAATCCATTTGTGAATAATCTGTACTCGCCTGAGAGGTATATAATTCTGTGTAGTATTGCTTAAATGCACCATTAATCTCTACAGGATTATATGTTTCCGCGTTACCTATATCTATAGCATTTATCGTTCGTTTCTGTTCATCTCGTTTTAGTTGCCAGGCCAAAACTTTGTGCGCTTTCTCACCAAGCTCATAATAACGCTGATTAGAACTAATAATAGCCCTCTCTGCCTGGTAGGTGTTCAATTTATTATACTCCAATTTTTTATTAAGTAATTCCCTATAAACATCCTTATTCTGATCCTTATGGTATATTTTTTCAAGTGCTGAGATTTCAGTTTCTAGCTCATTCAGTTTGGAATTTTTGGTTTTTATTAACCCCTTAGTGTATGCAATACATTGACCCCTAAGATAAGCCTTTAAAGTGTCCCATAAAATAAAGCTGTTGGAACAAGAAGGTTTATTCGTAGAAGTAAAAATATCAATTTGTTCTCTTATAAATTTACGAAATTCAGATTGTTTTAGAAGAATGGGATTTAGTCTCCATCTATAAGACCGTCCTGTTTTCTCTGGGATGGACAATGACATAACAAGGGGGGAATGGTCACTCAATAAACGAGGAAGATATTCAACATCCAGCACACGATATAAAAGCTGGGTGGATAACAAAAAATAATCGATACGAGTGTGGGTATCATGAGGATGTGAATAAAAAGAGTAATCTCTATCCTGTGGATGTTCCTGCCTCCAAACATCAGTTAAATTTAAATCTTTCATAAAAGCAGTGGTAGACTTTGCAGCTTTAGAAAGAGGCATTGGTTTAGTCGAAGATCTATCAAGTATATTGTCAAGGCAAAAGTTAAAGTCTCCACCCACCAAGAGAGAGCCTGTTGATTGAGCAATTTGAAGGAAAACATTTTGTATGAACAAGTGATCATCAATATTTGGGGCATATATATTTAACATCGTCCACTGTTCAGAGTACATATGCCCTTGTATCATTACGTAACGTCCTGACGGATCGAGTACAGATTTTGTAACGGTAAAAGGGATATTTTTATTTATCAGTATGGCCGTTCCCCTCGACTTGGAGTTAAATGAGGATGCAAATACCTGACCTACCCACTCCCTTTTTAATTTTTTATGCTCAGAGTCCGTTAAATGCGTTTCCTGCAGGAAAACAATTTCTGCCCCCAGCTTTTTAAGGTAAGTATATACTCTTTTTCTTTTAACTGGACTATGTAGGCCCTTTGTATTGAATGTCACAAATTTCAAGGGCTTTATCATGTATAATTTATGATATCAAAATCACCATATAAAATGCCCACATGAAGAATGAACCCTAACCGTATCGATCCAATATTACCAAAGATTCTAAATGATGACCTGTATCTCTCAGAAAAGCAAAAATACAAAATAAAAAAAAACACATATAAACACATAAAACCTATAGCTGCTGATGCTGAACCAGAACTATACAGCAGCGTAGGAAAACGAATCCGTTGAGAAACGCTCAGCTCGCGCTTCGATCCTTTCCAAGCAAAGATGCGGGGCTAACCCACGAGCTCTCCTTACACATAAAACACACTGATATAAGCAGCAGTCGTTTATAAAAAATAAAAATGCCCCAAACGTATTGAACACATTACAAAAGAAAAACTGTGTCTGTCTTTTTGGTCCATTAAGTCTCTGACAAATAGACAGAAGCAAAGTAAGAAAAAGATGAATTAGTCACCCACCGGAATTCCTCAAAGGAAATGGGGAGGATAAACGAAAATACCAAATATCCAAATAAAAAGCACGGGTGACCAAGGGTGATCAGGTGAAGTTCCCAAAGTATCGGTCTGCAAAATCACTCACCCGTCCAGATCTAAAGACTAATCGCCGAGACAAGTAACGTTATGAGGCCGTATCTGCGTCCCGGAACGCTGCAGACTCCGCCACGTCAGTCGCGATCCGACAGAAACTTGAATGCTTCATCTGGCGTGTGACAGAACCGTGTTCCACCATCATCTGTAAAAATTCGAATACGAGCGGGATATACTAGATGACAGTTGACATTCTTCTCCTTTAATGCCTTGAGTGCTGGAACCATTGCTCTTCTGCGGTTCATCACCTCCGATGAGAAATCTGGGAAAAAGCTGACTCTCTTCCCATCAACAGTAATTGGAGCTTTATCACGGGCGATCCGTAGGATATTTTCTCGGTCCTGGAATTTCAGAAGTCGAATTAGGATGGGCCGTGGGCCCTTCCCCGGGATACGCGCTGCTGGAACGCGGTGGGCACGCTCGATGACAAGTGGGGCGCCGAAGTTCTCTTCTCCCAAAACACTCGGAAACCATGTCTTAAAGAATTCGACTGTGTCTCGGCCTTCAACTCCTTCACGCAAACCAATCAGGCGGATGTTATTTCGCCGGTTGTAGTTTTCCATGTATTCCATCTTATTTCTGAGAACTTCGTTTTCTTTTTTGAGGAGACTGAGAGACTGCTCGCTTCCCGAAACTGTATCTTCCACATCGCTGATCCTTTGTTCAGCCGTAGTGATCCGGCCTTGCATAGATGAGACAGAAACTGTCAGGTTATCAATTGATCCCTGAATAGAATTGCGAAGGTCTGACATTTGAGAGATTAGCTCTTGCTTAACACTCCCAATGATCTCGCGAAACTCTTTCAGCGCGGCGGCGAGCACTCCCGCTGAGCTTTCCCCCTCTGAGACGGTCGCCTCGGCGCCATTTTGTGGAGACTTTCTCTCGGTAGTTTCGGCAGTTTTATGTTCATCTTTCTTAGGTTTTGGTCGACGCTCCATGGTTCCACGCTGTTCACAAGTACTAGGTGAAGATTGTCCTCTATTTTGGGATATGTTTCAGTGTTTATTTCAATGGAATTAGGCAATTTCTAGAGAGCTCTCCCGGCTATGTCTAACTACCGCGAGCACATCACGTCACTCGTGTATTTTGAATAATGACGTGCACAGAGGGAGAGCGCTCTTCTCACCATCAATAGTAGACACGCCCCTTACCTGCTTATTGGCTAGAAGTTTGTTATTCCACTCGGCCCGTGTCCTTTTTCTAAAACAGTTTTGAAATAAGACTTACCCCATCTTTAAGTTGAAAAGAAATGTCGTTTTTTGAGGAAAACATTCCAGGACCAACGGGTTGAAGGTCCAAATCAATGCAGTTTCCCATGATCCCAGCCAAGGAATAGGGTCTTATCTAGCAAAACCATCAGCCATTTTCTAAAAATAAATAAATGTTTATATACTTTTTAACCACAAATGCTCGACTTCGGTGTTCTGCTTCTTCACGATGTATGACGGCATCACGTTGAAAGGTCACGGCTGTGATGTAGGTTAAAGTACGACATATGCATATATAGAGGAAAATAAAATGTCATTATTAATTTTCTGAAGACAGTCAGTTCTTTTCAGAGATGCATTCATATAAACCCCAATTGAATATATATTTCTTACTAGACTGTGCGAACAGTGAAGTCTGTTCTCCTCTTTTTTTCTGTATTCAGTGTGTGCATCTTCTTGATATGTTGACAACACAAACAAAAAAGGCAATATCCAAAAAAATAACAACTATGAGGCACTTTGAATAATGAGATATATTGGCTAACATCTATGCATGTGAATTAGTAACAGTGATAGACATAGAAGGGGGTTTTGGAAGTATTTTGATTCCCTCTTAAGAATTGAGCATGTGCGTTGCTCAGCCATACATGTTTGACCTTGAAGCAGCACACCCAGCACATGATTTGTCACTAAGACAGACAAGACAGTCTACTGTGAGCGATAAAGTGAGACATTTTGCTCCGAGATAACCTGCTTCTAAAATTGCCGCACTAATCTTTTAGTTCCTTTTTTTTCTTTCAGATTTACACTCCATTTTAGAAGACCATTTTAGAAGTATTTACAATCCATTAACTTGTATTTAAACAGAATACAATCCTTTCCTGTCTAGTCATAACTAGGTATGCACTGATATGAAAATTATATTTTGACATTTATATTTGATATATCTGATATTTGGCCGATACAATAATTCTTTATATTTAAAAACCAATAACCACCATATTGACTAATACATCTAAATTCAAATTTTTGATTTGACTAAACACAAATGCACAACTGAGGGTGTTCTCATTAAAATGTTATTTATTATGTAATATGACAGTACCAATAATAGTTATTAATGTTATGCATTGCTGTTTGAGGTGCATGCACATGATGCGCTGAAGCTAAAGATGATCACCGGTAAACTGAAGCACTTGAGAGACAAGGGATTAAGTGGCATGGCATCTTGGGCACAGACACTATTGGCACATGTCGCTAGGCTTAGTGGCACATCCGGTAGCACATCTGGTTGTCATTGGCATGTGCCATGAAAACTTGATGGATTGCATCATGTGCAACTGACATTGTTGCCGAGCATGTCACCTTATGTTGTGGCACCTCCAATAGCCTAGTGAGGCATGACCATTATGTAAATGGTGTAACATTCACACCTAATGGCAGAACGATGTTTAATTAATAATAACATGTTACTTTCAAACATAGGATTTATCACATCCCAGATTTCATTTTTACAACCAAAAATTAAGACTTCAGGCTTTTCTGTATGTTAAATATCTGCGTTGTTGCCCGTTGTATGCATTTATATTTATTATTATACATTTATTTTTTATAATTTCCACAATGTATTTAAATACATATGCACAGTTGTTTTGATAACTCAACACATTTTTCCCTATTTACATAGGATTGACAGTTCATCTGTGTCATTTGGAATAAAATATATTTCTGGTGGCCATAACTAAAAAAAGTAAAATGTTCTAATTAAAGTCCTAGCAATCAGCAGGGGTATGTGCCATCACAAATCGATACTTACCAAGAAGTTATTTTATATTGTAAACTAGTATTAGAGAAAATGCCACAAACCATTATAAAGTGACACCTACCATTCTGAAATGCATTATGAAAACTGGCACCAACCATTCAGAAGTGTGCTGGACCTTGACATTGGCTCTTCACAATGAAGTAATTTAGGTATGTGGATACTATATTAATCTGGATGTCTATTATAATGTGCCTACGTCAAGTAAAATACTTTAACAAAACATTTTGGCATCTCAAGAAGAAATGCATGTTCACTGGCTGTAAACATTTTTATTTTATTTGTTATTACATAATTCCATAAAATTAAGAAATATTAAGACTTAATATTAAATTATAGGTCTATCTATATTTATTTAGATCAATATCAGTCTCTGATTACGTGTTTTTGTTACCCTTTAACTCAACAACTAATGACAAATACTCCACCCATGGATCTTCCTCAACTGTCATAAGTTTTGGTTTATCTTGTGCTGACCAATATTACACTTATTTAGACTGACACTTACCGGCGTGAAAGCAGAATCAAGCAAATATAAAGATTTAAAGTAAGGGATACGACTGTTCATTTGATGTTCATCCCGAAAAATCCCGAAAATCACTGTCTGATTTTTAATTTTTTTTTAGTAGTTGGTCAATAACAAAAGTGTATCTCAATACTTTGTTATATACCATACCCTTTGTTGTCAATGACAGAAGTCAAACGATTTCTACAAGTCTCCACAAGGAGACTTTTTTTTTTTTTTTTTTTTTTACACACTGTTGCTGGTAGTTTGGCCCATTCCTCTCTGCAGATCTCCTCTAGAGAAGTGATGTTTTGGGGCTGTCACTGGGCAACACGGATTTTCAACTCCCTCCAAAGATTTTCTATGGGGTTGAGTTCTGGAGACTGGCTAGCCCACTCCAGCACCTTGAAATGCTTCTTTCGAAGCCACTCCTTTGTTGCCCAGGCGGTGTGTTTGGGATAATTTTCATGCTGAACGACCCAGCCATGTTTCATCTTCAATGCCCTTGCTGATAGAAGGAGGTTTTTACTCAAAATCTCATGATACATGGCCCTGTTCATTCTTTCCTTTACACGGATCAGTCGTCCTGGTCCCTTTGCAGAAAAACAGCCCCAAAGCATGATGTTTTCACCCCCATGATTCACAGTAGGTATAACTCAGCATTCTTTCTCCTCCAAACACAACAAGTTGAGTTTTTACCAAAAAGTTATATTTTGGTTTCATCTGACCATATAACATTCTCCCAATCCTCTTCTGTATCATCCAAATGATATAGTATGCGTGTAATGTACTGTCTTTATAAAGTATCTTCTTATTAAACTGTTTATACTCTTACAAAGTTACAAAGTAGCTCCGGTTTGCATGTAGGGACCCTCATTATGCTACTGTGTTAGTGTGAGGCTATATTGAGCCTTATTAGTGGTATTAACTAACAATTTAATTTTACTTACTCTGTGCCCCATATATAAGCGTTATAATCTAATCTGTTTTTAGAGATAAAACTCTTTATATTCGAATTTCATGAAAATGCGTCCCAGAGAACGATCTACTCGGTAACCATGTGTTAATTACCCCTAGGTTCATTTATCACCAAAGTTGTCCTTTAAAGAAATTAGAGGTCTGTGAGAGACAGAAATCTTGCTTTTTTGTAGGTGACCAAATACTTATTTTTCACCATAATTTGCAAATAAATTCTTTAAAAATCAGACAGTGATTTTCTAAATTTATTTTCTCATTCTGTCTAGACTTCATAGTTGAAGTCTACCAGTGATGAAAATGACAGGCCTCTCATCTTTTTAAGTGGGAGAACTTGCACAATTGGTGGCTGACTTAATACTTTTTTGCCCCACTGTTACTGTGTTTTCCTTTTCAAGGTGATTGTATGTATGTATCGGCACGATAAGAAAATAAAGCAGATATATTAAAGCCAATAAATAATGTATTTATTTCAGATGCACACTCGTTTGCCATGATATATTAATGCATCACTTGTCATAACTTTAAAAATGGCAGTTTTAGAGTTTAATTCAGACTAAATTTGGATTATTACATGTAGGAGCTAATCTATAATAATTTAATTATAATAATAATAATAAGTCATTCATAAATGTAGCTCACATCTGTTAACTCTGAGCCTCTGTTGTATTTTTGAGCATGTTTTCTGTCTTCAGGCTCAGGCCCGTTTGCAGGAGTCCTCTCAGAAACTGGACCTTTTACGTTTATCTCTGGAGCAGCGGCTTGGAGAACTTCCACATGACCATCCCAAACGAGCTGGCATTAAAGAGGAGCTGACAGTGGGGTCCTCACCTGTTGTTGGCTTGCATAGAGATCGCTTGCGCTCTTCGTCTTCAGCATCCTCTTCATTCTTCAAACCAACCAGCCTGACAGGTATTGACACAGTTAAAGGTTAACAGGAAAGTTAATGGTGTTAAGATGTCAAGATAAATCTAGCTCTGATGCCACAATGAGTTTTTGGCCATAAGGCCCTCCTGCAGGTTATGAGTAGTTAAACTACAGGATATTTGAAAAGAGAAAAGGCTGACAAAAAAAGCTGTTTTGAAAATAAAAAAATAAAAAAAATTTTTTTTTTATCTTTAGGTTTTATTTTTTTTATTCAGGATGCATTAAATTGACAGCAAAGACAGAAATTATTTCTGAAGGATCATATGACAATGAAGACTTCAGTAATGATGCTGAAAATGCAGCTGTCATTACAGGAATTAATTACATTTAAAATACATTATAGTAGAAAAAAATTATCCAAAATTTTAATTTCACAATATTTCTGTTACTGTATTTTTAATCAAATAAATTCAGCCTTGATGAGCATAAGAGATTTGTTTAACTGTACTTGTTACTTTCCTCGCTATTATATAGCTCATTATTACCCACTTATTTGGCCATAGGGCTTGTATCGTAACAATTTTACATTCATTGTGCTCACCCTGTGGTCTGTGTGGGTCCTAACACCCCAGTATAGTGATGGGGACACTATGCTGTCTTTCGGATGAGACGTTAAACCGAGGTCCCAACTTTCTGTGGTCGTTAAAAATCCCAGGATGTCCTTCCATAAAAGAGTAGGGGTGTAACCCCGGCATCCTGGCCAAATTTGCCCACTGGCCCCTGTCCATCATGGCCTCCTAATAATCCCCATATCCTGATTGGCTTTATCACTCTGTCTCCTCTCCACCAATCAGCTGGTGTGTGGCGCAATATGGCTGCCGTCGCATCATCCAGGTGGATGCTGCACATTGGTGGTGCTTGAGGAGATTCCCCCCTTCAATGTAAAGCGCTTTGGGTGTCTAGAAAAGCACTATATAAATGTAATGAATTATTAATTATTGTTATTATTATATTTGCACTTCTGATTAGTTTCATTGTCCAAAGTATAGAGACAATGAAAGTTGAATGTATGTTAATCTTTGTTTTTATGCGTGTTGTTTTTGTGTCATGCATACTTATGGCTGCGGTATTGTGTAAAACCTGCATGCATATGTTTTCAGGGAGACTGGAGGTCAGGCTGATGGGTTGTCAGGACCTCCTGGAGTCAGTTCCAGGCCGCTGTCGGGTAAGCAACATGTCCTCTGCCCCTGGAAGTCCCTCTGAGTCCAAATCACTAAGGATGAGAACTGGCCTCTCCACCCGCAGCACCAACGGCAAGACCACCAAGACTGACGAGATCTCATGTGAGTCTCTCATGGGTCGCAGAGTGATATATATTTGTATAATGGTTTTGACAGTAATCTCTGTCTCACTGTGGAGAGTGACAGAAGGAATCTGTATTTTCCTATCTTGTCCAGTGAGTCTAAAATAGTTCAAATAAACAGGCTGAATGGAATTGAATAGTCCTTTTTCACCAAGTCATTAGAAATCAAATGACTTCATTCTTACATTATTATTATTATTATTACATGACATTTTTTTAAATGAATGATTTAAGTATTTTTCTTAAGTAAAATGCTTCTTTAATAGTTTTCCTTTTTATGTGTTTTCTTTTAGCTGAGATCAGTGCTGTGTTGAAGGTGGATAACAAGATAGTTGGTCGGACACATTGGCGGCCTCTGAGTAAGGAGGCCTGGAATCAAAGCTTTAGCATTGAACTCGAACGGGTCAGTGCCAACAAATTCTACTGCATATTTCATAGACATATCTAGTAAATAAATAAGAGTTTTGAATTCATATCAGTAGTTCACCCCTAATGGATATCACAATCTCAAACTCCTGGTCTGAGTGCTTTTACAGCTTGCAATTTATAACTGTCAGTCATCCCGGGCAACACTTACCACATCTGTTTTATGTAAAAGTGCCTGTGATGGCACTGGCTGAAGGTTTTTTCCTCACCTTCATTAACACCGCTTTACTCCCAGAGTGCAATCAGCCGCCTCCAAAATAATCCAAACTAATCCTGCGACATTACTGTAATCTTTTGCTCACCCTTTGGACACTCAGCCTCAATACTGGCCAAGTCGGCATGCAGCTCTCACCAAGTTGATTCAGCTGTAGCGATGGAAAATGATAATTTATTTCAGGATTACTCAGTTTTTCTTTCAAAGGCTGTGCTTCATATCAGTTTCATGAATGCTGTGCCTGTATTTGAGGTTTTGATTGTCTTATACACTAAGTTATGTTTTTCTGACTTCTCAGCAAGCACATTTTGATGCATCCCAATGTCAAAAAAAAAAAACTCAGATTAAACTGCTTTCTATTAATAGTACAATGCTTAAAACGCATATATCAGTTTTAATCAATTGTAATCGGCAGAATTTTTGGTAACACTACCATTCCAAAGTTTGGAGGTCTGTAAGAATTTATTTATTTTTTAAGATCTTAATTATGTTATTATTATTAACCAAAAGTGACATTATACTTTAACAATTCTTATGTCAGATAAATGCTGTTCTTTTGGACTTTATATTCATCATAAAATCCAAAAAATGTATCACGATTTCCACAAAAATGTAAAGGTCCCATGGCATGACATTTTTTTTTTATGAGGTTTTTCAACATTAATATGAGTTCCCCTAGCCTGAATGTGTTCCCGAAGTGGCTAGAAATTTTGATCGGTGTAAAACGAGTTCTGGCTGTCTTTCTCTGCCTTTGAGAAAATGAGAGCTCAGACGAGCTGATCTTAAATTCTCCTGTTATGATGTCATACCAAGAAGGGTTTCCTCCCCTTCCTCTGCTTTGCACAATACAATACAATAACTGTTTCTCAGCAATCTTTCCCCAGCCCAGTCTCTCACTGTCTCGACTGGCAGTGAGTGCTGCTGCTCACACCTGACTATACCACGCCCCCTCCGCACATAATCTCATTTCAAATGCAAAAATGTCAGCCAATCACTACAGTGGGTGTTTTTACTGAAGACTCACTCACAGCAGACACGCCTCTTGAAACAGAGCATTCAAGCCAGAGGGCTAGTATCAGTATAGAAAAAATGCCTTTTGTTTCTAAATTGACATTTTTTTTTTTATGTAAAAACCATACTAACAATATAAGTACACCCCAGGAAACATTATAAAATAATAAAACAATCCATGCCATGGGACCTTTAAGCAGCAACTATTTTCACCATTGATAATATAATAATCAGAAATGTTTCTTGATCAATAAATCAGCATATGAGAATTATTTCTGAAGGATCATAGACATTGGAGTACTGCTGCTGCTGAAAAGTCAGCTCTGCGATTTGTATGTATATTTGTATTTATATATTTTTAAATATATTAAAATAAAGAAAGGTCATTTTAAATTGTATTATTTCACAATTACTTTTGACTGTTTTTACTGTGAGGACCATTATGAGGTTTAAAGAGAGAACTAGAACTACAGTTGATATCTGAATATTTCTGCCTCTTACATGACCTTCGACCCCTAGTCTCGGGAGCTGGAGATTGCAGTGTACTGGCGAGACTGGAGGTCCCTGTGTGCCGTGAAGTTCCTGCGATTAGAAGACTTCCTAGACAACCAGCGGCATGGCATGTGTCTTTATCTAGAGCCACAGGGCACGCTGTTCACAGAGGTGAGAGAATCTCTCAACACCTTCATCCTAGTGCTAAATCATGCAGTGTGTGGTACAATTTAGAGCTGCTATGCATTTAGTTTAGGACTTTCTACAGAGCTTAATGCATTAACCTAATATAGTATATAGTCATATAGTCAACTATTAATAGTGCAGTGTGGTTTCAGGTGAGATTCATCAATCCTGTCATTGAGCGGCATCCTAAACTACAACGACAAAAACGGATTTTCCCAAAAGAAAAAGGTGCGCTTGACCTCACATTTCTTCAGTGTTGTCCTTCTCCCAGGGGGTCTGGTACTCATAAGTGATTGTCACAATCTCTCATAATCACTTGAATGCTTCAAAACTATAAAGTGATGTTATGGTGCTATTAATATGAAATGTAGATGGAGTTTTGTATTTTTAAGAATAGAGTAATGTTTTATTTGCATATTAAATTGCTGATTTAATGCTGCTTTCAGGGAAAAATTTCCTGCGGGCAGCGCAGATGAATATGAACTTTGCCACTTGGGGCCGTCTAATGATGAGCGTTCTGCCCCCCTGCAACAGCACCGTCACCGCCCTGAGCCCTCCGCTGCCCGGCTCTGAACCCACATCCCCTCCATCTGTGTCCACGCCCCCTTCCTCTGGGTGAGACATGGACGGGTGTCCCTGGGGTTTTGTTTGAGGAAAATATGTCCATTAATAAGTGTGAAAAGTCATTCTTGTTCTGCATTGTGGCTGTTTATTTCACAGAGAATCAGCAGTTGTTAAACTGAATTTCAGCGAGGAGCGTCCCGCCAAGCCCCCGCGCATCCACTTGGCAAAGAACCCTACAACTGACGAATCACTTTTTGCGGTACTTCTTGTGGATAAACACTTGCAGTTCTATATTGCTCTGATTAAAGTCGTAATTGTGTTTTGGGATGTGTTTCCCAGACTTCTACCAGAGTAAATTCCTCTGAGGATCAGCAAGTTCTCAAAGGCGGGCCTGTATCCCAACCTACTCCTCAGTAAGTCAATATGTTATTTATAAGTGCTATCATTATTGCTTGTGTCCGAGATTAAGGGCTTGGAAAATCCCTTACCCTAAGTCTAAATTTCAACATGTGTCCTCATATTGTTTGTATCTTTTCTTCTTTTCCAATTGCTCTTTTTTTCTCAGTTTCAACTCACTGTATGTTGTATATATCCTGTTTCATAGGAGGAACGAGGGGTTGCAGATGGATGACTTCAATTGCATTTCTGTTTTAGGAAGAGGGCACTTTGGAAAGGTAAAACCACAGCTGTCCTTCAGTACTGTAATCAGATGATTCTGGAGGTTGGTGTTGACTCAATCTTATTGTCTTTCATTGAAGGTCCTGCTGGCTGAGTTCAAGAGAACTGGGAAACTATATGCCATCAAAGCTCTGAAGAAAGGGGACGTTGTGACCCGGGATGAAGTGGACAGGTGAGGTATTCTGTATCGCAGTGTCAGGAATGTCTGTGCAAACACCATGAATGGGATATGGATAATTTGTAGTCCAATATTTGTTGCCCAAATTGCTATACAAATAAATTTAAATTTATTGAAAAAAAGTAAATGAAGCCTAAAAATATGACTTTATTTAATACAATGGCAATAGAGCTTTAATTATGAAAACTTTTTGAGATCATCTTTGCATAAATGGGTATGTGCATACATGCATACCAGTTTTAGAGTTTATTTCAGATTGCATTTGGATTATTACATTTATGATAGGAAATATATGCTGTGCATACTGTCCGTGTCCTCATTTTACTCTTAATACTGTCATTTACATTTAATCATTTAGCAGACGCTTTTATTCAAAAAGGGGAGAGCAATAGAAGCAACAACCCCCCCCCCAACCCCCCCAGCCCCCAAAAAAAAAAAACAAAAAAAAAAAAACAGTAAAAGTATTTGGATAGTGTTTATTGGTCAGGTGCAATAAAGATGCTTTTTGAAAATGCCTAAAGACTCGGCTGCACGAATTAAGATCGGCAGGTTATTCCACCAGGTGGGAACGGTCCAGGAAAAGGTCCATGAGAGTTATTTCATGCCTCTTTAGGTTGGAACCACGTCGTTCACTTGCAGAACGTAAGCTTCTGAAGGGTGTGTAAGTCTGAACAAGCGAGTTTATGTATATTGGTGCACAGCTGGTGGTTTCTTTGTAGGCGAGCACTTGAATTTGATGCGAGTGGCCATTGGCAGCCAGTGCAGTCTAATGAAGAGAGGCATAATGTGCGCTCTCTTCGGCTCGTCATTTATAAATGTAGCTCACATCTGTTAGGTACCTTTTATATTTTTAGAAAGGGGATGCTTGTAAGGGTATCATTATCAAGTTCTTAGAATTTAAATGTTTTAAAGCTCTGATTTAGTGGACGCCTCCAACTGTATTTGGTTTGTATTATATTGTGAATTCATTTTTTTTTAATATAGTTTAATGTGTGAAAAGAGGATTTTTGAGACCATCAATGTGTCCCGCCATCCTTTCTTGGTGAACCTGTATGGGTGCTTCCAGACACCTGACCATGTGTGCTTTGTGATGGAATATTCACCTGGAGGAGACCTGATGACCCACATCCACAACAACATCTTCTCTGAACGGCAGACTAGGTAAACACACACATTTTATGGGGACTTTCCACTAAACCTACCCATCACAGAAAGCTTTCAGCATTTTTGCAAAATATCACTTGAAAACAAACATCAGCTCTTTTTCTATTGGGGCCTTTACTATATTTGTGGTGATAATTGGTCCTCTCAATGTAGGATTAACAAGAACACACACACGCGCGCGGAGTGGTTAATTACAGAGCATTTACATAATTGCAACACTTGTTCACATGTTCTCAGACGCGCACTGAATATTTTTAGCATTGTATATTTTTAGCATGGGCACGTTCATCTGTCTGTGACTAAACTGAGGGTTTTTCTGGCAGGTTTTATTCTGCATGTGTATTACTGGGTCTAGAGTTTCTGCACCAGAACCGGATTGTCTATAGGTATCTACACTATTACTTTTTCTATTATTCAACGATTACCAGATTCTTATATTATATGCAGATATGAAATAATAATGAATGTGTGGTTTCTCTTTTTCCTCCTTGCAGGGACCTAAAGTTGGACAACCTGTTAATGGATTCTGACGGCTTTGTGAGAATTGCAGATTTTGGACTTTGCAAAGAAGGTATATTTAAACAATACCATTTCTCTTGTGGAACAAGGTTTGTTTGTTCATGTCAAATTACTATTTGAGCAGTAACCAAACTGTCGCCTTCAATTAGGTATGGGACATGGTGATCGTACGTCAACCTTTTGTGGAACCCCGGAGTTCCTGGCCCCGGAGGTTTTGACAGACAGCACTTACACCCGCGCAGTGGACTGGTGGGGTTTGGGTGTGCTCATCTATGAGATGCTAGTGGGAGAGGTCAGTTCTGGTCCTCAGACTAACTCCATGTTGTAATGTTTTTTTTTAAATTAAATGTATTCAAAGGTGTGTTAAATGAATCTAAAGTAAAAGTAAACAAAAAATGTATTACAGTTCCCCCATAATATTATGCAACTGTTTTTAACATTGATAGTTATAATAATTTTTTTCTTGATCAGTAGATCATCATATTAGAATGATTTATGAAAGATAATGTAACACTGAAGACTGAAGAGAGTAATGATGCTGAAAATTTTGCTTTGCCATCACAGGAATAAGTGACATTTTAAATTGTGATAATATTTCACATTATGCAGCCTTCTTGAGAATAAGACATCTTTCAAAAACAACTCCAAATCTTTGTTTGTGTTCTTGTGGTTGCCAGTCTCCATTCCCCGGTGATGATGAGGAGGAGGTGTTTGACAGCATAGTGAATGATGAAGTGCGCTACCCAAGGTTTTTGTCCCCGGAGTCGGTCTCTGTGGTCCAAAAGGTAACCGCTCATCCCTCTCATAGAAAAACTGAAATTGAAATCAAATCGACTCCAACTGCATCTTTTCATTGCAGTTGTTGCAGAAGAACCCTGAAAAACGACTGGGCGCTGGAGACCAAGATGCCAATGAAGTGAAGAAACACAGGTTTTTCCAGGTGACAGTCACTAATAGTTTTGGCTACCTTAGAGAAGCTTCTTTTAAACCTTCTTTTTAAAAGCCCCGTTTCTCTCCACAGGGCATAGACTGGGAAGCCCTGTTGGCTAAAAGAGTCAAACCTCCTTTCCTGCCGTCAATTAAAGCACCAGCAGACGTCAGTAACTTTGATGAGGAGTTCACGCGCCTGAAGCCAGTCCTGACCCCTCCGCAGACTCCGTTCTTCCTCACATCCGAGCAGCAGGAGTTCTTTGCAGACTTTGACTTCTCTGCCTTGCACTGACTTCCACTCTATTAAACTCGGAAGGGGTTGTGACACATCAGATCTCGGCTTTCTTTTCTCTCTGTCTTGTTTATCCAATTATTCTCTCCCTCTCGATGCAGTCAAATCAAGTGAAGCTGGCCCTGCGTCACCCTTTAAAAGCTGCTGTATGCTTTTCATGAAACCGGCTGAAAATGTGTGCTTAAACTCCAAAGACAGTCCAGACTAGACTTTAAAACCAAGAGGAAACCATGCGATCAAACCCGATCAGGACTTTGCGGTCACCACTGTGAGTAATGTCAGATCTGCTCCGTATACCCCTGATATTTATACATGCAGTTATAAATGTACATTAATGTTATTTTTGGGAGGTTATAATGTTTATCGTGTGCAGATGTTTATTTTTAGTCGGCTGTTAAAATAAAGAGAAGTCTTCCTGTTACAATGAACTATGATGCCAAAATACACTTGCACTTGTTACTGAACAGATGATAATTGTCCGAACGCTGTGCCGTTTTTAAGGATTTCTGATGTAGTGCTGATCCGAGCGATGCGTCTTAAGCTCCTTAAGTTCCAGGCTGTAACTATGGGACTGTGTGCTCCGTGTTAGACCATGCAAATTCCACCACGCTCTGACTATGTGATGTATGTTCATGTTAAACCCTTACATTTTGATCTCTGGTTGTCCCTAATCTGGATTTGATTTAGGATTGGTGCCCCAGATAAATGTTGCTTGTTGATTTTTGAAGTTTCCAAACCCAGTACTTCCAGACGTCTTGCGACTTGCGGCTTCAAACGTCAACTTGCTCTATCCTGCCTTTCTCTTTATAGCCGTCCTCTGGACAAATGTAGGACTGTTGAATTAGACTAGGCATATTCTACTCGATGTCTTGGCATGATACGGTTAGCTCCTTCGCTCACTAAGATGATATTGAAGAAGAGATGTTGTTCCTTATTTAACATGTTTGTCTAAATTTTACTTTTCTACATCAGGCCACCATTGCATCATTGTTAATGTGCTTTACTACTGATAGGTTACACTGTGAACAAAATGACACTAAAATATTTAAATGAAACTTGTCATTTCTATGAGCCACATGAAGGATAATAAAATATCGGAGTAAATGTATTTGAATGGGATGAATGTATTTTCAGAAATAAAATACGATGTGACCAAGTTGTTCAGTTTATTGATTATTAATGTTTCAAAATATTACATAGAGGAACAAAAAATTGCATAACTTTGATCAAAACGGCACAAATCATTCATGACATCTCAGAATTAAAAACACTCAAGTGCAAAAGAAAACTGTAAAGAAACGTAAAAGGAAAAAAAACTATTATTGCTTTTTCTGCCTGTATATTAATAACTTCTAACTAATGTTTGTTAAAGAAAAAGTGGATTTCATTGTACTGTATTTATCAACCAAACACTATTTTAATCTGTTCTGGTCCAAAACGGAGCGGAATTTAACAGTCAACGGAGTGTCACATGCACTTCCATCTTTATATCTTTAAGCTGCTGATGTGTAATAGGAAATACCCTGTTTATATAAAAATAAAGTTTAGCAAAAAACAAACCAAAAAACATTCTGTAATGTTGAACATTACTGCACTGATTATGTTTGTATTCTAATTTTGTTCATTTCTCATGTGTATTGTATAGATTGTAAAGATAAATTGGTACATTTAATATTATAAAATCACATTACAAGCATATTGAAATTTCACTACTGATATATAAAGTGCTATAGGAAATTATTTCACATGAACGTAACCTATCTGAAATTGATCCTTAAATGGTTGTAACTGTTTCACAAGTTCAATAATTGCACAAATCATTGCTGATGTAACAATTACAGCATCTGCTGCTATAAAATAAGCTGACAGACTGTCTAGTTAAATTACTTTTGTCGAACAGCTTTTCAGTACCATGAAAAAGATTGTTTGAGCAGAGCCAAGATAATAAATAATAAACATATAAAATTGTAATATCTCATCTCGTATATTGCATTAAGGGGAAACCACAATACAGCTAAATGCTCTTGTGATTTTGTGCTTTTTTTGTTTGCTATTAAAATGTGCAAAATCAGCACAGGCTAATTATTTATGTAATATCTGGGCAAAGTATTTACAAAACACTTTTATAGAAAAGCTCATTCCAACCTATTTGATAACACTTGATCAAAAATCATTGCAACTACAATGTTCATGCATTTAAGAATCACTTTGGAAATGTAATGGGTCATTCACAAGGAAGGAGAAGTACATTAGATGTAGTAGCAGATGCAATTTCCACCAAAACATCAACTTCCATTTAATGGATTATTTGTCAGGGCAGTCATGACTCCCAGGGAATTAAATGGGATCGTTGCCTTGCTTGAAATACACATGCTCCCAAACCACTGGTTCCCAAAAACAGAAGAAACCCCAGAGATTGCGCAGGGTTCCACGATCAAAAGGGTTTTCGTCTACGCCGCAGTGCTTGAGGTAAGAGATTCTGTGCCGAGACATGAACTCCCATGTGGTGGTATTTAGGGACACCAGGTACAGGTGAGAGCCCAGGAGGAGGAGCACGGTCAGAGATAGGACCGCAACCACCGCTGCTGCTCCCAAGAGCACGCCGTTGGTCCTCAGCCATAGCTGCCAGGTGGGAGCGTGACTGAAACCAGACCTGTACAAGATTTAAAGGGGTTCTATATTATTATTATTATTATTATTTACATTTTAATGTGATAAAGATTGCCAAGTTACAAAGCACCACACCAAAGGGAGTTCTTCCATATATACAGTATATTGCTAAAAGTTTTGGGATGATTGCTTTTACATGCACATGAACTTTAATGATATCTCATTCTTAATCCGTAGGGATTAATATGGATTTGGCCCACTCTTTGTGGCTATAACAGCTTCAACTCTTCTGGGAAAGCTTTCCACAAAGTTTAGGAGTGTGTTTATGGGACTATTTGACCATTCTTCTAGAAGCACATTTGTGAAATTGTTGTAGGCCCGAGAAAGCCTGGCTCACAGTCGCCGTGCTAATTCATCCCAAAGATGTTCTGTCGGGTTGAGTTCAGGACTCTGTGCAGGCAGTCAAGTTCCTCCATACCAAACTTGCTCACTGCTCACGGAACTTGCTTTGTGCATTGGTGCACAGTCACATTGCAACAGGAAGGGGCCATCCCCAAACTGTTCCCACAAAGATGGGAGCATGAAATTGCCAAAAATGTCTTGGTATACTGAAGCATTAAACTGAAGAGTTATTTTAACTGGAACTAAGGTGCCAAACCAAACCCTGAAAAAAAACCAACTCAACACCATAATCCACCCTCTAACAAACTTTGCACGTGGCACAGTGCAGTCAGGCAAGTACCGTACTCCTGGCAACCGCCAAACCCAGACTTGTCCATCGTATACTATACAGACAGGCAACTTTACAATGCACTTGATGTAAGGTTTGGATGCAACTAGTGGCCATGGCCAATAACACACTGTTATTGAGCTAATCTGAAGGCCACAGGTCTGTAGCTTTGACTCTGTAGAAAGCTTGCGACATCTGCGCGCTGTGCACCTCAGCATGCTCTGACCCCTCTGTGATTTTACGTGGCCTACCACTTCGTGGCAGGGTTGCTGTTGTTCCCATTTACTTCCACTTTGATATAATACCACTAATAGTTGACTGTAGAATATTTAGTAGTGAGGAAGGTTGCGATTCATGAAATTATCACAGTACCACGCTTGCTCCTGAGAGCGACCATTCCTTCACAAATGTTTGTAGAAGCAGTCTACATGACTAATGCTTGATTTTATACAGCTTTGGCCATGGATGTAAATAGAATACCTGAATTAAATTATTTGGAGTGGTGTCCCAATACTTATACGCAATATAGTGTATATATAATAAGAAATATTTCTGAACTCCCTAAAAAAAGTACACATCACAGTATTTGCATACACAAAAAAGGGGGGCAAAGCCTGACTGAGTTGCTTTAGGAGGTGTGACAATTCCTGAAACATGCTTGAAGCAGTTGACTAATCACAAAACATTGGTCCAGTTGACCAATCAGAGCACATTGCGCTTTTCAGAAGGAGGGGCTTCATGGTGACAGGAACTAAACATAACGTTACAGACAGATTGGAAGTAGATTGAAGGTGTGAAAAATAATGTGTTTTTTCGAACTGCAATATGTTCTTTTCTGGATGCTTTCATTTTGATAAAATGGTTTGCGAACACTTTTTTAGCATTGAAAGAAATAAATACATTATTTAGGATAATGTATTGTATGCATTTTATAAAGGCCAGTTCACACCGCAGCGACAGATGCCGACCAATGCAGAAAATTACAGATTACAGTACATCACTTGTCAGACATTCCACTGCGTGACAAACGCCGATTGAATGAGCAATGGCGACACACACACTGATCCAACAAAAACCCAATGAAGAGCATGTTGCATTTGGTCAGTGTCTGTCTGTGCAGTGTGAAGGCCTTTAGTTGTACTCACCAGGCCATGTACAGTCCCCACAGTAAGACGACAAGCTGGACAGCCAGATAAAGCACAAACCAGCGGTGGTTTCTCTCCCCAACGCAGTTCTCTATCCAGGGGCAGTGATGATCATAGCGCCGCACACAGTGCTGACACGTCTGGCAGTGTTTGGATCTCATGGGTTGCTATGTCAAAGTGTGCATAGTGTCCATTTATAATTGGTTCAATGTTCAAACAAAGCTGTTTTTCCTATGCTTGAATATATCATGTTTATTATCATAAACCAAAAAGAAAATGATAAAACCTACATTTAAATTGCATTTTCATTAACTAAAATAAAAATTAAAAATAAAGGAAGGTAACACTTTTTTAAATAAGGTCTCATTTGTTAACATTAGATAATGCATTAACTTTTTAATTTTACAGCATTTATCAAACTTAGTTTTTTAGTTAATAAGCATGTTCATGTTAGTTCAGTTACCTTAACTAATGTTAACAGATAATATTTTAATTTAATAATGTTTTAGTAAATATTAATATATTAGTCCCTATTATGGATTTTTGAAAATTACCTTTCATGTAGTGTGTAACAGTTCTAAGTGAATGAAAACATCCTGTAAAAGTTTTAAATTCTGAAACTGCTGCACATATAAAGTTATTGTCTCTCAAAAGTAAGAGTCGACGCTGAGTCAATTAAAGCTACACTGTGTAACTTTTTAGTTTACTCTTAGCTAAAAACACTTAGTTCTTTCAAAAATATATGTGCTCATTAATGTATATTTACTTCTTTCAAGTAATAAAGTATTCTCGTAAGTTTATAATATGCCATTGAAAATGCATACGGGTGAGGGGTTCGAATGCCGGTCGCCATGTTGCCCCTCCGTCTTGACAGTACATTAGCCAAAGAGGGACATACCCATAAATTGACCCTTCGCTAAGCCACGCCCGAATACCACCACAGGCCAATCGTGGCTTAGCAACCGTAACTAGGCACGGAAGGTCTGTCAAGCTTTCGAGCGAGGGAAACATGCCGATGCAAATCTGTGCGTATGGATTGTGCAATCTGATGCCTATCCTAAAAGTTTGGACAGATGGTGTATTTTTTTTTCCTTCCCCAAAACGTAAAACTGAAGGTAAGAAATACCAGCCTTGAATCAAGCTGTGTGTGTGAGACCCCATTCACAACGTTAAATGTCGTCAGGATTAACAAAAACACCTACGTTTGCTTCAACAAACTGAAAATACATGAGGTTTTTGACTGATGCAAGTTATTACATATGATGCAGTATATAGACTATAAAAAGAACTGTCTTAGCTTTATTTATTAGTTTTGTATTGTAGTTTTGTTTAGACAAAATGTGTGCAAATTAAGACCTTCATCATAAGGATTGTTGCAGTGGCTGTGTTTATAATATTAATAAAACCCATCATGTTTGAGAGACTGGCTTTCTGTTATAAGGTTTCAGTAAATGTGTGGTTTTTGATGAATGGCTCAGGTCAGAATCTCAGGCTAGTGCCAGGTCCAAGGAGTAGATTATAGACACACGACATGTGAGCAGTAGCCCGGTGCGCTAAATATAACGTTAAGCCGGAGAATCATTGCAAAGTTTTCAGGCTAATGTCTTGTGTTTATTCCACAAGATTTATTGATAAGTTGTTTGATTTATAATTATTTGATTATTTTCTCATTTTACTTCCCCTGTTGTGCATGAACATACATATGAGGCAGCTGCTGATTGCGCTGAGACCATAGGCTTTAGCTTCAATTTTATTGAAATTATTCTGTAATCGGTTGCATAATATGTCGCGGATATATCCCGCAAATACATACTGCAGTCCCTTTTTTCTTACTCGCTCAGATATTTCCCCTGTTCGCCAGAAATGACTAATTATCTCCTCGGAAATGTCTGACACCGGCGCATACATACTGTAATAGACGTGCCAGGCGCGAAAGCTTGACAGGCGTAGCAACAGTAACTACGGGGGGCGGGGCTTAGCGAAGGGTCAATTCAAGCTTCGCCTTTTGCGTTTTAACACTCGATGGCACCGTGTTGAATGTGAAGAGGGGGATTGCCATGTGAATCTTGGACTAAATCGGCCACCGTAGGAGTTAAAACGAAATCAGAATTGAGAGAAACAGAAACTATTATTCACTGGATGGTCATATACCTTTTCACCGCTAGATGGGGGAAAATATCACACAGTGTAGCTTTAAATAAATAGTTTTTCAAACGAGTCACATTAGCATATTGCCCATCCACTTTTTGCTTGCACTGCGCAGAGACCAGGGAAACCTTGAACACTGAAGGTGATACTGGATAGCATCCTGTCGAGAAGACGCTGTGTGATTTAAAATCAAAGTCATCATTAATGTCTTTACAGTGTGCACTATCGCTGAGCATTAGGAAGCCTCCAGACGGAGCTGGATTCAGTTAAGGTAATTGTATTAATTTCCGAAATTCACGCTGTATGCGTTAGACCAATCACAACAGACTGGCCAATTGACCAATTAAAGCAGAGCAGGCTCATGGTAAGGAGGGATTTGGAGAAACTGATGCATCCATTGAGTCGTTTAAAGGAGGGGTGAAATGCTGTTTCATGCATACTGAGCTTTTTACACCTTTAAAGACTTGGATTCCCATCCTAAACATAGACAAAGTTTCAAAAACTAATGTTGGACGTTTGATGGAGTATTTCTGTGTTAAAAATACTCCTACCTTCTCACAAGTTTCGGCGAGTTTTTTTCGAGTATGGGTCTACTTGACGTTAAATAGATCGGAAGGTCCTTGTATGGGCTGTACGGGCTCTTCTCCCGGTAGGGTGCGCGCGCGCGTAACTAGAGGGAGAGAGAGGAAATGCACGCTGTAAACAGTCTCTCAGGTGCAGATCCAGTCGTCCGTGAACACTTATGACGCGCCGCGCTCCACTTTATTCGGTGACGGATATGGGTGACGTCGAGCGACTTCAACGCTTCAGCACAGCATTCCGGGAAGGCAGCGCTGCATTTGAACCGATTTGAACGCAGAAATGACGGGAAGCTTCAAGGCATCGCTTCAGTCGCGTCGCAAAGTGGATTTCCACGGTCACTGCTGTCACAGGACTTCACCAAATCATACCAAAGAAGTGTGTTTTTGACAGAGCGGTCCCAGCGATAAAGGTTCGGTCCTGCTTTGGAAGCAGCCGGTGAGTAAATCAACTTCAAATGTCTCTGCTATTGGCTACCGTCGCATGAGTAAACATCAGTAAACGATACGATCGCGTGCTTCGTCATTCAAATGCGCTAACGGTTACTCCATTGTTGTTCTGTATAACACTAGTCTGACTCTGACGTGCAAAACCGTTTTGCTTGCTACCTATAAGGTCTAGTCACATACAATAGTCCATAAACCGAATCATGTCCTCATAAACTGCGCGTAAAGACACACAAAGGCCCCTAAATACAGTACATACCACAGAGACGGACATCCTGATGTTGCCGTTTCTCCTGTTCAATTTATTTCAGCCTCAGATTTGATTCTGGATCATTATCTGTATTAGCTGAGATAGCCACGGGTTTCTCCGCTTGAGGACGTCACCGCTTTGCGCGCTTGTCATTCTTTAGCTCCGCCCACACGATACGCCTCCAGGCGCTCGGTTTTTTCCGGAAAGACTCGGTACAGCCCATATTTCTTTTATAAATATGATAAAACTAAAGACTTTTTGGAGATGTGAAGGATGCAATACTACTCTATAGGTACTCAAGATTGACATGAGATTGACTGAAACTGAGTGTTTCACCCCCCCATTAAGAGTCATTGAACATTGTGGTGATATTGTGAGAAAAACTGTTTTTTGACTTTTGATACAAGTAAACCTGTTGTTGGAGTCTTCCAAAAACTAAATTATGAAACTTTAAAATAGGATAATAGGGGCACTTTAAGATTAACATTAATAAAGATTGCAGTAGATATACTAAATATACTAAAATACTAAAATGCAGTAGAAGTATTATTCATTGTAAGTTCATGTTAACTAATGTAGTTAACTAATGTTAACAAATGAATCCTTATTGTAAAGTGTTACCAAAAAACATTTACATGTCTCTGAAATAAAAATAGATAAAAATAGTAAATAATATTTTGTTTTCATTTTTGTTGCAGCATGTACTTAAACCTTTATATTCAACGATTTAAAGCTCTATATTTATGTAGTAAGTACATTTTTAATAAATGTCAGCGCACCTGTACCAGACAATGCCCACAGCGACGCAGCCGTATGGACTTGGTAGTCTGTGGAATCATATCCTGCGTTTCTTCTGCAATACCAAGTGTGAACTGAAATACAGTCAGATGGTGCATGTAGGATTACTATGTACAGTTGAACTTCACTATGGTAAACGTTATGAATCCTGCATTAAACTAATAAATCACGTATTGAAAAGATGAAATATTATTTTTGTTTACCGAAATGTCATGTGATCATTAACCGACATATTGTTAAATTATTGAAATATTAGCTTAAAGGGTTAGTTCACCCAAAAATGAAATTGATGTCATTAATGACTCACCCTGATGTCGTTCCACACCCGTAAGACCTCCGTTCATCTTCAGAACAGAGTTTAAAATATTTTATATTTAGTCCGAGAGTGTAGCCTATCCAACGCTCTCGGACTAAATATAAAATATCTTAAACTGTGTTCTGAAGATGAACGGAGGTCTTAAGGGTGTGGAACGACATTAGGGTGAGTCATTAATGACATCAATTTCATTTTTGGGTAAACTAACCCTTTAAAATTGCAGAGGTTACTTTAAGTCACAGAAGTTTGGATGATGAAAATGTTTGAGAACCCCTATATTAACTGACCTGCAAGTCACAGTCATCAGACAAGACAAAGCCAGGATCCATGAGTGAAACTGCAAAGTACAGCAACACAGACACCAGAACCAGCAGCACAAAGAGAACCGGCAGCGTGAGCTCCCCCGTCTCCTCCTGTTTGCGCAGGTCTGCACAGACACACAATAGTGTAGCAGATCAGAATAGAACATAATAGAACGTAATAGAGTGGAAAGGAGTATAGAAGTAAAATAGAACATAGTGGTGTGGACAGAGTGAAAGAAATAAGAATAAAGCATAATAGAGAGAAACAGAAGAGTAAAGAATAATACAAGTAGTAGTAATAATAGTAGAATAAGAGTAGAACAGAGCAAAACTGTTCAGATCCCATTTACGCCACATAAAGGCAACACAAAAGTTGAAATTATGTCATACCAAAGGCTGGAACACTAGGCATCATACTCTTCCAACTTGTAAATAGTTTCTGACCTTAACTGGGCATCATACACTAAAAGACTGAAGATCACACACTTACAGACTTTCAAGTCATGCCAAACACAACAGACATGCTTGATAATGTCTATTTTTGCATGACAAATGAAAACACGATTTTCTGTGGAATCTGTCAACTCTGTTTTCCCAAAACCTGCAGGCTAGCTTTACTTTCGGCAATTAGCAAAAGTCATAGAATGTATTCCAGCCTTAAGTAATAATTATAATATAAAAAGTTTAAATTATTAGCTAAAATGTTATCATGATGACAAAAGACGAATTTGTATGCTGTCACTGTGTATGACTTTTTGTTAGACGGTTTGTCATATTCTTTTACTTTTGTCAACTTTTTCTCAAAAGTATGTCAAAATTGTGATTTCTCTCATATTTACAAGTCAGCTCATAATGAGTTTCTCATCATTTGATTTTGTTATAATCTAGACTTTTGTCGTGACTTTTCATGTCATAATTTTGTGTCTCATAATAAATTGGTATTTGATCATTTTGACTTTTTTCATAGCTGAAAATATAACGTCATTAGAAGAAGTGCTAGAAAACTGGACCTTAAACACTCAGTGATACATAGATGTACCGGTGTGAAGCAACATTATGTACATTATGCAGCTGCTGTACGCATAAAATAACACTAGATGAGGCAGATACACTCACAGTACAATCATCTATTAAGAGCACTTACCAGTGTCGTGGAGGAAGAGAATCAACGTTATAACCCATGTCAAGATGACATGAGCGGTCCTCACCAGGAATCCTGATCCGAACACATTTTTGAACATCCTAGCATACTTCTATATACACCTAAGCATGCATCTGCATCTTATTCGCAGACTCACAGACCTATATAGGCAGCTAGCTGTGTTAGCCAGCTCATAAGAAACCTAGTTACATCCCAGCTGTCAAGTGAGCTCCTACGCGTCCTACGCTAAATTCCTGAACAAGAACCATTTAAAAAAGAATATGTCACCCTAGCTTGGGGCTTTATATGCTGCACGGTGCACATCTAACGCAGCAGGCTATATCATTGTAATGCAACCGAAGCGCGCTACTTCATTTAGACACTGTTTCTCTCGCTCTAATAAGCTTGTTGATGCCGTTCCGTTCCGCTGCTTAGACGTGAATCGGGTACATGTCACGTTTCCTATTGGTCAGCTGTGGTCATGTGACGTCTCAGCTTGAAACCATAGCTTTAAACTGAAATGCAAAGGAAACCCGAGGGGAAATAAAACAGTTGTATAAAATGAAATACACTTCAAACAAAAAGATTACATTTTTGTATTGTACACATTTTTATTTTATCATGAGTAAATTCTACTCTAACCTGGTGAAGAATTTCAAGTAACGTTCTTCTGAACTTATAATATTCATCAAAACAAATCCTGGAAAAAAATGTTTCATGGTAAAAAAAAAAATACAACTGTTTTTGAAATCAATAATGATAAGAAATGTCATTTGAGAACTAAATCAGCCCAGAACTAAAAATTGTGACCCTAGAGCACAAACAAAAAAAATCCATTTGAAATTGAGATGTATACATCCGAGTGAAAACTAAATAAATACGTTTTCCATTGATATATGTTTGTTAGGATAGGACAGTATTTTGCAGAGATACAACTATTTGAAAATCTGGAATCTGAGGGTGCAAAAAAATCTAAACTAATTTAAAAATTAATTTCCAAATTAAGTCATTAGCAATGCATATTACTACTACTACTACTAATAATAATAATAAATAAATATATTTATTTATGTACGGTAGGAAATTTACTAAATATCTTTATGGACCATGATCTTTACTTAATATCCCAATGCATTTTGGAATAAAAGAAAAATCTATAATTTTGTCCCACACAATGTACTGTTGGCTATTGCCACAGATATACCTGTGCAACTTATGACTGGTTTTGTGGTCCAGGATCACATTTTAGAATGATTTTTGAAGAATCCGGTGAAACTGAAGACAGGAGAAATGAAGATTCAGCTTTTTCCCAAAATTAATGCTTTTACTGTATTTTTTATTAAAAGGCAGACCTTTTTTTGGTTTGTAAACATCCCTTTCTTGACAAAATTTTCCAAAACATGATAGGATCCGCAGGAGGAATTTGAAAACACTATGTAGTTTGCACAAGGTTGTTGGCTTCATTCTCATCCAGTAGAAAAGGGGACTTCAAGTTCTTCTGTTTCAGCAGATCTTCAAGACCCTGTAAAACACAGCAGTTAAAATGTCTCCATGAGTCATGGAGGGTAAAATGAATAAAGGAGAGAAAGTGGTGGATTGTTACAGCTGTCTCTTGAGCTCTCTCCAGAGAACAGGAACACTACTGACATCATTCGCTCTGTTTCACTTCATGCTCCATCTGTTCACACTGGTTTGCTATCCTTTTTTCACTCTGTGCCTCAGGGTTAATCTGGTCTCTTTTTGCACTAACTAACATTTTGTAACTGAACGGCTTTTGTGTTAAACATGTTAACCTGATATCCAAAAACTGTATTAGCACCTCCAATATAAAGCAGTATTGTAAAAGTACTCCGATTTTTACCTCGCCAAAGTATGATACAAGTGGAGAGATTTCACAAATGGCTGGGAGGTCTCCATTCTGTGCCATACTGTAAAAGAAAGAGTAGACCAAGTCAGACATTCTAAAACCACACAACCTGCTGTCCATTTTAGGAACTGCCTCAAAATAGTTTATTTCTTTGCATGAACGAGTAAATTCCTTTAGGGATATTCCTTTCAGGTTAAGCCAGTCGGAAGGTATTGGAGTTGATTTTTTATGTCTAGCGCATATGCTGCTTTACATTTGGTGTAGAATAATTATAATATTGGAGGAAATTAACATTAACGGGAAATTATGTCAAATTATGACATTTACATAGTTAACTCAAAAAAAATAGTTCACTTTGTCATTTACTCACCCATAGCAAATGTGTTCATCCTTAGAGCACAAATCAAGATGTTTTTAATGAAATATTTCTGTCCCTCTATTGAAAGTCTATTGACCCAAAACATCCATAAAAGGATTGTTAAAAATAATCCATATGAATTGAGTGTTTTAATCCAAGTTTTCTGAAGAGACACGCTTGTTCTTGTGCGTCAACCAAGTTGGTTTCAGCTTCCATTTACCATATTTTATCGCTTTATGTACGTTTGCTGATCAATGTTTGTAAATGTGCATCAAATCCTAAATTAAATCTGTTCATCATATAAAGCGATTGTGTCTCTTTAGAAGACTTGGATTAAGCCTCTCGATTCAAACAGATTTCTAAAAGTTATGAACTGTCAATAGTCGATCTTCATTTGTCTTCCAAAGATGAACAAAAGTCTCATGGGTTTGGATTGTAAGTGAAGACAGAATTTACATTTTTTTGAAAAACCCTTTAAGTCATTTTAAATACGCTATATAAAACAACCTTTGGAAAAGGTGCCTTATTCACAAAGTAAATGACTTTATTTTCTTATGGATTTTTTTCTTACAGATGAAAGGTATTTTGTGTTACCACCTGTGTTTTGGGGGGATGGGTTTATCTTGTTCATCCAGGAAGTTTGCACCAGCTGCTAGAGCCCAGCGGTAATGCTGCGCTAACAAGGATCGGCGCGCTGTAGTCGGTGTATCCAGAGGTGCCCCATCAGCATTTTTCAGGGGTGAGAATTCCTCCTCTCTCAACACCTCAAAAGCAACGAATTTCCTGCAAGAAGAGACTATGGTGAATGAGATGGCGATACCCAAATTTGTCAACATTTATTTTAGCCAAACACACTTTGAGAACTGAAAGACGTCAAAGACAAATTTCTCCATTTTGATGCCATTGGGTTTGATTGGTTTCACCAGGTTTCCCTCTCCATCCACAAATGGCACTTTTTTGAGCGCCACATGCTGCTTCAGCTGACTCTCAAACTTTCTGCAAGGAGAAAGCATTGAAATACTGTAGGAATTATTTTGTACAAAGGGCTTTGTTAGATTAATGCATCGATAATTCTTTAACAAAATGCATGTATTCTTAGAGCGCATGCTTTTTAGGATTAGCCTTGATATTAGGCATCCTATTCCTTGTTATTATAATACAGTATAACAAAACATTATTATTGATTATATTATAGCAAAAAAGCCTTTTATGGACAATGGTTGACTTCACATTAATGAAAATGCAATTGTATATTAAAACTGCATTGTTGATGACATACTCAGCCACTTCCTTTAAGAAGCCTCGGGTAAAAAAGTGGTTGCAGATGTTCCCAGCACTGAACAGAAGCTCTCCTCCTGGGCCTCGCAGCTCTGAGGTCTCTGGTCGGATCTCGCTATACTCGATCACCTGATACAGACCGTCAACACGACATACCACTCCAACAGGCTCTGCAGGATAGGCCTTATCCACCACCTGACCAGAAAAGAGGTAAACATAGCTATTTGGGTGCAAAAACAATAAAAAAATATAGCTGCAAACAGCTATTATCGGGCCAAGAGCAAAGAAGCAGTTAAGAAATGGCAGCAATAAGACCTATTAAGGTGATTTTAGGCAAAATAGCTGCAAAAACTGTTTTTATTTATTTTTTAAATACAGTAAATAATAATGATTTAATGGTTTATAACTTTCGACCATAGGTAGCAGTGTTACGAAATGTATGTGGTATGGTCAGAATAAGGGAACAATGACACATGCAAAATTTGGTTTCAATATGTCAAAGAAGGGTGACAATATGGTGTAAATATGTCATTGCAGACATATAGCCTCAAGAGTAGCCTGACAAGCCAGAACCACATCAAGATGTTTGGTCTGGAAACTCACCATGTCAGGGCTCAATTCGAGGGGCGGGATAAACGGTTGTCTTTCAAACTCCCTCTGCATGCGACAGGATAGCACTACAACCAACCAGAGCAAAGTGAAGCGGAGCTAGTTGATAGATTAAATTTTCGCCGTATCCGGTCGGCCAAACTCCGAACACATCTTCCCGTTTTAAGAATGACTTCAGTGCCGTTCTTTGTTCTTTTCTCAGAGAAAAGCTTAACTCCAAGTCTTCCAGAGTCGCGGTCAAAGCTGATTCGAAAGACCGCCGTTCGCCAGCGTTTGTATTTACTAGTAGCACGCAAGCGCAACTCTGCCGTCATTATGTTAAACCCCGCTCACCTACTCTATACACGATGTGATTTCTAGGCTACCTCAGGCGGCCTTATCAGTATAACTATGGAGCACATGGTGTTACCGTCTTAAACTTTTGAGCACCTTAATGGCATGGTAATGACTACACGTTTTGTAATGACACACCAATGCATTCATAAAGTATAGCATTAGCATTTTAAATCATAACACTGCATTGAAGTCAATGGGAATTTCATGTTTTGTTCTATTATAGCGCCACCAAGTGGCACAATCTCACCATTTTTTATGTGTCCTCAGAGTGAGCCCATACACACGTGTCGACTTTGGTGAATTTTTTTGTTGTTGAAAAAACACATAAACATGACTGACACCTGACTTTGATTGGATTTTACTACCCCTTACTATCAATATTTTACAACTTTTTTCACACCTTTAGTGCTTGGTCCATAAAAATAAACCAATAATGGTAAAAAAAATAAAATAATTGGTAGTATATATATTATTATTAATATTTTTTTTTTTTACCTTAGCACCACAGTCTGCTCCTTTGTTAACACAAAAGCCAATAAAGACTGGGTCAGCCATTTTCACCAATATGTTGTCCACACAGTACACGTGAAGATACTCCACACCCCTTCTCTCCATGTCCTCTAAAATCTTGTTGTCCACCAGGGCACGATAGAGGCCGCCGTTTCCATCTAAAGAGGACAAGAAAAATAGAATTTATACCCATTTTTTATTTGATTGCTTTATGAACTATCTATTACTAATAAATAAAAATATATTCCTTCTGAAACCAAACAAATCATCTTTGACCTGGTGCCATGGCTATTTTGTTTTTCTTCTCCAGGATGACCTTTCCATCAAAGCCTACTGCTGGTATCATCCTTTGCTCAAACATCACCACATTGGATGGACAAAGACCAAAATATTCATTGTCCCTGAAGAACTTCTCAGTGGGTCCCAGGGTGAATTCACTTGTCATTATATACCTAAACACACAGACAATTCAATGTTCTTCTTTAATTTTGAGGTTGTTTATGAATAATTAATTTGGGTTTCTTCAACTATAAGCACTGTCCCTGGGGTAACATCTTTCTTTTTATGTAAAAAAACAAAACAAAAAATGAAAACAGAATATATTAATTATTACTAAATTTGATGTATTAGTAATTTCCACCATAAAAAGCTGTTAACCATTATACATTATTTGAGATGTGGTTGAACTTTTATTTTCTGCACCAGAAAAAAAGGACCCGCCAAAATTACACCCACAGGGCCAAATGTGTTTATAGTTGCAAAAACACCCACATGTGAACTGCAACTAAAATAACCATACCATGGTATTGTGCATTTACAACCATGCTTCACTTCGGCCAGCTTTTGCACCTTCTGGATACGCTCAGCCTGGATCTGGTACAGGGTTTTCCCACTTGGAAGTCCAACATTGTACATGCCCTTGGGATATGCCACTCCAAGTCGAGTCCCCTGACCACCAGCTAACAGCAAAACAGCCACTCTGCCCTGTGCAATCTGCAATAACCCTGAAAAAAGAAGTATTTTACATTTTACAACTTTTGAACACACTGCAACAGTATTGTACATTGTTTTGAACCTTGAGAGTCCAAACGAGCTCTAGTACCTTCATCACCCCACACCTGAAGTGTTTCTTTGTCACTTTTACGCACACTTCCAATGAACTCTGGAGGAACGGGCTCCATCCGCTCGTCTAGACGGCCGTCAGCGCTCGAGTGTCGGCTTGCAGCAGCTGCAGCTGCTCGGCAATGCTCGAGTAACTCTTCGGGTTGAAGCTGAGATATCTCCACCAGAATTGTATCCCTTTCTTCCGAACAAAGTTCATCCCAAAACTGTAAAACATGGCTCTGCCCTGCAGTAACTAATCTCGCTTTAGCTTCCTCGAAGGACAACATCCTACAAGAAGACATTGACGATATGACAACAATCGCCCAGTCGAGTCCGGATCCTGTTTTCACTGCCTGCAACTCGTGACCAATGTGCGGTTCGTACAATAAACATATCGCTAGAGTTGCATATAATAGTTGAAATAACAGAAAACCACTGTCAAGGCGTCATTTGGTAACTCCCCTTAGGCATAGCTGCTGACTGACTGCGTTTTAAAACCTAGCAAGGTGCCTAGCTAGCAGTTATTTTACCAAAAGCTCTTTACTTGCAACTCGAATCAGTTTTGATATCAACGTCGACCAGCGCAGATCTGACTCAGAACGTCCCAAATGCTGTCTTGGTAGGTAGCACAGCAGGTTTCTAAACACTGCCAGAATTTACATAGGACCGCGGAGTGACTTCCTCAGTCAGTAAACCGCGGTCATGTGATTAGTCCTGCTAGTCTGCTGAGTCTCTCTCCAACTTCCTCCTTTCCCTGTGAGGAATTACTTCACATCAGAATTCAGTTAAATGCAAAAATGTTTTGGGTAAAATCCATCTTCCAACTTACCATGTACATATTTAAAACAGAAAAATGTGTTGTTATATTCAGTTTTTAAATAAACTTCCAAAAATAAAGTTCCATTTGAAAGAGAAAAGTAACCAATATGGTGGAACGTACGTCCCATATAAACACCATAAACTGTAAAAAAACAAACAAAAAAACACTCAACTTCCATTAACAGAATCCAGAATAACTTTATTTAACAGTTATTGTACAAACATAAATATTTCCGCTCTACATTCAGTTTCTGCATTCTATAGAGTACAGTTTGTTTCTTTATTGTCCAGTAAACATTCTTGCATTGATATGCAGATCTCAGCATCAACTAAAACAGATGTGTCATCACATCTATGTTTTGCAGTACAGATATTTGGATATTTTATTAGCATATATGCTTATGATATTCAGGGGACCCCAGCAATTGTACATTTTGGATACATACATGGCAAACGCTGTGCATTTACACTCACAGAAGCCTCAACACGGCTACCAAACAGCCGTACGGCAAGGCAATAGATTACAGGCAGTCTCAGTCAGAGCGGCATTCCTTGATTGTGTTGAACGCCACAAACACACACAAATCTATAGCCTTCAGTTTCAGGACAACCGCACAAATGGGTCTGGCCCAAAAGTTCAGAGCAGTCCAAAGATTTCTCCTGTGAGAAATGTTCAAAGGTGGTGCAAATTGCAAAACAAACAAAACGCAAAAAGCTGCATCCATTGCGAGGAAAGCAATACAGCTTTTAAAGCCCTGTAAAGACTCTACAGTGCAATTTGCGCATATTCAGAAAAGACACATACATGCATTACAAAGACTGAATTGATTCAAAGGGATCTGGGCCACAGCTGAGTTTAGTTTCACTGCCATCAGGACACAGAACAGGGTGTTTGCTATTTTTCACTGATCTAAGGCAAACTGCTAGGCCTGCACAAACTCAGTCACACAAGATATGTATATGCAGATATCAGTACCAGAGCTCAATAGAGACGAGTCTCAGGAGTCACATCTGCACGGGAGTATCAGAGACGGCTAAATTCTCCCTGAGAATCAAATCTTTAGAAAAATATTTCAGTCATTAACACCATCTCCCTACATTTCCCCCAGAGTCTAAAAGCAGCTTTATTTTAATTATAAATAAGGCAACTATATTAACACTATGGTAGAACTGCAAAGGGCAACAACCCATTGAACTGGAGGGTTTGGGGCTTCACATGAAGGAGCTTTAAGTGCAAATGTCAAAATATTGGGGTGCCTATCCTGACAAATGTCATATCCAAATACACAAGATAATAATTGCAGACTGCTGCAGGGTGGAGTCATTAGCAACTACATTTTCCAAAAGAAATCCTAACTTATACCGCTTTAGTGTTTTCTTAATAAATAAAAAAAAGCCCCCCCCCAAAAAGCCTGATACAAACATTCAACATAAATGCTGAAAAATGATATTACCTTAAATCACAACCACTACAACTACTGAATATCATTCCATTATAAATCCTCCTAAAAATTCAAGTCTGGTTTGTTTTTATTAAAATAAAGTGCTTAAACATGTTCCTTTACTAGAGTGACTTTAAATCAGTGTTATAGTCACGTTTGAAATGTTTGCAAACTAATACTGATGAAATGTTACATATTTTACACTGCAGTTTTGCAGATAATTTATCAGTGAATGAACCAGAAGTGCTTTAACTGTAAAAGCAAATCAAATAGTAGCGTTTCTTTCTCCAACTTAAGACCGTACGGTGACATGGAACTCAACCCACCACATTTAAAATGATGCTGAATTCTCAAACCCATCATTTTATTCTCAAACTGACCCAAAGTGTTGTTGTTTTTCTTTTTAACACTTGATTAGCTGCCAAATCACCATTAGGAGTGTGTGCACATGTCTAGTATTCTTAATTTTATAGTCTTTTTTTATAGTACCCTTCATTCTAAATGTAATAAACAACATTTAAAAAACAACAATGAAAAGCCCTCAACAATATTATTTGGACCATTTGATGAATACGACCTTGTTACACTCTGTAAATTGATGTCAAAACTGGCATGTCAGTTAAAGTAATAATACAAGTAACAAATTCTGTAAGTGAATGCAAGCATGTTGGTGATCTTATAAGTGTCGCTGAAAAGCCCTTTATTACTGAACACTGCCATCCAGTGGAAGAATCGAGTCAGTGATCTGAAAGGGCTACACCAGGATTATTAGCATCAACTTTACCAAAGCCTTTAGCACATCAAATTCCAGTTGTGCGGTTTAAATGAATAAATTAACAGATGAAGTGTTATTTACTTAGAGAAAAGTTACATATACTAAATGCTTTTGTAAACCTGGCTCTGAATCCATCAGGTGTCTGGCTCTTCCCTTCTAAAAAGAATATCTTGCATATTCTTGGTCCCGACTTAAATCTAACAAATTACAACCTGGTGACCAAACATGATCTCAGGATTGGAATAAAGGAGTGTTGGGATCCAATATAGATGCCAATGATGTGCTCACATTTGACTTGCAGCTAGGATTTTACTTTTTGCCCTGTTGTAATATATTCCAGTTACTCCTCCATTCACTGATCAAAGTCAAACCTCAGAGGTCTTTGACACTAAGGTTTCTTCTTCCCATCATACAAGCTCCTTCTTGGCCAAGGGTTGCTACACTTTCCCTTGTGAGCAAACCGGCCATCTTGGACGATCTCTTTCACTGGTCCGAAAGAAAAGTTGAGAGGGGAAAAACAAAAGCCAGTTTAAATTTAACAGTCTTCAGGTTCCTCTCACCGGGACTGGACACCAAGGGTGATCTTTAGGTTCTCATAAACCACGTAGCTGATGCTAACAGCAGGAATGACCTTCATAAAGTTGGGTGCCAAGCCTCTATAGAGTCCAAATGCACCCTCCGTCCGTATAATGTGTTTGAAGAGACCAGTCATGGTCATCTGAGGGCTGCCTTCCTGAGAAGCTGCTAACCGATGGGGAACGAGAACAAAACGCAAGTGAAAATAAATCCATTAGACTGGGATAGAGAAATAATAATAGTTTACTTAGTGAATGATAATAGTAGTAAACATTTAAGCCTTTTAATGATGTATTTGAGAGTTTAAAGACTTACCTTGAGCCTGCATACGAGTCCTTACTAAGGCTAATGGGTAGCTCGCTAACTGTCCACAAGTACTAGACATTGTACCACAGGCGAGCAGCACAAACACACCCGGATCGGCACTGTCCGTAGCAAACCTCTGCAGCCACGAGTTCTTTAGTGTCTACAGATTAAAAAAATATTATAATATTTACAATCAAATCAATTTTAAATGCATTGTCCAATGAACTGAACAGAATGAAACTAGTATTGTGGTTTTTTTTTACAACAAAGACTTTTTAAGTCATTGGCATTGTAGGCAACCATTTGACCATTTGTAAGCAGAATGGGAAGTTGTCCAGCTCTATGCATTACTTTTTTCTTTTTTTTTTACCAAGCAGCCTTAATGTCTCATCATGACCTCATTACATTTTAACGAGGAAGGCATGGTATGTTGCATTTAGTTATTCCAACCACTGAATAATCTGTCCGAAAAATTATTATATTACATAATTGTAAGAAATAAAATATAAAACATTAAATATAAAATATTCAGGAAAGTAAGAACATTTTTTGTAAAAATAAATAAATAAACACATGCAGCTTGTTAAACATGTTATTTTAGCATTATTTACTGCAACCACAAGTCTTTAATCTTTAATCTAAATGAAACAAAAGGTAATTATGATGAAATCATGATAACATACATTTTATTAAATAAAACAAAACATTATATATAAAATATATGAAACATTCAGAAGGTAAAAAATAAATAAATGTAGCACAATGCTATTTTAGTATTATTTCTATACCTTCATAAAATGAATTTATAAAATTCATGTTTTGAATAAGCTTTTATTTTTATATTTTCATTTGAGTGCTTTTTCAATTTTATTAGTTTTATTTCCGTTTAAGTCATTTTAGTACTTCAACAAATCAAATTTATTTCAATCAATTGAACCTTTTTAATAGTTTTAGTTAACAACACTGATAATTAAAGTATAGTCCTTTTGTTTTTATTGTGTAAAGGCTTACCTCATAAACAGCCAGGTCTATTCCAGCATAAGGGATGATACCCAGCATATTTGGAATATAACCCTTGTAGAAGGCGGTCATACCCTCCTTCTTAAATATACGTTTAGCACAGTCCACGATGCCATAGTACTGACCCGTCCTTCCCAGGGCAAGACGAGTCTTCAAAACCTTTAAAATCACACAAAAGTGTTTTTGTTTAAGGTCCAAGAGATCTGAACAAAGCAATGCTCTGTTTGGTGTAGAAAGCCATCATCAGAACTTGATTTGGTTTCAGATTCTGGGATGACAGTTAGTTATGGAAAACTATGGAAGCAATTTTAAAATGGTACATTACAGTACATGATAATGCATGGGAGGTCTAGTGAAAGTTTATGGTTTATAATTATTATTTAAAAGCTTTTGTTTTCTCAAAGCATTGCTCAAGCTTTATTCTTAAATGATTGTTTATGTTCTTACCTCCATGGGATAGATGCTGCTCTGGGCAATCGCTCCTGCTAGAGACCCAGCAACCAGCCTCTCCAGGATCCCCAGCGTCTCCTGATTACTGCCAATCAGACGCTTAATCTGAAGAACAGGGCAAGAGAGCTTTAGAAATCACAGATAGCACAGCTGGGAACAACATACAAGGTTTTATTCAGTTTTTTTTTCTGGCTAAAGACCTTTTCACACACAGTATGATAACTATTAAGATAACTATAACAGCATCCACACCAGCGGACGATATCGTTCCGTTTATTTTAAGCGTGCGACACAGTTTTGTGGTCTGTCGCTTTAAATGCTCGAGCTCTTTAAAGCAGGATGAATTCTGATTGGCTGAAGGAGGAAATCTGAAAGTGATTCCAACAATAGTTATAGTTATGTGTGTACTTCTTTTATATTTTGAACTATTTTTTAAGAACTATATCTTTATTGTTATAGTTATCCTTGGTGTGAATAGGCCTTAAAGCTTTTAAGAAAAGTAAAGTATGACAATAGTGTAAATCAGAACAACAAAAATCAACAAAAGACATGCAACTGTTTGTTTACGATAAATTTTGGTTAATGTTCTTTAAATATCCAGGATTTTGTGTTTCAAATGGCTATGCTATATATAACATGTTTATTGTTTAAACAACAAGCTACCTGCTCATATGCCATGAACTTGATAGCAGATTCGGGTGCAATCTTCAAAACGTTGATACCGTTCCCTCGCCACAGTGACCGAATTCCACCCTCGCGGACCATTTGGGCGAATCCTCCGGCCATACCCATGGAGTTGCTGCGGGACGCGTGGACCTGCCAACACCATTCCAGTGGTGAGACATCTCAGTTTGCTCATAAATTATTTCATTAAGGCATTTTAAGGAACATTTACACCAGACAAGAGGTTCAATGTTCCATGCAATCTTATAAATTCAACATACTGAAGAATTTAAAGAAGAAGAACTTTAAAATCCCACAATCCAAACTGAAACTAGGCTATTTCTAACCCACTGAGGCACTCATTCAAAGTTTAATCAGAAACATGAAATGTATGTTTCCACAAACATATTAAGCAGCACAACGGCTCAGCATTTATAATAATACAAATAATTTATTGAGCACCAAATCAGCATATTAGAATGATTTCTGAAGGATATTGTGACACTGAAGACTGGAGTAACGGCTGATGAAAGCTTAGCTTCGACAAAAGAATAAATTACAGTTTAAAATGTATTTAAAGTGAAAACCTTTATCTTAGATTTTAATATTTCAGTTTTACTGTATTTTTAAAACAAATTAATGCAGCCTATAATGAGTGTACATGAGAGGTGACCATGAGAAATATATGAATAAAATATAAAGATAATTCATATAATATATGTTTTCCACACTTAAAATGTATATTACTGAGAAATCATATGATGTGTGCTATGTTCTAAACAGGTCTCATACCTGCATGAGCACTTTGAGACGGTCCAGAGGTGCGGTACAGGTACGGGACACAGCACCTGCTCCTCCTCCTGCTACCAGGTGGCGCCACCACATGCCTGTTTTCTTCTCCTCAGCTGTAAACTCATCAGGGACTATCATACTTTCCCCTACATCAAATATCTGTACAGAGGAAATGACATCATGTAGAGTGAGAACATAATAAATGGACAATCAACCAGTTAGGTGATATATCATTAGTACTAGAACGATTCGAATGTATACCAAAAGAAGAGAGATATCTAACACTTTTTCACCATGGGTATTTTTAAATTTAGCTGGGTCTTTTAGTTCTGTTTTTATCATTAATATACTGAATTTATGATAACATAATAAAAGATAATCTGACATTACTCTTTAAGTTAAAAGTGACTTATCTGTTCACCTGGGTATAGGTGCTAAAATATCTACCTCTCTTGTGTAAAAAAGGTCAAGTCAGTGACGTCAAAACACGGTTGATCTGTTTAACAGGATCAGCTGGATCACAGTGACCCCCTTTTGTCCCATTCAAGAGTACTTCAGGTGAAAGGAAACAAATTTAACTAAGCAGGCTTAGTAGGACAGGACTGAATGACTGAGGTGAAAGAGCATCTCCAGTGTGCAGTGTACGTCAGTGATGCAAGTAAAGGGAATTTACACAATAAAAAGCCCATAAAAAGTACCAAAACCTCCTAAAAGGAAGCTGGGAACTATGATGCAGCCGGTGCGGTTTTGTTTTTACCGTGGAGTGTTTCCAGTAGAGGATGATTTCAGGAATGTTCTCAGCAGGGTGAAGCAGGTGGTAATCTCTCCACTCATTCCAGTCAATTGTCATCGTACCATTTTTATCCATACTATTAAAAAAAAAAAAAGACAAAAAAAGACCAAAACTAAATAATACTGTATGTACATTTTTTGTAGGAAATTTTTGGCTCTGGGTAGCAGCTGCTGATTTAAAAAATAAATAAAGACCAGCTTACAATTTCTGCTTAAAATATAAGCACTTGGATAAGAAACTGCTTAGACCTGCATAACTTCTACCAACATTAATCATATACAGTCAAGCACCTAGAAAATACAATTATTCACATGCAAAAATGCCTCAGACATTTTATTTTGAATTCCTTCTTTAATAATTAAGTAAGTTGTCTTTTGATAAAAGTTCTATTACTGACTTTCAAATACCCATAAATCATTAGCTTATTCGGTATATCAAAAGCGTCACTCATATCGGACAAAACAGCTTCAAAACTGAGAGAGAGAGAGAGAGAGAGAGAGAGAGAAAGAGAGAGAGAGAAGCCACCCCAAAACTGTTGTAACTAACCAATTACCTCAAATATGCTAAATGCAGTCGCACAGATGAAACAGTAGATGATATGCGAATGCAGAGCAAGGCAAACATGCAGGGAGAAGACAACTACTTACTACATTATAGGGGCACATATATGACCCCTCCTTATTCTGATAAGATGAGCAGAGAGAGAGTGGGTGTGGGATCACAAGAAGGAAAGAGTGATAAAGAGACAGAGTACGATCATAGACATTTACACACATACACAGTCACACAGACAGAAAATAAAGAAATAACTTATTATAGTAAGTGTGTCTTTTAATTTGTATACTTGTTGCTGTTTTTTTGGGGGGGGGGTGTTAAAATGAGCACTAAAAAAAGCTTTTGCAATTGACTGGTCAAATAAACTGCTGAAAAATAAGAATCAGGAGACTAAACTGTGCTGGTTCAGGTTTCTCAGTCACCTCAACAGATCAGTCAGGTTTGAACCATTCACTGGGAATAAAGACTTAAGAGAAAGAGGGAGATTTACAGATAAAAATCCGTTAAACATATTACCTCTTAAGGATCTTTTCAGCCTGTTCCTCTGATATATGAACCCCGAGGTCTCTTAGTGACTGCACAATCTCCTGTGAGTCTATGTGACCTGCCGATTTAAAAGAAAACGTTATGAAACAATTTTCATGAATTGAGAAATAACATTTTCCTTGACTTATTGACATACAAGTAGTCATTGTACAATTGAAATATCCTTTAAGTTTCAGGTCTCAAAACTTCCTTGTTAGTCCAAAAAGTCCTTGTTAGATTTCGGATTTTGTCTAAACATGACGTGATATTTTGATGAAACCTCTGCAGAAGATCAACAGTCTTCTACATCATTGTCTCTTTAGCTCCGCCCACCGATTTGCACATTTCATGTAGTAGTAAAATACAAGAGAGACAAAAGGATTACTCTAAAGACTTTCTTGTGATTATAACATTAAGAAAGCGTGGATGAACTTTATTTTTAAAGAAGTAACGAATCACGTCAGTAAGACACTGTTCAGTAATTCGGTTAGGTTTAGTTGAGTTTTTTCTCTCATATTACAAGCACACACAGATTTTGTTTTTTTATTACATACATATACATACCACACTCTGACATCCATACTAACACACACACACACACACACACACACACACACACACACACACACACACACACACACACACACACACACACACACACACACACACACACACACACACACACACACACACAGCTGCATAATTTATCCAATTGGCTTTATAATATGCATAAGCAGAAAACGGAAAACATTTAGAAACGTTTTGTCCAAAAGGCGCTGAGAGGAAGTATTTTGTGTACCTAGTGCAAAATAGTTTTTTTTTTTAAGGAAATGGGGAGAAATATTAAAATTCCAACAAAAATGCACACCTGTGGCAAATTGTAGGCAGTTAGCATTAACACATGTAAAGTTATCAACAACAACAAAAAAAAACTGAAAAAGCCAAAATTATCCATAAGGATGCACAAGGGTAAGTGAAAATGTAGACTCATTTTAAAAGTGTGATTTCTAGACCTGGAAAATTGTAAATATTTCTAGACTTTTTTTTTTTATAGGGTACAAATTGTACTTTTTTTCTAAAATCCTTATCCAGTAAATCAAGAACTGTAAAAGTTACAGCGCCTGAATATTGAATACAATATTGAATATTGTTTGAAAACTGGTGAGCCTTGGAGTTTAAAAAGGTTGAGATTCTCTGATCTAAAGACACTAAGCACGAGATCTATTTTTTGTAAATGTACTGATGTTACATGACACATGCAAGTCTTTTTTTACATTGGTTTGTTTTTCAGCAAAAATACATCTATAATTCATGGCAATGCTCATAAAAACTTACCATCGTTCTTTTTGTCAAGACTCTTGAAGACCAGCCTCAGTTTCTTCTCATGGTCTCTCAGGTAGTGCACAAACTCCTCAAAGTCCAGCTGACCATCCAAGTCTTTGTCTCCAGCCTTGACAACTTTCTGAAACACATATACAGAAATCAACATCAAAACCTCCAGATAGAATCAAATTTTTTGAGGACAGTGAGGTCGTGTTGTTCAGGGTGTTTAATGGGGCACTAGGGGCAGACATATGGCCTTTGTTTGTTGAAGATAGTATTGAGTGGAGCATGTTGAACATTCTCATGACCATCAGCTTTATGAGGCCCATCTTGACAACGTTTGACCTTTAGGACACAAGCTGTCTGAACCATTGAGCAGCAAATAATTGGAGGTAATGGAAGGAGATGGAAAAGAAGAATTAATCTTTAACCTCCTGAGGTGTTCTGGAAGGACAGAAACAAAAGGGAATGCGTTTCCAGTTTTAATGGCGAATCAGGCACATAGCGTGATTCCTGGCTGATGTTGCTCCGACAGTGCGTGTACCTTATAGGGTGACGAAATTATTGGTCTGTCCACTACCAAACTTTTTCAACTGCAAGCAGAAAAATGAACACCACACCCAGCAACATCAGCACTTTATAATGAGCCACTGAAAACTTGAACACTGAGTCAGATTATTTATGTTTTATGTTACTTTCCATTATGAGATTAGGGACTAGTGCATAATGACACCTTAGGGAAAAAAAGAAAGAAAAAAAAAACTTTCTTTAAAAAAACAAACAAAGAGAAAATCACCTCTACTGTACACAGACTACAGGAACTCATACCCACACAATCTAGAAATGAAATCTTTTTTTTTTTTTTTTAAATCTATACTTATTATATAGTACATGTTTTATTTCAAATTTTGGTAACACATGGTCCAATTCTCACTATTGCTTATTAGCACGCACATTACTAAAATATTGCCTTTTTATTAGTACTTATAAAACACATATCAATGCCTTATTCTGCATGACTTTATTCGACATTTCTAATCCTACCCAATACCTAAACTAACTAACAATTAATAAACCGTACGTAGGAATTTATTGAGGCAAAAGTCATGGTTAGTTACCCTAATCTAAAGTGTGACCTTAATGTGTTATAGAATATAATTCTTCATATTTTTTATAAGCAAATATGATAACAACAACAACAACTATAATCATTAGTTGATCTTTATCTTTAATCAGAAATTGTGTAATCAGTAATCAGAAGCCATTCAGAATCAACAGTCTAATGTGCATCATTTCAGACCGTCAAGAACACAGGCCTCCTGCCAAGTCTCAAATAGCTCTGTCAGTGTAAAGTAGCTTAAAGATAGCCGTGATCTTCACACACTTAATCCGGACAATGCAATGACTCAACTGCAGACAAGTGGGTCATGAGAATGGAAACAAGATTTTGGAGTCATTAGCATAAATAATAAAGTTAGTTTACAACATCTACTTATAGATTTTTGATGTCTAAGTCATTTAGGCATACGCATCAAAGTGAGCTCAAAACTTGTAAAGGACACAGGAAGAGATTCTACACGCAGTTCAAACACGGAAGTAAAATAATCTGGATTAAATTGATTCATCTCGTTACAAATTAAGTCTTGACACGAATGGTCAGGACACACAGACCTTGGGCTCATACTGACTTTTTTTTAACTTTTCTGTAAAACAACAAACTAAAACCATTTAAATCATTTTCTGTAATTGTGTAGGAAACAATGCTGTTTTTTGTGTGTTTTTTTACGTAGAAAATTTGAAATGTCAAAGTTCTAAAATTATTGATAACTATATAACTAAAATTTTAATTATAATTTAAAGCTAAATAGAAAACTGTAAAATGACAAAAAATGAAAACTAATTCAAAATATTAGCAAATAAACAATGCAACAACTGCTAAATAACTAGGCTACAAATTAAAATAATTCGTTATTACATAGAGAAACACGACACAGTCTTTTTTTAAACATAATAATACAGATAACATACCTTTCGCCATTTCCTGTAAGAATCGAACTCTTGTGATGGAAGAAATAAACTCAACTTGAAAAGAGACTTCAGCTGTGCTGGTAAACTATCAGACTCGAAATACTCAAATTCAATCGGTTCTGAGATATGGACAGGCACGTAAAGACACAAACACAACATGTTCACCTAAAAAAAAAATATATGAAAACTAAAAACTTATGGCAAGGAAAGAAAGATGCATATGTACACAGATCTTGACTGTTCTTTAAGCCATCAGGACTACAATGCCGGTATTTCTTACACATTAGGGAATTAGGGGACGCATTCATCCCGCCCATTTTGTGGCTTGAACTGCAACCTGCAATGTGATTGGCTCAAGTCATTCACAGAATTACCTTCAAGCCTTATTGGTGAATCATTCTTAAAGGTGACAGTGATGCAACTGCACAATTCTGGAATATCCACATACTTGAAGTAAGTAAAACAGGCAGAATTGTATTTAATAAATAATCTAATTCAACAAAAAACAGCAATAAAACACCACACTTCCTCTGAGACCCTATAATAGCAATACTTAATTTAAAACATATTTTAACAGAAATCTACAATGAAGTTCTAAAGTACAATAAGGTTCAGCAACAACTAATTAGTGCAA
This sequence comes from Pseudorasbora parva, assembly GCF_024679245.1. Lineage (NCBI taxonomy): Eukaryota > Metazoa > Chordata > Actinopteri > Cypriniformes > Gobionidae > Pseudorasbora > Pseudorasbora parva. The sequence continues at coordinate 38,737,480 of NC_090174.1, forward strand.
GTAATGACCATTTACAGAGCTGAGCGGTTTGTGATTAATCTGGTTGGTCTCTAGAGATAACAGAAAAATCAATCTGACACACATTGTAATGGTGTACTCCTGTCACTAGCACATGACCTTTCTCTGATTAGACTGATCAGGTGAAATATTTCTGACAAAAATATTTAATGAGCAGCAGAGGCTGTAACCAACTAAAGATCATGTGAAGCAATAATTTAGGGGAAAACCGAGCAAATTTTACATGCGTAAGAGACTTTGCTGAGAGGTGGGTAGAATTGCACCAATTCAGTACTGGTTATTAGATGTTTGCCATGTGCAAACAAATGTCTGCTGAAATATCTGAAATTATTTCATTATCTGTTGAGAGACCCATGACATGAAGACTGACTAAAAAATATCAATAAAACTTGACATGAATTTGACAACAACAACAAAAATGCTTTTTACTCATTTTCTAAACGAGGACATGTGAAATATCACCCATACCTCAGTTTTGATCAGATCTTAGCAGAAAAGACTTGCAATAATGTCACCCATATATAGCAGGTCAGTTCAGAGTAAGATTATTAAAGACTTTAAACAAGTAGTTTTTTGTTTAAAGTGGTCATTCTCTTTGTAATACCTGCTGGAGATCCTTAGGAGGCGCCACCATAATTAGCACTGTAGTTTTCCTTGTGGATACTGTGCTCTTTTCTTGACCGACTGAATCTGTCTGTGTACTTGGTTTCTTCTGGCCTTCTTTTACTGTAACGTCTTCTACGTTTCGTTCCTTAAGTTCATCAGGTGGCTCTGTGGTACCCTGCTCGGACGCGGTTACTCCCGAAAACCACTGGGTAAGGGACGACCACAGTTCCTTGAGCATCTTCATGAAGTCCGTTTACTCTTGATAACTTACGAGTTGGTGTATTGACTATCAATTTAAGTCTACAGATGTTTTAGTGTATAATGTGTAGTGTATAGAGACAAACTACTTAGGCTGTCATGTGTGAGTCCAGGAGGATGAGGGCAGATGAGGACACAGCCACACAATTTCCAAAGCTCACTGGCATATCCGACAGCGTTTCCACAGTAACCCGGTGATCAAGTCAAAACTTTGAAAAGCAGTTGATGACTAGTTCCAATCAACCTCTTCAAAACCATCTCTTCTCCAACCTAAAGCATCTTTCCGAAACAAATTGTACAGGAAAGTTTCCTAAAACATTTTCTTTGCTGAGTGCAAAACGATGCAGGTCAAAAAAAAATAATAATTCACTCTTCAAGGGACTTCACTCTTCAACCTTGACAGACTGCACAGTATAGCCAAAAACATGCACAGACAACTTAACTAAAAGAAGCTGAAATCTCTGCGACCAAGCAAACTTTAAAAGCGATTCCATGTATTTCTTGGTGTCTACAAGCTTCTGCAGGCTGGCTGCATCTATAGCCAGCTAGAAGTGATGCAGTGAAAAAAGCTGCAACCTCACTGCAGCTGTGGCTCAGCCAATCAGAGCGCTCTACACTGGCTGCCCCTGTCTGACAGTGCACAGGCAGCCAATCGGAGGATAAAATACAGCCATTTAATGGAGTGATGTCTCACATCCAGCAATGAGGGAATTCTGCTGACTGTTTTTTGTTTCTTCTGGCATCTGCTTTTTTTAAGACATTCTACCATCATCAGGATCTCCCCGGTAACGCCTCCATAGTGATTCCATGCACTTCTAACACTGTAATACGTATACAAATCTACCTCATTAATTAATTTATTAACTTGTTGAAACCAGATCCATTTATACAAATGCATCTGGGCATGCAGAACAGGATATGTTCATTTATAACAAATATATATTCACTCCCTCATTTTACATCTAAATGGTAGGATTTCAAAACAGCTCATTTGAGCAGGGAGGTCTAAAATCAAGTCTTTACAATGGGATACGAAATGGTATGCATGCATGTATATGATTATAATAACTATCTGTATATATATTTAAAGGGTTAGTTCATCCAAAAATAAAAATTATGTCATCAGTAACTTGCCCTCATGATGTTCTGAATCCAAACCCATAAGCATTTTGTTTCGCTGAAACTAAAATAGAACACACGAGAATGAACCTTATTCGTTCACGCATGTCAAGCAAACGTGCTCAGTGTTAGTTTACCCAAAAATGAAAATCAGTCTATGATTTACTCACCTTTAAGTCTTTCAAGGTGTACATGATGAGTCTCGATTTCTGTTGAGACATTCAGATGGTCAGAATTTGACGTAAACAGAATGAGAACATGGATCCATGGATTTTTGCCTCACATTCACCCATTCATACACCGACGGCGATGTCAGCCATGTAAGGCGCCATCCAGCTCGTCGGGAGCAGCTGGGGTTAGGTGTCTTGCTCATGGACACTTCGACACTTGGTCAGGTGGAACCGGGGATTGAACCACCAACCTTCTGGTTTGTAGACAACCTACATGAACCACTGAGCCACTGCCGCATCATGCCTTGTTACCACTGTGCAGGCTGGTGGTGGTGGTGTAATGGTGTGGGCGATGTTTTCTTGGCACACTTAAGGCCCCTTAGTGCCAATTGGGCTTTGTTTAAATCAGGGCTCAACGCTAAGGATTTTGACCGGCCAGTGGTTCACATTTTTACTTGCTCTGCCAAAATTTGTACTGGCCCCATCACAAAAAAGACGCGCGAGAGACGGGGAGAGCAGAGAATGGAAATACGAAGCGCAATATGTGGCGGCCGGTGTTGATTCTGTGGAGCACTGCCACAAATTAGTCTATGTGTGTGTGTGAAACACTGCAATAAATAACACTGAACAGCTGATCAGAGAACCTTTGGCTTTCTAAAATGAGCCCAAACGTCGGCTTTTAACGTTGATGGTGCAGGCTTGAACGGAGTGCAGCTGCTGTCTGCCATCTTGCTGTTTTGGTGAAACAATGCTGAACGCCCACAGCGCCGCCACTGGCCGGTGGGCTGAATCGATTCATAGGATTTGATGAATCCATATTGAATTGAGAAACAAATAACTGCAATGCATTGATGAATCGATATTTTTACCCAGCCCTATCAGAAACAATGCTCAGGTAGGCCTGTGGCATTAAAAACCAGGGCTCGACAATAAGGACTGCCTTTTGGCCCTGGGGCCAGCGTGAAAGACACTCAGGCCAGTTGACGGAGCTGTCACCTGCCTGCTCGGGCAAGTGCTGGTAACTTGTGCATTTTGTAAGCTTTTTAAATATCCGAGCGCTCATACATTCTGACTACACAGATAAAGGAATCTTACAACCATTTACAAATTATTTCAATGCTTTTTATGTGTACCGAACAGTGACTTCAAAACGGAGGTACGTATCGAACCATCTGATTTGTGTACTGTTACACCCCTAGTGATGGAAGAACAGAAATCTCTCAGATTTGAATAAAAATATCTTAATTTGTGTTTCGAAGATGAATGAAAGTCTTACAGGTTTGGAACAACATAAGGGTAAGTAAATGATGACAGAATTAAAATGTTGGGGTGAACTAAATGCAATAAAATTAGCAAGTGATACCCAGCCCTCAATGGGATATTAGAGTAAATGCACAATACTGACTACAGGTGAGGTTTAGGTGACTTTATATGCACACGTCAGAGACGTCACTGGTAAATAAATAATTTCCCAATCACAGTAGTGGTTCCCTCTTTTTCTCCAGGGGACCCTAGCACTCCTAAACTATTAATATGTGACGACAGAGAAGTCCTAAATTATTCACCCACACCAGACCTTTGAATGTGATGAGAGGTCTGGGCTGACAGCTATTCCTGCGCTTAATTTAAAATATAAAACAAAAAAGACATTGAAAATAAAGAAAAAATAGAAAGAAAGAAAGAAAAAAACATGAGAAGGCACAATATGTAGCCAACATCTAAACAGAGCATAAAGGCGTAATAATTTTTTATTCAAATGGAGATGATTAGCTACTGAAGATTGATATTAGCAGGGTTTCTGGTAGACTCTAATGTAATGAGTCACTGAGGGAATGATTTTCTGGTGTGGGAGGTATTGGATAGCTCTATGTGGCAGGTTTGACGTCATTCTGTTTGACTTGTAAGCAGTTCCTGTGCGAGTCAATGTGATCAGCTGAATAAAAAGAAAGGCTGAATAGAAGTGTCTGTCTATATGTACTGAGCCACAACAGATCTTCTCCATTACCTATTTAAGATTAATTTAAAAACTCTTACATTAAAAACCTTTCTGCACATACTCATTCATAGAAGACCTATAGCTTCTTATGTAAAAAAAAAAACAAAAAAAAACTTTAACCTCCATCTTATTGTCTTTGAATGGAAAAATGATGAGCAGGTCCTGCTCTTACACCAGGCTAGTGCTGTATTTGCATTTATTTTCTCACTGCGTTTGCAAATCCAGCGTGCAAATCGAGTCAAGAATCCACATGCACAATCCACCCTTGTTTATTAAGTACCAGCAAGTTATTTTTGCCTTCCATAATTAAAGCAGCAGTCATTCATCTGCAGAAGAGGTTGTGAATTATGCAGTAAACTCTCTTGACCTTCATAATAAAACATATAATAACGCCGTTACTGGTCTATTTGAGCAGTGCCAACAAATCTCAGCTGTAGAGGACTACAGCCACTATAGAGGAACTTTCGGTTTTGTTCAAAGTGCTTTTGTTAGTTGTCAAACAAAAGAATTCTTGATGGGCAAAAAAACTGCAGCCAGGCTTTTGTCCAAGACTGCCGCCATCGGAAAAAAATTATCTGACCATAAAGTCCCAGTGAACCGGAAGCCTCAGCTGATTTTATTTCAGTGCTGACTGTGACGTATTTCATAGTGAAACGGAATATTGAATAGAGGGCCGGGTTTTACTTCAGCCCTCCTCCTCTCTATCTATCGCTCATCATAGCAGACAAACGGTTGGAGGGGAGTGGTTAAGGATATTCAAACCCCAGCCGTCAAACTGGCGTCATCGGAAAGGGAACACCTTTCCAGACCAGAAGTTATTTTTTAAATTTTGAATAAAGATTACCAAGGCAAACAATTGTTTTCTGTGTATTAACTTGCACTGATTAATTGTTCACCCCAAGCCCTGTAATGTGTGCTAACAAAGTAAATACATTTAAGGAAACTACGTCTCAAAATCAAACCATCAAGCTTTAAAAACGCACCTATAGATAAAATTGTGAGTAATGTGGTATTCTAGATGTGGTAATCTAGACAGATTGTATATATTGTCTTCATTATAAGCCAATGGGTAAACCACCTCTGAAACTCCCCCTCAAATCATATTTTGAAAGCCATAACATTATGCTACCTGTAAAGGATACAAGTAGTAGTCCTTTAATCAACCTCGCACCTTCCCCCATCACATAGGGAGAGACGGGGGAGGAAGAGGGAGAGCTGCAGGGTAGTAAATCAGAAATGACAGCAGATCCGTCCGTGACTCGACTACAGAAACAGGCCACATTCCAGGTGACTGGTAGCTGATCCAAGATCTCATTCCCTGATGTACAGGATGCTCCAACATGCTGCTAAAGTATTTGTATAACTTATTGTATTCCCTAGGCCTAGAGGACTGAAAGTGAAACATTTTCTGCCTTATTACATTCCATGAATTCATGTAGCCTTTTAAAAGATTACAATCACCCAAAGCAGGTTCTGTGAAATCTTACCACTCTGTGAAAACTGCAACTACTTGTGTATCCTTATTAGGTTGCTCTGTACATCCTCAAGAGACTCTTTTCTAATTGTGCATTTCCATGTCCTTTACGCAATTACACTGTAGTCTAGATTCATAAACATGATAGTGAACACTACATGACTGTATATGGGCAGCCTCAATAATGCTTACATGAGATATAGCTAAATAAGGATAAAGACATCTTTTCTTAACTGAAATTAAACTCAATTAGGCTCTTTAAATGTATATTTTGGGTGGACAGAAACCCACACGACCGCCTCAAAACAGAAACTATCCTACAAAAACTGCAATTCCTATCATGATGTGTAAGCATTGCTAGTGTCCACCTAACAATAAAGGTCTTTTTGCCATATGTCCATATCAAACACATTGAAAACAACAATAATCCTCTCTAAGAAAAATAGCAATCCTCTTTACACAGTGGAGAGAAAGGAAAGGCACAGCTGTCCTTTGTTGGCACTGTATTAAGCAAATGTCACTCAAATCTTCTGGTTTGGTGAGCAGCCTCACACAAGAGCTGTGAAAGTACAAACCTTCTGTTCTGGAGTTTAATAAATAATGATTCATAAACTAAATGTGTTACATTAAGTCTTCCCAAGCGTATCATATCTATCTGTGATCTGAACAATAACGCCATCATAAAATTCCATTATAGAGGGATAATTTAATCGAGTAACTCACCATGAGTTCATGTTCAGTGCGATGGACGCCCAGCTTTTTCAGTCCGATGGTCAGGTCATTGACACAGATACCTCCGTCTCTGTTGACATCCAGGATCTGGAAGAGCACCTTGAGTCGGTGCTCCTGCTCGGGTCCGCCGCACACCGGGCAGTTATGCGGGGAGTCGCAGGACTCATCGTGTCCGTGATCTGAGAGCGATGTGGCGGCCAATGTTGAACCCACAGTCCGGCCGCCACCTCCGGGATCCGAGCCCTGATACTCCTCCGAGCGGCACTGGCAGAAAACACCACTGAGTAATGGAGAGACGAACGATCCACGCGGATGCATTTCACCCGGGCTGAACTCCAGACTAGTGGCTGGTTAAACAGTTTCACGTCTCTGTGTGAACGTATGGGGAGCGTGTAGCTGGTCACGCGGTCGTTTTCAGTCAAGATGCTTGACGGATGTGCACCGAGATAAGCTTCCAAATACGTCTAAAGAGTTATCTATTACATATGAGCCTCTTTGCCTAAACAACCGGATTGATATGTTTTGGAGAAAGGTTTAAAACCGATCGCTCATTCACTCGCAGCGGCATTCAGGGCTCCGGGTCATAGTGATGAGCTGGAAGGATGTCCCAGCGAGACTCCGGGTTTTAGTGTCAAAAAGCGCAGACAAATCGGCTTACTCCGGCATATACATCACTCTGAATCTCGTTCCGGGTATAAATCCTTCAGTTTGTAAATGTTTAAAGTTTAATCCGGTTTGAATTGGCGGTCTGGATGACAGCTGATGCAACGAGAATGCCGGTAAGGCGGGCGGAGTCGTGTTCGACAGGAAATGAGTAACTGAGGGGAGGGCGTTTGAAGTGGGCGGGGCTAATGACGTAAAAGTGATGGACACATGCAGTTACCCATCACTTTCGTGCCCAATATTTCTGCCCCCCCCCCCAATAATAATAATAATAATAATAATAATAATAATAAAATGCATATTATTAGCAGTAGCTATTAGTAGCAGTACAATTGTAGTTATTGGCAACAATAATTCGCCTAAATACATTTTGTAGTTACGTTAATTATTGCACTGCAATTTTCTCATTCAACAGTTATCCATATAAATAAAAGGAGCAGGCTAGCTAAAAATAATTCATATGAATTTCTAATCTATGCAGATTTGTAATTTTATGCACGTATAATATGCTGTTAAATTTGATCCTGGTATCCTATTACATTTCAGAGGGCAAATACTGTCATGAGGACATTTAATTTAAAGGGATAGTTCAGCCAAAAAATGAAAATTCGGTCATCATTTTCTCACCCTCAAGTTGTTCCAAACCGGTATGCGTTTCTTTGTTCTGCTGAACACAAAATAATGTATTTGGATGAATGTTTGTAACCAAGCAGATCCACCATTGAGTTCCATATTTTGTTTCCCCAATAGTAAATTTTGCTCTCTCTGCTTGGTTACACACCAAATATCTTCTTTTGTGTTCAACAGAACAACGAAATTCATACAGGTTTGGAACAACTTGAGGGTGAGTAAACGATGACAGAATTTTCATTTTTGGATGAGCCTAACCCTTTAAACCTGTTTGTCACTCAGAATCCTAGTGATCAAATTCTAAAATGTATTTAAGAGAGACGCCTGCTGGGGAGAGCAGAAAGTGCAGTTTTCTGCTGTTTAAGTTAGAATTTGATTTTCTTTTAAAGTCAGTTTACTAAGTGCAATGATATTTTACACTTGGAAACACCCCAATAACAACAAACCTGTATGTCTGAGGAATCTCTGATTATTAATATGGTCTTCTGAATGATGAAGGCTGGTTCAACGAAACAAGTTGTGTCAAATCTGACAGACTTTACCAAAAGTGTTATTACAAGCATGGGTTAGCCATGGGTTTGCTAAACCTTAGAATAACCCGATGCATACAGTGTTGCATCTGCATTAAATATAGGTTATGCATCAGTTTTCCTTTTATATTCTTACATTTTATCAAAAAATTAAATTAGAATAAGACAGGTTGTTACCGATCAAATTAAATAATTTACACTGAAAATTGCATTAAATAATGTTATGAGATTGTTTTAAATACTTTTTTATACAAATGAGAAATGTTGAAAAGAATGTGCATCATTGGTAAATGACTTATAATACCATCAAATAAATAACTATATGCATGAGATCTAATGATATTTTTATAAATTAGCACGGGTCTCTTAAATATATAACAGAAGGTTGAGAAATATTTCATAAAAAAAATAAAAAATAAAAAATTATTTGATCATGTTGTATAGGTTTGTGTTTCTGGTCATTAGTGTCTTTTGTGTGCATGTTTGCAAATATTTTTCAAACATTTTGTTAAAGATTAGAACATCTTTGACAATTTAAAAAAAAATAACTGTGTAAAAGTTTGTGCGTGTGTGTGCGTGTGTGTGTGTGTGTGTGTGTGTGTGTGTGTGTGTGTATGCAGCCAATTTTAGCTGAATAATATGGCCCCTTTAGCTGAACCAGCGATTTCTACATAAAATGACCCTTTTCACAAAAATCTAAGTTTCTTTTTTAAATTAAACTTTTTTTTATTTGAAAGAGCATGTTTATAAAACTGCTTCAAAACATTGTTTATAAAAATTTGCTTTGTAGGTTCATTTACCTTAGGCTGCTATTTCTCTGACAAGCTTTCATGTACTCTGCTCTGCACACGGTAAAAAAAAACTCAGACCAATCAAAACGTGTTACATGTCAACAAGTGTTGAAGCAACAATGCAAGATCAGTGACTGTGATTGGCTGTAAAAATGTTAAGAGAGATGATGCTACAACCTTATTTGGCCCATTTTACCTGATGGCCCATTTTAGCTGACCTTTAGGCACAGGAACAGTTTCTTTTCACAGGCTATTTCCCTCTTAAACAGTTAAATGCCTTCCAAGTGCAATACATCATCATTCACAATACTGTAAATAAGTTAATTATCTATAAATGTTTATTCTGACTAAACCTATTTGTGTCTTTATACTTTGTAATATATTTTGTTATGTGTCTTGTTATGCTATATGTTTGGAGCCTAGCTACTGGAAGCTGTGTGCAGGCACACTTGGCCATAAAGCTCTTGGCCATAACTTGGCTATAAAGCTCTCAATATTAAACCAATATGTAGTGGTAATGAGTTCACCAGCCAAATGTGTCGTAATATTTAAACAAAAAAAGTTTTAAATGCTTAATAGGCTATAGAAAACTGATGGCAAATTGGCTAACTATAAAGCTAACTAATTATTGAATATATTAGCTGTCTTTCACATTGCCCTAATAAGTTAGGCTATCTGCAAATGTCTTTATGTGAATGTAATGTATGTAAATTTGGACGGTACGATGCTTAGCAAGGATGTGGCCACGAGATGGCGCTACATTCTTTCTAGAACAAAACCCAAGCAAATCTTTTCTGCTTTAACCCAACACAAGCGCGCGAAATCCTCATTTCACTAGGACAGCGATTCTCCTTGACAACACGAACGTTTGTTTTCGTCCTCCTTAGAAACCGCTTGGAGTTTTATTGATGAATTATGGTATAATTGATGAATCTACAAAAGCCAGCATAATAGAATTGATTATGGCAAAGCTTAACAACGCGCCTGAACTCAACATGGCATGCGTTGTGTTGGCGTTACAGTGAAGTAGAAACACTGTTGCGCTTTTGTGGTTGTAACGGGAGTTTCAAACGCTCTCTGTGAACTGCTGGCTGTATTTAGGGAAATCCACGCGTCCATGGAGGCGGCGCTTATTGGAGTTCACTGAAGAGCAAGAGACCGTTTCGGTCCAGAGCAGTCAGTCAGTCAGCCAGTCTTTTGACTCCGCGTTAAACAGTTGATTTCGATAAGATTTACATCTGGTTAGTAATTATATTATGGGTCGTTTTCTAAATCGTTCCGTCCAGTGATCTCTGTCTTGGCTTCCATATGAAAACTGCTCATCGACGTAAGTATTCAACTGTCTCTATTCAAATGTTCGCTTACGAGACGAAACAACAGGCGACTACTTTCGATTAAAGAGAGAAAATGTGATAGTCAATTAGCTAAATAGCTCTCAATGAGCATACTACATTTCCCTTGATTATGTGAATGGTGCCAGTGGAGTCCCAGGGATCTTTACACCTGGATATAATGGATTTTTTCCAGGTAACTAACTCTTCAGGCAATGTGTTTGCTTTTCAGCAAAGACTGTAGCCTTCCCACAGTGCTGCCCCTGTATTGGTTTTAAGGTAAGTTAAGATGTAGTTCTGTCTTGTGTCTTGTCTGACCTGCCTAGGTGTGATTTTCCATTGTTTTACACCCCAGGTTCCTCTGGATAGCTTCAGTCCTCTCAGAGATGCTGAACCAAAGCACATACATTGAGAAGGACTTCCAAGCACCAGATTAAAGGAAACGCATCTCCCTGTATTCGTCTACCTCTGTCTTCAAGCATCCAAGGTTCAGTCTTAAAAGAATATGGCGTTTTTAATAAAAAAGAAGAAGTTCAAGTTTCAGATACACTTCACCCTGGAGGAGCTCACGGCTGTGCCGTTTGTGAATGGGATGCTTTTCTGCAAAATCAGACTGTTGGATGGTGGAGACTTTTCCATTTCTTCATCCAGGTAAGATTTGGGATTCTCTCAGATTGTATTGGACCTAAAAGTTCCACTGGTGAGCATGGTTTCTGCCAAATAATAGTTGCTAGGGCAATAAAACTGTGGTAACATTTTATTAGACACCACTGTTATAAAAAATACTGTAAATTACACTCATTAAACTTGGTTTAAACTCTGCTTAACATGTTATGATTATCTGTGGAAATATGATCTATAGGATGGTTGGAAGGACATTATTTCTGTTATTCTGCTGTTGTCTTTGGTGTAGGTTTCATGAGGAACACTTGTTCAGACCGTGGGTTTTTACTCAGCCTGCCCTGCAGCTCTGAACAATTTTTGACTCCATTTAAAATGCACTTAGAAGACCACACACATTGCTTTGGGGGTCTCTTGAACAGGTCTCACATCAAATGCCAAGACATTTTTTAAGGGTCAGGGTCAAACCACTGTGCCATTCTTTACATTGTTTACCCAGGTAAAGGATTTGCTCTTTTGATCACACAGACAGCCTAGCCTGAATTGCACAATCACGTCAATTTTCATGATTTCTTTTGCCCGTGAATAACTCTAAACACATTCCTGCACTTTGACTGTGGTTTAAGATGATAGCACACATATGTCAGTGGTATGTATGAATGTTTATAAATGGAGGCTTAAGCTCTTAGTTGGTTAAACTCACAGTTGGGCAAGTCTGATCAGACACAGCCTAATTAAATTAATAAAGGTCCATTAGTAATCTGAATTGTTTTACAGCTGAGTGAATTAGCTGTTTTACATGTTGACCAGTGGGTTATGATTCCAGCATCTGAATGCCATAAAGATGTTGCATGAATACACCTGATGTGTTCAATGCATTATTGTTACCCTATTATGGGCTCAAAACAGTGTTGCAGCCATCTGATATAGAATAGGTCACAATTTCAGATAATTGGTTTGATCATCACTTTTTTTTTTTTACACTTTAGTTTAGGGTCCAATTGTCACTATTAACTAACTATTTATTAACTATGACTCTTGCCTTAGTTACCTCGTAATTACTGATTATTAATAGTTAATAAGGTTGATGTTGGGGGGGGGGGGGTGAAATGCTGTTTCATGCATACTGAGCTTTTTACACTGTTAAAGACTTGGCTTCCCATCCTAAACATGGACAAAGTTTTAGAAAATAAATTGTTTGGTGGAGTATTTCTGTGTCAAAAATACAACTTCTGGTTTCTCACAAGTTTCAGAGAATTTTTTCGAGTATGGGTCGGCTTGACGTCAATGGGTTGGAAGGTCCTTGTGTGGGCCGTACGGGCTCTTCTCCCGGAAGGGTGCGCGTGCGAGCGACCAGACCAGAGCGAGTCAGTGAGAGAGCAAACGCACGCTGCCCTTAAACACTGCACCCGCTGTCTCAGGACTTCACCAAAGCAACAATGTTACCAAAAAAGTGTGTTTTTGATGGAGCGGTGACGATAAAGGTTCACGATCGTGCTTTGGAAGCAGGTGGTGAGCAAAACTGCTTCAAATATCTGTGTGTAGTTGGATATTGTCGCGTGAGTAAACATCAGTAAACAACACGATCGTATAGTTAATTTATCAATGAAGCATGCAATGTATGGTGTGTGTTTAAATACATTTGTTTAGCTGACCACTATAGGTGTCTGTTTGTTTATTGTAAAACCACCCCAAACATAAACCTAGGGACGTTCACACAAAGCACATTCAAATGCGCTACTCCATTGTTTTTCTATGTAACGTTATACACTAGTCTGACGTGCAAAACCGTTTTGCTTGCGATTGCTAAGGTGTAGTCGCATACAGTAGTCCATAAACCGAATCATGTCCTCATAAACTGCGAGTAAACACACAAATGTTGACAGGCCACTAAATACAGTACATACCACAGAGACGGACGTCCTGCTGCTGCTGTTTCTCCTGTTCAATTTATTTCAGCCTCCGGATCTGATTCTGGATCATATCTGTATTAGTTGAATCTGATTGATAGCCATTGTTTATTTAGGGTAAAGTTTTCTTTTCCACGCTTGAGGATGTCAGCTTTCAGACGCTCTCATGCAGTAGCTGCACGCTCGTCATTCTTTAGCTCCGCCCACACGATACGCCTCCAGCCGCTCGTTTTTTTACGGAAAGACTCGGTACAGCCTATCTTTCTTTTATAAATATAATAAAAGTAAAAACTTTTTGGAGATGTGAAGGATGCAATACTTCTCTATAGGTACTCAAGATTGACATGAGATTGACTGAAACTGAGTGTTTCACCATCTTCTCCCCCCCCCCCCCCCCCTTTAGTTTAGGTTTTGGGTAGGATTAAGGTACGTAAGATATAGTCATGCAGAATAAGGCATTATAAACAGACAATATCCTAGTAACATTTATGATAATACGTAACTAGTATGTAATAGTGAGAATTGGACCCTAAACTAAAGTGTTACCCTTTTACGTAACACACACACACACACACACACACACACACACACACACACACACACACACGCCAGTTTCCTTAGCAACCATTACGAAGTTATACAGGTTTCCTGTATAACCTCTACCACAATAATGATACACTGTAAGAAAATCTACAACAAGAATGATTTATAACTCTAGTATCGACTATAGTATCGCTCAGCAAGGTCTTTTAATGTCTGGGTTCTAATCAAGCAGAAAAGCAAAAAAAAAAAAAAGATGGCCAGCCAAAGGCACACGCACGCACGCACACACACACAGCCTATAGATATATTATTTTTATTCAGCAATGATGCATTATATTGATCAAAAGTGACAGTAAAGACTTTAAAATTGCTACAAAATATCTTTTTTTGAAATAAATGCTGTGAACTTTCAATTTATCAAATAATCCTCAAAAAATTAGGATTTTGCCTATAACCACCTTCCAGAAACAGTAACTCTAGAGGCCAAGAATGTGTCAGTCTATTTGAAGTTCTCTTGTGTTGTGAAGTTGTTTTTAGTGGCATGACTGGGGGTGGTATATTGTGTGGGCGCATTGACTTGCTAGCGGTGCCAGGCACAGTGAGTGCTCTCGTTCTAATGCACTGAGATGCCCTCCGCATTCATTGCGCACAATGCCTTGTGTATCTAATGTGAGGAGGGAGAAGAGGGTTATGTCATGAATGTCCCAACGCCATCATTCCTCAGATGGACTGATAGAGAGATTAGATTGGATAGCAGGAAACAAAGTGTGTGGTAATTTCTAGAGAGAGAAAGTGAAAAAAAAACAAGACAGGGACAATGATAGCAACTGGAAGCGGAATGCAAGATGGATAGAGGAGTAATGCACGAAGGGGAAAAAGAGGGTGAGAAAGAGAAAGCGAAAAACAGGACAGAGACTTCAGTGATGGTCCAAACAGAGAGCCGTTTGTCTGACTAAGCCACGGTCCTGTTTCCCTCTGCCCTCCTCCCCTCTCTCATTCTTTTCTCTCACTCTCTCACGTTTCTTCATCCTTCTGTCCCCTTTATCAGTGTGATTAAGTTCATGGAGCGCTTGATTGAGAGGAGTAAGCTCTCAGAGTGATGACAGACCAATAGTAGTATCAATGTGGAAGATCTTGCCTCTTTAATCTGATCTTGGACTCATTCTCCAGCTTTTCCACGGTTCAGGTTTGCATTTGAACTGGGAGAAATCAGATCAATGTGATGATAAAAATTCCTGGGGTGGATGATAAGGTTGTAGACACAGAAGTCATTCGTTTCCAGAGGTGTCTTGGCTTGCTGAATGGACAGAGGGCAGTGAAGCTTGAAGGAAGAAAGAGTGCTGATAGATTTGCTTTTTAATGGATGGTCTGCATAGAGGCGGGCTCATTAGCAGTTAAACTTCCTATTCAGACTTTCACAGACATGATACGCAAACCATTATCACTGCCGTTGGCTGGCCATCTTTTTTTAAATGCTTTTCTGTTTGTGATTAGCACCCAAACATTAAAAGACCTTGCTGAGCGAAATCTGAGTTATAAATCATTCTTGTTGCAGATTTTCTTAAGGTGTATCATTATTGTGGTAGAGGTTATACAGCAGCAATGGTTGCTAAGGAAACTGGCATGTGTGCGTGTGTGCGCGTGTGCGCGCGTGTGTGCGCGTGTGCGCGCGCGTGTGTGTGTGTGTGTGTGTGTCTCCATTGATGGCGGTTTTGATGAAATTGCTCTGTAATTGTAATCATTACAGGGATGCTCATCTTTCTTCCTTCCTGTTCTGTTTCTCTGCCTTCCATGATAAATACTCAATCAGCCATGTGCCTTTGATTCTCACAGATTTATTTCTGCACAAGGATTAAGGCTTGTTCCCACCAAAGACAATAACTAAAATGATAACTAAAGTATTAATAGTTATTTTAATTATATGCATCCGTAACACATCCACACTAGGCCATTTAGTCAAAGCATTTTAGGGTTATTGACATTAGTTTTGATTCACACGATGGCCGATTTCGATGAATTGGGGTATGTAGCGGGTATGAAACATGGCACATTTTTGGGTTCTAAAAAATTGTATTTCTCAACACATTTTCAACTAATGCATAATGCTGTAGACTTTACAGTAAACTAGACTAAACTATACATTAAATGTTTTTTGTTTTTTTCTGGGGTAAATGCAGATGAAACGCTAATTGAGCGAGATGTACTATATGTTTAACACACCTTCTGATGTTTATTCCATGCTGTAACTAGTAGTAAAGCGGAAGAGATGATCAATTAACGGAGGTTGTGTAGTTTCCTTGATGGATAATGCAAATTGCATATTATAATGCAAATAAATGTTATATAATATATTTGTATGTTTCTGAAATAAATTGTTGGACAAAATATTTACTCAATTTACTTGAAAATATGCATTCATTAGAAAGATAAAAAAGTTCACAGTTTCCACAAGAATGTTAAGGAGCACAACCGAGTATAAACGATAAAATGAGTATAAACGTTTCATGAGCACCAAATCAGCTTTGTCATTACAGAAATAAATTTGATTTTAAAATGTATTAAAACAGAAATCAAAAGAGTTATTTTAAATTGTAATAATATTTCACAATATTACTGTTTTTACTGAATTTTAATCAAATAAATGCAGCCTTGGTGAGCGCAAGAGACTTCTATTAAAAATATGAAAAAAATGAATCTAAACTTGGAATGTGCTGAATGTACATTAATAGCCACTGTTCAAATCCGTATCGTTGACAACTAAAATAATAAAGATGTTTGTGTTTTATATTTAATATTTTGCTGCTGACTGATGTCCTTTAATGAACAAAGAGAAAGCTGAAGAAAGAAAGAGTATCCAGTTTCTCTCCTCTCTGTGTGTGTTATTGGGAGCATAGCAGCTTTGACAAATCAAGCAGAACCTCATTCTTTAGATTCCGCTGGAAGAGTTACACCCCGAAACAGACACACAGATTATGCTAATGGACAATGTGAGATTATGAAAACAAATCATTTTCTTTGATTTCTCCATTTCTCCTGCCTTAAAACCCATTCATGTGCATTCACGGCTGTTTGTGTTTAGTATCTTAGCAACAGGGTATCAAACGAAACCTTTGAGAATGTGGGGCTTTAGGTGTAAGGCACACACACGGACACACAATCACAATGAGTGCAGTGCCCATGCACCTTTAAGGAGCATGTAAGTTAAGAAAGGTAGTGAATGGTGTCCACACAATTATTGTAGGCCATCTTTTATGGTTAAATCAAAACTAGAGCCCCAATAGAAAGAGGATTTAGGCTGTACTTTGTTAAAAGTGCTGTTTTAAAAACTATTCTGGCTGTTTTTCTGGCTTTTTTCACATTATGCACTTGACACGTTAATGTCAATATTATATGTATTATACGTCTTATCCGAGACTCTAGATGCAGTGATTCATACACAGGGCATAATGTTAATGATGTGCTTATCTCTCTCCCACAATGCACCACAAAAACAACACATTCTGCCGGCAGTTTGCAGGTTCATGCTCAATAGTTTGTCTTTTTAGCGTTTCAATGGGGATTTTTCTCACCGGATTTTCTGATTTTCTCTTTTCATGAACATAAAGTGGCATGTAAGATCTGTATCAGGGTGTATTCAGAGTTCAGGAGTTCAATTCTCCTGGTGACTATACACACCATAAGGTTGCTAGTAGAGTTCCTGGCATGTGCTGCCAGCTTGCTTACGCGGCAGAAGCGGGCAGCGGTACAAGGGTCTCATCCCGATCCCGTACAGGCCGCCGTGTTATTGGGCTACAACTACTCAATGAGATTAGCAGCTGAGACTCAGCGGTGCACCTGCTCTCAGCGGGGACAGACTGAGGCTGCTAAACTGCCTCCTGTAAACACTTCATGAAGCAGATTGCTGTGACCCAAACAGATGTAGGTAAACAGTTGGAGTGTCTTAAAACTGGACTTTGCACTATCTGCCCTCCTTTAGACATCAGCTACTGTTTTACAGAGATCCATTAGTCAATTATTAGTGGTGCCTAAACTTGTCTAAACTTTGGCATGTAACTCATCCCCTATCTTATCCGCTATTAAATTATGTATAAAAGTGTGTTTTGTTGAGGAGAAATGTGCTATTACTTTTCAAAGAAACTGGATTTTTCATGTGGCAGATGATAAAGCTGATAAAAATGACATCCTTCGATTTGGATTAAGTGTGTTAACATGCACAACAGTGTGCTGATAACAATCAAAAATCTGCTTATTTTAAAAACGAAAGAAGACCGGTGGGAAATTAATAAGCGTACTGTACTGTAAAGCAAAATACAATGGCAGAATTCTGTCTTGTTACATCAATAATCCTTACAATCTATAAAAGAAACATAACCACTTTTCATGTTTTAGGAAAACGATTAGTACCACATGATTTTTTTCATTACATTAGCAACACTTAACATTCCTGCAGCTCAAACAGGAGCGCACGAAGCTAGCAACAGCATGACCGTGAGTACGATTTACAGCGAATCCATAAACCTGATAAAATGTGTATATGCAATGCAAATTGTATTGGATAAACATTTCAGGCAAATGCATTCATGTAAAAATGTATGTGCAAAAATACTGTTCAGTGGTTTGTGGCGTGAGTTACATTTTTAAAATGCTTTTGAAAGAAGTCTCTTGCAAAAAAATGCAATAATATAAGTAATATTGTGAAATACCAGTTTTCTATTTTTCATAAATTTATAAAGTGTAATTTATTTATGTGATGTTAATGCTAAATTGTTACTCCAGTCTTAAGTGTCACATGATCCTTCAAAAGTGATTGTAATATATTTGTTTTGGGCTCAAGAAATATTTATTTAAAACATATATCTTATATATTTTTTCAGAATTATTTGATGAATAGAATAATATGAAGAACAGCATAATTTGAATTTAAATCAATTTAATGTATATTTAATGAATACAAACATTATTTAAAAAATATAACAATAAAACTAGTTCACAATAAAATAAGTACAATAAACAATAGAATTAATAAGTATCAAAATAAAAATAAAAACATAAAAGTTTAGAAATGTTCAATACTATCATAGTGCCATAATGAAGTGATTATAGTGCAAATACTGTATATAAATCAATAAGTCAAGAAGTCTCATTTACTCTGTGGGCATATTGTGGGAAAATATGGAAGAGAGGGAAAGACGAATAAAAAGTGAGCACCATCTGGAAGTGAGTTTTACACAGAAGTAGGTTAAATGAAGTCCTGGGGGAACAGAAGGGTGGAGAGACAGAGGCATTGAGGACAAGCTTTACTTCACAAAACATGACTGGCTCTTTTGCATATGTCACAAGAAACTTTTTAGCAAAAAATGTTGTTCAGCAACATTATTTTAGATGTAGTGTATTTGCTTTTACCATAGTTTTGTTTGCCACAAACCTTATTTCTCATACATATTGTCGCAGATCAAGTATATGTATTTGAGTTTCGCTCTCACAGCTTTTTCACAGCTGTGTCTTATGCTCCCCTGATTTTGCGTAGTCACAGGTTTCCAAGGGGTCGAAGTTCAGTTGCCGGATGTGTTGCAGGGTTTCACAGAATACATAGCTAGGAATGTCCACTTGATTTACCTCTTTCCCCCTCACGTTCCTCCGTTCCTAACAGTGTTATATGCAAACACTCCAGTGCAGACAACAGTTTCTTGACAGCTTGAATAAACACATCTCCTCCACCTCAAATATTCAGTCGGCCTGTTTGAAACGTTTCTCAAATTGGTGTGAACTAAGCTGTATTATCAGCACAAGTAACAGACATTATCTCTGGCGTATGTCCACACCTGTTACCGTATTTAAATTACAAGCCTTGACATTCTATAGCCTACTATTATGAAAATATAGCCACACCAACTAACCGTTTTTTGTTTTTTTTGTAAGCTTAGGGCAAACCTTGTACAATACATACAGTCCCGAACAGGACGAAACATGATATTGTTACCATTCTGGTGATTCTAGTACATTCTTTGTTCATTTCAGCATCTGACTCTATATCGGTGCACTTTCATGGCCATTTTGTTGCAGTACAGTGTGGGACTAATTCTGTCTGGTAGATTGGGTTTATATTAAATGAGCACATGCTTTGGGTGCACACCATCAAAGCACTGCGCTAGCATCTGGATATTTCATTACATACACCCAACCTAAATCAAAGCCTTTGTTCAGGGAGAACCTACCACAGAAAGAAGAAAACTCCTCGGGTGAATAATGACTGACATTAAGCTGGCTGTAATGTTCCTCCAGGATTTTATCATTTCTGTTTCTGTTGGCTTCAAGTATTCAAGACAAGGAATTATTTAGTGTCTTTTCACCCTTAAATTTGGTTCTTCATGCAAATTGTAGTCTGTTAAGACTTTTTTCTCCCTCCAACAAGGTTTTTTGTGGTTTTTTCTCTGCACGTTAAGAGGCTAATCATTGTGCTTTATCTTCTGCTCGCTCTTCGGTTCATTCCTGTCTACTTAAGATGCATTTGCTGTCATACACACCGCCTGCACTCTGATTGCAATCTTGGAGCAGTAAATCTGCTGTGCCTCTTAGAATGTGGACTCTCATTCAAAGACGAGCTTGGAGAGCTTTTAAGATCGAAGGTCAAATTCTTTTTAAGGCATAAAATTGGCATCAGTGGTGAATTTAACCCCTTCTTCAAGTCCTGCATCGGATATATATCTTCCCTCTCCCATTATGATGTATATCTGAGTGAAAATATGAATGAATTATGGGAATTATGGGACTCGGTTTTGTCCATTGGAAATCGATTGGGTCGTCGCTGTTTGCGAGGGAGCGGGAAAGTATAGCACATAAAAAATGATGTTCATAAATAAATACTTTATAAAAAACTGTCAATTTTATTGTGACTTAAATCAAGTTTTACATTAGTAGAGTATACATGGAGTGTATTACAATGAAAGTAAGTGGAAATGGAATTGGTCATCAACACCTTGGTTCGATATTATATATGCAGTGTAATAAATCTTTAGTATTTATCCCTAGCCTAATCTTTAGTATTTATCCCTAGCCCTTCATGTGTAAATGCCAAGTATCTTTGCATTAGGGCTGGACGATATGGCCAAAATTTATATCACGATATATTTCTTAATTTTGGTCGATACGATATAATTTCGATATCGATATGAACTATATAAAAGCTTTAGAAAAACTACCAAGAACTGCCACAAAGGATTTCTGTACCTACAAACTTCTGACAAATTAATTTGCCAAGTCTATGAAACCTCCTCCTATAAAACTATATAATATTTTAGAAATAAAAACGGTACAAATAAATTAATGTTCACCTTTTATTTGTATTTAGCCTTTATACGAACAAAAAATGTGAAATCACCATCAAATAAACATAAGACTCTCACTTCGCAGACGCAGTTTATTGAGCATTTTCTTTTAAGTTTTAAATTTCAGTGAAGAACGATTCATAGCGCTATATTCTCCTTTTATGCAAAACTATAGGCTACCTTTATCTACTGATGCACAAAAATAAAATAAAAAATAAGACTCACTTCAGTGGCCTATTTGTGCTCTGTTTGAGATGAGTGCACGCTTCTTTTTGCAAGGCTTTAAACAGGAGAAAATGATACATTTTCGTGAAGCCATGTCTGACCGTCTTTCACAAGCATTGAAAGGTAATTTAAACGAGAATGAACGCATTGATGTTAATACATGACATTGTGTGCAAATGTGGAAAGTATAAGTATTAAAACAAATGTGCCACATTGCCTCTTACATAAATAGTCTACATGGATTATTTGTAACGCTTGGCATCGTATTGTTAGACATTAGATTGATGCATCTATGTCGATGTATTGTTACACCCCTAGTCGGCACCTCTCCGGCACAAGTTTAATATCAGCCCCATTCGCACGGGATTCGTATTATCTGGGGACCTCTGGTGATTTGTAATAATTGCAGAGAATGTCTGTGATCTTAATTCCGTGCGAATCGGCCATGTCTGTAATTTGTAAAGTAAAAATTCCCCCGCAAATTAGCCTACCATATTTCGCCTCTGTGATAACATTAGTCCCGTGCGAATCGACATCTCTGTGATTTGGCCAGGATTAGGCGGATTGTATATACTTTTTGCAAGCTTTTTTCTCCCTGTGAGCATCTTTATCTTTCACGAAGAATAAAGTCTGCATTCATAATGCGCACCGTTAATTCCCGTGCAGCCGCGCCCACACGGATTATACTTTCACTTTAGAATGATTATCAATTTGGGAGTAATCTGATTGAATGGTGTGTTTAATATTAACATCAATACTGTTCTGAATGAAAAACATAACAGAACAGTATAGTACAATGACAATCTTGTTTAAATAGGCGCTTTTACATTTAGTTTTGAAACTGAATCTTCCGCCGTATATTGTCAGCTTCCTACTCGTGATAAATGAAATCTGATTCCTGCCGCTGGTCTGAGCTCAGTTCATGGCGTCTGTTCGCAACTGAACGAAATTATTTTTATTTATTAGGCTACTGTGAAATAATCAAAACGATATCGATGCCTGTTTATGATTTCATACAGCTATCTATAACGAACATCATATCCGGGAGAAGTCAGTAAATTCGAGTAAAATCACAGGCTTTGCTTATCCCGTGCGAATGCGCCACGCAAAACTCAGATGTGGAGGAGTCATTTCTAAATCACAGAGGTCCCACCAGATAATACTAATCCCGTGCGAATAGTGCTTTAGATAGACGAACCACTTCCACGCCACTAAAGAAAGTTAGTCTTTCTTCTCTTATCAACTATTTATTTCTCCTTACTTGTGGAAGCTCGTTCAGTCACATTTGTGTTGCGGTCAGGGAAACTCTCTTTGTAGCTAAAACGTGCCGCGTTGGATCTATCAGCCTACTACTGCTGAGGAGGACTGGCTGCGTGTCCGTGGTGTAGGCCTACGTCACCACGCAAGAAGCCAATCGTGTTCTGCTCTTTCTGATGGCATGCGCCCTGAATGTCAGTCATATCGAAATATCGGAAATGTGTTTAAAAATCATATCACCGTTATTGAAAAAAATTATATCGCGATATATATTGATATTGAATTATTGTCCAGCCCTACTTTGCATACATAACTCGGAAACAATGTTAGGCTGTTTAACATCCCTCATAACACACAGATTTGTAAATGACTGTAATCACTGAAGCGTTTAGCCCATTGGCTACATGAGAACATTATTGGTGAGTTTAGTCTTGCCTATTTTATGGAGAATGCCTGACATAGAAAGTACAAGCAGCTAAATGAAGAAAACACTACTGGCACTACCTAACTCCTATAGAGTTAAAAACACATCTTTTATGCTATGCTATACATTATATGTCCAGCATATAAAAAATATATTTTTGTAAAATTTAATTTAATTTATAAATTCATCATTTGACGTGAGCTTACACTCCACATAAACAACTGGCAGAAGAATTCTTTGCTTGATCCGTAACAACAACAACAAAAATGCCTTCTTACAAAAAGCTCTACCATTTCCCAGAACTATTACGGATAATCAACCAAATGGTTTGTATATGTCAGTCCCACAGCAGTGTTCTTCTTACCACCCCTTCATTTTCTTTCTTGTGTTTTTTTTATTTATTTATTTGGGTCTCTCCCTCTTCCAGTCAGCTGAGCGAGCCTGAGTCAGACTTTTAACTACTGCTCCTCCAACCACAAACACGTGAGGGAGAGAGAGAGAAAGAAAGAAGGGAAGAAAAATTTGGCCTATATAGGGTGATGGCAATAAAATGTGACAAACATCAGGAGACACTGTACATGCTGGTCTGCCTGGGTGCTACAAAGATCTGCAGTTGATTTTAAAGAGTTTCAAAGATTTCAATTTAGTCTGTGGTATTTTTTGTCTTCCATCGGTCTTGAAGACTTTTTGTTGATCTTATTTTTGTCTGTTTTCATGTGAACAGAGCTCCCACAGCAGGAGCATTTTATATTGTTTGGCTGTTCGTACAAAAGTTATTGGCAGTATGTCATCCTCATAAAGAGTGAGCTGGGTTTTCTCATCTGCATTGCTCTGTGTTTTGGCTCTTTTCTGAGGGTCTGGCCCATCCCGTGTGTCCTGATCCATTTCAGTGGAACGAGAGATGTCTAAAATCATAGAGAACCTGGAGCCTACGAGAGCCATTCACCATGTTTGACCTCCAGACTTCAGCTCACAGTTGAATGTTCAATTGATTACTTATTGATAAGTGTTTAATCATGCTTTTTAAAGCCAATTAGTCCCTCTGTCTTTGTTAGCAAACCTCTTTCACAGCAACCATTCCAATAATTGTGACCTTTTAGTCAGTAATCAGGTAAAGTGGTTTTGTTGGCAAGTCCACAGGGTCCACTTACAGCATTGAAGAGGCTCTGATGTCAAAACCCAGTGATTAGGGTCTCTGTTCCAGGGAATCACTGCACGGGTTACATGTGTAAAGTGCATGTTGGACTGGTCTCCAGCCTTTCCTTCAGCTAACATTGATAATGTCAAGAGGCCCCTGGCTGGTATTTGCATACCTTATCAAAGAGGAAAAGATCCAGGTTATGATCCAATGTTCAGTGTGTGAGGGTCTTTGTGGCTATTTCTGTGGCTATAGATGTCGGCGATCTGTAGTCTTTAGTGCTGCCCCCGACTAAAGAATTTTCTAGTTGATTGTTAGTAGATTAGATGGTGGAAAAACTGCTTGTCCACATTGTCGGCGAGAAGTGATCTACGTTTCATGCTCACAATGAAGCCTGTATGCCGTTGATGTAGAAGTTCAACATGTCGTGCAGTAACTGCGGTACTAATTTAGCTTCCACACTCTGCTTGAACACTTAATGGTAGAGCGACGGCCATGTTTGGCTACTACTAAAAAAAAAAGTTTGATGTTGCACGTCACCTTTTTTGTAGGCATTCTTTTGAAATGTTCCTACAGTATTTTTCTATCCGACATATTACCGCATTAACCAGCTGTGACTGCGTGACTTTGGCAATTGCTGGGGAGTTTTTTTTTCTTTTCCGACTAACCGTCTAATTAAAATGTAATCGACTAACGTTTAGTCGACTGTTGGGGGGCGGCCCTTGTAGTCTGTAGTAAGATCAGCAACCAGTGGCTATTAGGGATGCCACAATTCTAAATATAATATTGAACCATGCATTACGGTATTCATGGTTCAATACGCGCTTGTGCAATGTGTTTTTTTTTGGTTTTGCATTTCATTAATTATTTTTCTCCAAATTCTATCATTTGCCTCCATCCCAATATACTGAACACGCCACACATTCACATCACACGTTAGTGATAGAGTTATACTCACAGAAAACTATAGTTATTCACAATCAAGAAAGTTCACGCTTATTTATTTGCACGCTTTTTAAAGCCTTGCCGGTTAAACATTTCATTCGGTAGCTTAAGCGCGGTTTTACATGCGCTTTTCCGTGCGCTGGCACTAAACGCCTGTCAAACACGTGATTACTGGACTAAGTATTCATTTTACGGCGCTAATACTGTCAAATACACACCAGGTTAACATAAACACAGTCGATTATGTCTAAAGTGAAAGTAAAATCGGCATCTGTCTGTATATTAGATGCACGCAGGTCTTAAATTATCAGCAGCGCAGCCTAGTGACTTAAAGGGACAGTTCACCTCTAAAATGATGTAAATATTTACTCATTCTAATATTGTTTCAAACCTGTGTTCATTTCTCATTATTTTTAAAAATTTTAAGTAAAGTTTTGAGTTTAAGTAAGGTTTTTCAATTCTTTTAAGTAAAATTAAGAAAGAGTATTTGCAATAAAAAATTGTCTTTTTTCTCCTTAACCTCTTACTGTTCCTGTCGCTTAAGAATGATGTGACAAGCCATCAGAACCGAACTGAAAACCGTGGTTAAAAACTGAGGTATGTATTGAACCGTGGACTAACTGTATTGTTACATCCCTATTCCCCAGTGGCTATATAGGCACTTAGTCACAGTTTTTCGGATCAGTGTGTTACCCCTATCGGCGTTGCTTTGCTTGTTCGTCAGGTCGTGATGTGTCTGAGAAGTGACGTACAGTTATCTGGTGATTGTTCGCGTTGGTAGCCATCTTTGGTTACAGTGTGAATTGGTTTCAAAATAAGATTTTTAAGGAACCATAAGCGTCTCCCTGATACATTCGCTGTTCTAAAACATAATGCGAATGTAAATAATTGTAGTCAATCCCAGGTGGTTCATGGTGAGAGAAATGTTGACTTAAAAATCTTAAATAACAAAAGCATCATTACATTTTTTGTAACTACCACAAATTAATTATTTTTTTCCAATATTCATGTGTCATGTACTTTTATGCTTACAATATTGTGCTTTTAGCTTAGCCACATGCTCATGAAGTCACAATGAAATGTAAATCGACGGTTCTTATTTTTTATGAAATATTGCAGTGTTTATTGTAAATTCTTAATTTATGCATGATTTTTATAAGTAATGTGACCTTGTAATCTTAAATCATGTTGCTGTGTATGCAGATTGTCCCAAATTGTTCACATTTGCTTTCATGATTTTAAGATGCTGTCTTAGAAGGCAGTAGGTTGCTCACAGAGGTTTTGGACTAGAGCTTCTGTCTCCATCATCTTCTGCAAGGCTCATGTTAATGAGAGTTGTCAACAGCTTTTCAGCACGCATCCGTTTTTGGAGTCAAAATGCACATGACTTTTGTTATGTGTTTGAAATTATAACATTTTTGTAATCCAATATAATATGAAAAACTGCTTTTGAATTGGTATTTTTTACTTCGTGTTCAGGTCTAAGGTTTAGCGACTGATTAAGTAAAGTCCTTACTTTAATTTAATTGAGCAACAGAATCTGTTAATAACTCAACAAACACACTTTGTGTGTTTTTGTATGTGTGTGTGATCAGAGACAATGCATACTGTTTTATTGAATTAGATGTCAGAAGGTTAATGAACTAATCAAGTTCAATGCAAGTAAGTAAGTTCATTAGATCAGCTGATTGCATCAATGTATTAACATTTGCACTGCATAAATATCCACAAACTGCTTTCCTTTTTTACTGAAATGTGAATGGGTTGTCTATCAATTTTGAGAAGGATTTGAGTTCCACCTACGCGGCCACAGTGAACTCTCCCTAGTCCCTTGGCAGACATTTTGGCAGATCAATTTATCTATATGAAACCATCTTTGTACCCTCAGGCAGGTCGATTTATCCTGCTTTTTTGTATGACTGAACACTGAAGGCTTAGACATTAGTTAGAACTTGTTTAAGATCATTAGTACACTAAAAAGAGATTTGTTTTTGGTTGTCAGTCCTAAACCTCAAGCGGTATTGAATGGCAGCATTGAGAGAGAAGTTTCTGGTAGTTTTGTGTCACTGCCTGGACCTGTAAGATGTCAACATCACAGGAATCTCTAAGGGCTGGTTTGCATTACAAAACCACCATTCTCTTCTTGGTCCCCATCCCCTACCACAGGTACACCCAAATCTCAGCAACAAGAGCTTGTTACATGATGCAATAAAAAGCAGATCCTTCTGTGCAACTACTCGGTAGATTGATTTAATCTGGTTTGCGTGTGTGTGGTGCAGGAAAAACCTTCATTTCGGGTACCTGATACCTGCATAAGGATAGTAAAACCTACATTTTTTGACCTTGATATTACTGTTGTTGCTTTATTTTAATCAAAGAAATACAGCCTTGGTGAGCATGAGACAAAAACATAAAACAAATCATACAGATCCCAAAACTTTTGGACGGTAGCGCTGTGCAGATCCTATTGAGATTGGAACTAGTTTTTACGAAGGAGGTTAGGTTTCCTAAACAGAGGTTTTGATCTTAATCCCATCCTATTCAAAAAAGGCAGAAGTGTAGAATTATGGAGAAAATTACTATTTTTCAGCTAACTCAGAGTTATTCTGAGTAATCTGATCCTGTCGGTTAGCTATGTCTGTGATTTTGTTGTATACAGTTTTTATTTTTCCTACACAGTAGTGCCAAAGGTCAAAATAAATAAGAAGTCCTCTGAGTAAAATAACAGTTGGTGGTTCAAGTAGGCTACTGTTGTCATCCCATCTGACATAAAAATCTAAATCACAGGGCCAGAAATTAGCGTGAGAGCGCAATTCCATGAATGCGCAGATGGGAGTGGACAGTTATGAGCGTGATCTACTGACGACATGTAAATTAAAGCACACAGACACAGCCGCATCATTTCCATAATGACCAATGCAGTCTACCCGTTAGTGCCTGGTTTAAGACGTGCTTTTTTGGAGGGCGGTAAACAATGGCGCAAAACACCAGTAATTTATGAGCGCAAACCTTTGTAAATCCCCGTGCGTGATTCATTTAAATACCCCCTCATACATTTGCATATGCCATAAGGTCAGCCACAAAAATAACCCTGTCCGTGCCTTTTCATCGCTAATTTATCACTGTGCATCTTTAGTAAATCCTAAGTGTAGTTTTTAAATTGCAAAAGAGGGTTTGCGCTGGTGCAAGTTAGTAAATCTGGCCCATATTCTGTACAGTAACTATAGTAGCAGCATCAGGTCCTCTTTAATCATTTCCCTACCTCAATTACATATAATTAACATAAAACTTTTTCTGTTTCACTGGGTTTCATGATGCATCCTGTAATCAAATGAGCTTCCGTAACGCCTACATCCTGACAATAGACACTCCCACCCTACAGCATATACAGTTCTTTACACACACACACACACACACACACACACACACACACACACACACACACACACACACACACACACACACACACACACACACACACACACACACACACACACACACACACACACACACACACACACACACACACACACACACAGGTACTTGTTGTACAACAATAATGCTTCTGATCCTGATGTTTGTGTGTATCTACAGGAGAATGAGGTTTGACACCAGTTGTCTGTCTAAAAAGATGGGCTTAGAATTACTCTTGTCTTGGGGCTACAGTTGAGTCTGCTGAAAGGGCACAACCAATAATACATATTATCCAGATGAATTTGAAAAGCCGTCCCTGTGTTAAAGGGCAAAGATGTAAGACATCAAGGTGATTTCAGAGCAAACGCTAGGCTTACAAAGCTAATTCCACTGCTGTCACCAAATTGGATGTATCTAAACATCCACATATGATCCACACTCAATCAAAAGTGTTTTATTTGCTCTGCCATAGTCTTTGTTTAAAACACATGCAACAGCATCAATAATCTCCCAGATCAGCAGAATGTTTCTAGAGGGAGGTGGACAGTCAGTGTTAGCGAGGGATGACCTTTACATAGTAGTCTTTACTCTGGGAGAGGATTGACGCTTTTCCTGGAACATCTGGAATGTTGTTTTTGTGTTAACTCCAAGACTATGTCATACCTCACTCTTACACACAACTTATACTCCATGAGGTTATGTAGAATAAAAAATAAATAAAAAAAATGAATAAGCTACAAAAGTCCCATTATTAAAGACTTGTTACAATTATTACTTGAAAGAGATGTTACAATATCTACTAGCATACATACGTAAAGTAAATTAGTACTTTATTATTTATTCTGCATTACATCAAAAGGGGCAGCAAAGACACGAATAATGTGAAAAAACAAAACAAAAAAAACTACTTCAAATAAACGCTGTTCTTTTGAACTGTTATTCTGTATCACATTTCCAGAAATATTGTTTTCAGCATTGATAACAATAAAAAATGTTTCCAAAAGTCAGCATATGAGAATGATTTCTGACGACTGGAGTAATAACTGCTGAAAATTCAGCTTCGTCAACACAGGAATACATTTGAAAATATATTAGAATAGGAAACTGTAATTTTTAAGGTGTCATAATATGGTCATTCAATATACTGCAACGGTCATACCACAAAGCTATTTCCCCGGTTTAAAATACAAATGTTAGTTTTCTCCCTTTTTAAAATGAGAGCACAATTCCAAAAAAGTGCCCCTGGAAGTGAAAAGTTATGCGCATGATCTACTGACAACTTGCAAATTAAAGAACACAGACACAGCCAGATAATTTCCATAATAACCAACGCAATCTACCAATTAGCATCTGGTTTAAGACATGCTTTTTTTGGGAGGGTAAATAATGGCGCAAACACCAGTACATTGATGAGCTCAAACCTTAGTCAATCACCTTGCACTTGCATATGCAATAACTCCTACAAATGCATATGCAATAAGGTCAGATGTAACACCCTTGATACTTTGTGTTCTTTACAGTGTGTGAAAATGAGAAGGGAAAATTATTGGTTTTACAAATATTAGATTTTTTTTATCACAAACAATAAGATAACCTCCAGAAACATAAAATAAAGATCTGAAATGCATTTTATGGCTCCTTTAATTGTAATATTATTTCACAAGATATAACTGTTTTTATAGTATTCAGAATTTTTTTTCTGATTGCAGTTTTTTGTTGTTGTTTTATGTTTAGATTTTCCTCTTCTATGTGTTTGACACCGCGGCACTAGATGCTCCACTAAGCTAATGAGCTCTGCAGAGTTATGAAATATAGATATCAGCCACTCCAGTGCCTCACATCACTTTCTCTCTTTTTATTCTCTCTCATCTAGTTTTTCAACATGATGGAGAGAACCATGAATAATTCATTAGGGCTGATAATCTTGAATCGGTCACGTTTTAAGATGCAGCACGTGTTCGTGTCCCACATGCTGCAACAAAACAGACAGTTTTTGGAATGTTGAACTCAATTTTCAGCGGCATTGAACCCTAGCCATAGCTAATAAATCAAGTAGTGGGGTCTCATCGACCAGTTCCTGACAAGCCAAGGGCCTGGAAAATGCTTTTCACCTCATTAAAGTCAGGTCCTAGCAGGTGTGACTGACTCGTGATATGTTTGCCATATGAAATCTCATTGGTCCATATTCCAGCTCCCCCATACATTAAAGGAAGTGTATGTAAGATTGTGGCCAAAACTGGTACTGCAATCCCTTTCAAATGACTGAAGAGCAGTGTCTCCCCTCTCCCCCTCCCCCCGACTCGAGGTTGCCAGATAGGCTGCAGGATCCAGCAGGAACGTTTGTATCTGCAGCTGTGGTAACTAGAGCAGAGCTGGCAACCCGGATGCCGAAACACTACTGACTTCGTGATTGGTAGATAGGTGGAGAGGGCGGAGCTTCAGGCCAAAACACAACATGTCAACATCAACATCAGTTGAGGGCTGCAACAACAACTTTTACGTCTAGTAACGTCTAGTGACATATCAGGGCCATTTTAGGATTAATTGAAATACATTTCTTACTGTACTTTCACTGAAATGTTCCTTTCAAATCAGTATGAAACGGAAGTTCCGATCATAGTGACAGTTATCAGAGTGAAAAAATGTAGAGCAGGGCTTGATTTTGTCCATGTCGTTGCAAGAGGGATGTGAAATTATTTTTATTAAAGATTACGAGGGCAGATTCATTAAAAAAATAACAGTGCGCATGGATAATTTATTTATAATAAATGCTGCAATATTCCATAAAAATAATATAAATATATATATATATATATATATATATATATATATATATATATATATATATATATATATATATATATATATTTCATGGTGACTTTAAACAATAGCTTTTCAATGTACCCTCTAGAAGCTTGCATTCTATAAATGAACTTGGCGCCATCCCAAAGAGGTACAAAATCACTTTCACTGACCTTTACCTTGACCTGCCTAACTCAGTCTAACCATTTTCGAGAAAATACCTTAACCTTAACACTTGACCCATTAATACTAACACTCTATTATTACTGTGCTAGACTAACTGGGGCTTGTTGCTTAGCTGCTTGTAACATTGCTCTTAGACATGGACACGGACATCTCAGTCTCATTACCCAGAGCTCTGTGTTTCCATATATGGAAAGTGTTCAAGCATATCTTGTCAATATATCTATCTTTTGTTCTCAGTATAGACCCTAGTGGTGAGCTCACCTAAAACCACACATCCACGTCACATCCATTGTTCTTTTCCGCAGCTAACATGACCTCAGTGCAACTTAATAACGTGTATATCAGTGAAGTGGATCATGTTGTTTATTTTTCCTTTAGTTTATGTTACACAGTCCTCATGCCATATGCTCTGTTATTTCTCTCCCCCTTTACTATAGGTGTGTCTGTATTTAATGGAAGCATGTGAGCATACATGTGCATGTGATTGTATGTTGTGCATGACTCATATTTTCATCCCTCTAATTCCCTCCTTCGTCATTCCTGTTCTCCCTGATCCAGATGAGGAATGCCTCTCAGATCTCGGTTACAGATTTTACACAGATGTGCTTTGACCATGAACGTCCTTTTACAGTTAAAGGGGACATATCATGGAAATCAGGATTCTTCTTGCTCTTTTGATATGAAAGTGTTCAATGTAGGCTATTAAACTTTCAGAAATACCTGCCAAGTCCACTGATTTATTTAAACTAAGTTGAGCACAGGAGAATTTGATTAGTTTTAGAGCCCCAATAGGGACATTCGTTCGCAAAAGTTTTGCATTCCTCCAAGATACTCACAAAAGCTTTGTGATCCTCCAAGATATTTGGCATTCGCTTTCAAACAACACAAAAGTCTGCAGAGTTTCTTGGGGAAATGTAAAAGATTTGCAAGTGAATGCAAAACTCATTTTTTCCTCCATCACTGTCTTTTAAGAGCTTTGTCAATTTTTTTTTCAGCAATGTGAGGAGAGCCTTACATGCAGAGGTTATCCAGTCTTAACACAAATCACTTACACATTAACATTTATGACTTAAATTTGCAGTAGCAAAAACAGCCTGTTTAATTCTAAGGGTTAGAGAGAGGGTGGGAAGACAAAATTATGAAATGAAATGTCTATCTTTCTGCCAGAAACTTTCACTAACTGTATAATTGGACGTTAGGGACACACAAACTGAAGAAACTGTAGATGGGTCTTTGAACCTCTCCATTATAAGAGCACAAAATCCCAGTGTTTACTGAATAAGAATGCTCAAAAGCACATGTTTTCAAAAGCATCTTGCCAGAATCACTAATGAACTAATCCTCCTTACGGGATCCTTGTGTAATTTTGGAGTTTTAGGTTCGCCTAACACAAATCAGATGTGTTTCTTGTGAAGGGGGTGGGGCTTTGATGTGGTCAAAAACAGCTATTCAAGGAGTTAAAAAATGCGTGTTAAAAATATGCAAAACTTGTGGCATGAGACGCTGTAATAGCTGTGAGCTATTATTTACATTATGTTTACCTTGACATGCTCTTCACATGCAGGTGTCTGACTTCCTCTGCTGTGTCTCGTCATGTCAAAAGCCTGAGCCTGTTTGCACCTGTCTACATGCTTTCAAGTGTTTGCTGAAGTTTTTACAAGTTTGAAATACAAGACAGGCTGAAAAAAGAGAGATTTGTGTGTTTGCTCTGTTTCTGTTTGCTAATGCCTCTTGAATGTCTCTCAATGGCACTCACATGAGTGAGCTTTAGTGTAATCAGTTATCATTTATGAGCGGCAGAAAAACCAGAAGTCCAGGTTATGTAAGAATGACTCTTTCAGTGACACGGCACACCTGTGGGAAGGGCCTTATGTAACATTGGAGACTAACTGTACATTTACAGTGTGTGTGTGTGAGAGAGAGAGAGAGAGAGAGAGAGAGAGAGAGAGAGAGAGAGAGAGAGAGAGAGAGAGAGAGATATCCAGGGGATTTCATTAAAATGACTTTCTCTTGAAGAATTGGCTTACTGTTTAATTACAGCCGCATCAAAGACAAACATTTTTATATTAGTGCAGCAATTTACACACCACCGTTTATAAGTGTGGAGGTTTATACACATTTTTAATGTTTTTCTTTTTTATACTCACCAAGGCTGCATTTATTTGATCGAAAATACAGTAAAAACAGAGTGAAATATTACATTTTAAAATAACACTTTTCTATTTTAATATATTTATTTAAAATATTGTTTATTCTTATGATAGCAACAATTATATGATATTCGTAACAATTTAAACCCTTATTACTTTAATTTTCCTTTCTAAATACATTTCTTTAAAAAAACATTTAGCCTATTGACCCCATGCTCTTGAATGATAGAGTGCCCTTTTCAAATGGACTAAGCAAACATATTAGCTGTTTTCTTTGTTTACTTTCATGTGTATACATACCAAGCAAACAGAGCTTATGTAATTGAATTTCCACTCTTTCTAAACTTCATTCCACATATCCACATGTGGGACAAAGGATATTTTGCATGGGCATGTTTCTAGATATTGCGGTAATATTAAGTGGTTTATGATGCACCCTAAAGCTAAAAGTATCAAGACTGATGATCAACAGTTTCTTTGTGTCGTCTTTGCCTCTTTCTTTGTGTTTACTCTGTCAAGGTCAGTTAGCCCACTGTAAAATTGCACCACCCTGCCTTTTTAATACATCATAAACTAGACAAGTTATGGGACTGTCATCTGATCTGATGAACACCTTTCCAGCCAGTTCGCTGCAATTTACACCTTTAGTTTCACAGGCAAAATACTGAAGCAGCAATCCTTTTGTATAAGATGAATTTGAGGTTCCTCTTTTTAATTTCTAAAGAACGTGAGTGCCTCTTGCCTGTGCATTAGTTTAGCACATATGCTAATTTTTAGTTATTCACAGTGACTTTTAATGTGATGCTTTGCAATCGCTAAGATGTTCTGTGTGGTTTCTAGAGCTTTGCCATATTTGGCCCAATTCAAAAGAGCCCACACCAAGTCTGTTGAAGTGAACACACACCTCGGTTTTAGACCAGCACGGCCATGGGCAAACAGATGGGCGCAAGTGCATTTGCTACGTAAAACAACGTGGCGCTGTACTTGAAAATTATAACTGCATCAGGCTAGCAAAAAACCACTTGTGACGCGTCTGGCATCGCATTACGACGGGTGATAGATCGCTGTGTTTTGTCTGTATTTATCATACACTATTGGGAAATTGTAAGTCTAGTTGCTTAGAAATGCAAACCTCTTCTTATCTGCACAATTAGAGGTGTCATTTAAGCCAAGTTAGTTGGTTAGGGTTTGTTCGAATCGCTACCCCTCCAAGTATGAGCAATAATAATGCCATGAATATTATATTACATTGGTAATTCAAAATGTCTTTAGAAAGCCTATGAAAGATGTGGACTCGTCTTAGAGGAACCAAGTGTGTGACATGAAGCTTCATCTGAAATAAAAGCTGTGAAACCAGACCCTTAACTCCAGATACTGATGACACTGATGATTTCACATCTTCATAACAAGAGCAACCGATTCATTGTTTTGGCATTGGGATGTGAGTCCAGAGAGAACTCATCCTTGTTTATTAAACTCTAATGAGGTCTATGAGGGTTTACACGTTAATGAGCTTGCTATCATTTGATTACAATTATGACTAAGAAGGGTCACATGATTATATTTTATGATATTATGGCAGTTACCAAACATGATATGAAGTCAGTTGTTATTCATTATACCACAGTTTCATGTGCCAGATATTGTGGTGATATATATATGGTAATATAGCAGCCCTTTTATCAGCATTGATTTGTGTGTGTGTGTGTGTGTATTTGGACAGTCCTACTGGAGCAAGGGTTCACTGCCTTCCCCAAGGGCGCAGCAGTAATAGCTCACAGATAATCCCTTATGTGATTCAAACCTACCAGTTGTGATGTTTAACCACTCTGTCACACCATCCCATTATATTTTAATACAGAAATAGTTTATCTGTAGAGTGAGTTAGTGAGTTTTTTCAAATTTGTCAAAAGTTTCCATCATAACTTTGTCACCCAATTGCGCAAAGATGGAATTTTTATTATTTGCACACGTCACGTTAAATGTTTTCATTGTGGCATTATTGCTTGCTCATACAATAGATTATCTCTCCCATCTCATGTGGTTAGTTACAACAGTTTTGGAGTGGCTTCCCCCCCCCCCCCCCCTCTCTATCTCTATCTGTTTGATGTTCACTAGGCTTATGCGCCTTTTAAATTGTAGTTTGGTAGCTAAATTTTGTGTGTGTGTATTTATTGATTTATTTGAATTAATTTATGTGCTTAATGAATGGGACAGGCACTTTAAACAAGGGACATTCATCAAAATGATAACGTCTTAACTTTTGTTTTATATCGTTTTCAAAGCAGTCTGACAATGTTTAATTTATGTTGTAGAACAAAACTTCAAAGTCTTTTCAGGAATTAATAACCATATACGTTGTTACTCATAAATTGACTTAAGCCGCTTTTCTTAAAACCCGTTAGGAATTCCTGAGGAAGCCCATGGCCCATGGATTTCCATGACTGAATAACGCTATAGTTTTGTCCAGTCATGCTTTACCACAGAGCTTTCGTGAACTACCAATTGCATGTATGGCAAAAGACTGAACTTGAAGGAGCAGGATGTAAAATATCAAGTAGAGTGTAACATTCAGCTAATCTGTGAACTCTCCCTGATTTCATCATACCACAATATATCACAAAGTTCATTTGTGATCATCCATGCTTTTTCTGTGAGGTTTGTTATTTAAAAAAAAAATGTTTTTGGTTTTTAGTATTAATGTGTCTTAATGTTATCAATAAGGTAGTGTGCTCCAAAACAGACAAAATTTCCGCTTCGAAGATATAACCGTTAAAAAAAGAAGTCTCTCACTTCCGCCAATATGGATCAATGATTTTAAATACATCACTCCGCAGTTCAGCGTCGCATCAGGTTTTCTGTCCAATCAAATGCTCTCTGGAATCTAAAGCATCCCCTACTTTACAAATCGATGCTGAAGCTGCAGCTTGGTCGTTTGGTCAGATATTTACTATTTTCTACGTAGTGCGCTATATAGGGGATATGGTATGATTCTGACAGTATAAATAGGCTACATTCCATTGGGATGAATGAAGTCTGGGTTCATGATACTGAAGACATGATCGCTCTGGCTGACCTGTGACATAAACAAAAAGCAATTGGCTATTTGTAAAAAGGGGGAGGAGCTGTTTGATATGTTCTGCCTTGGCTACCTGTTTCGGTGGAAATTACGCCAATACATTGAATAATGCTACGTGTTTCAAGGCACTTCAGTGGTTCTTTAAGGATGAAAATGCTATTTTCTGGTGTCTTTTGATCTTCAGACCACCTGTAAAGTCTTGATGTGATCTTTGCGTCATCCTCCAGCTGTGAGCTGACAGGTGCACGAGGGTTTCAGAGGAACTTGTGAATCTCTGATGTTGCTCAGAGAACAGGAAGGAAACACTTTCTCACTCAAAAGAACAAAGCCATGGGATGTGACTCAGACTCTGAAAGAACTGTGTGTCTGTCATCTGGAGTGAGTTTGGAAGTCTTCCTCCTATTCACTGTGTAAAATGAGCTAAAAAGTCGGATTAGTTTGTGTTCACAATCTGCTTTGAAATGGGACAGACTTTTCAGTTCGATTACTAACTATTTAGTTTGGGATGCAAGTCAATCATTCTCATCAGACATATCTGGCTGAGTCAAACATGGCCTGTAGGCCATCAACAGTTGGTGTGTGGTACTGGTGGAGGGCCGGCCCGTTCAGGGTCACACTCGGGTAATGGATGTGCCGTTATCCGCTCTCATTTTCCCTGGCACGCTGGCGGATATCAGGAACAGATGCCTTGGCAAAAAGCCCAGGGTAAATAAAGGACTCGAGGAGGCCATCAAATCTGACTCCAGGCACAGTACAATATGAAGGATAACCGTGTGGAAACAGTCCTTAGTCAGCTTTATCTAGTTAGACAGACACAACAGTGCTTGGTTTTGCGATTGTAGTCTCCATATTAGGAGCGAAATAATGTTCCTTCTAAATTGAAAATCATGCAAAGGGCCCCACCACTGCGACCAAATACTTCCCAGGTGAATCTACAGAAGATCTACTGTCTTCTCATTTTTGCAGGGTATATTAAATATAGATGAGATAAAGTATATATTCGTTTACAGCATATTTTACCTTTGTTTAGTTACTTAAAAAGTTTATTTTTCATGTTAGTTCACAGAGCAGTAACTAATTTGATCTTGAATTAGTAAATTAGTATAATTAGTACATATATTATACATAGATTAGCATGTATTACTGAATGTTGAGATTACCATAAAACAAGATTAAGAAATGCTGTAGAAGTATTGTTCATGTACTTCAACTAATGTAGTTGTTACATGAATAGTGTTGACAAAGGAAACCTTACAAATTACTGTAAAGTGTTACCGTTTATTTGTCTGTTACAGCTTTAATTTTTAGTGTCTTTGTGCATTTAAGAGCAACACAATATGTGTTATCGTACAAATTAAAAATATTTCCTGTTAACAATTAGAAAAAGAAAGAAAAACCTTTACTATGAAGCCTTGAGAGAGAGTTTATGAAAGTGGTGGGGATGTAAGAGAGTGGTGTAATGCAAAAAAGATGCTGAAATGGAGGATGATGAGAGGGAATATAACAGAAAGTGAAGGGAGAACACGCTGACCCACTTTCATCAAAGAGGTCTGCAGAGACGAAAGGATGAGAATGGTAAAGTTTCCTTTGGCATTTCTTACTGTACAGACTCTTTTATGATTGCTACTGCCACAGTCTAGCTATGTTTTTGTGACTGAAAGCTCAGCTGGGTTCTAATCTGATTCTTTAACATTCTCGTTTCCTGTGCAAAGTTCTGTTATTTCGCACAGATGGACGGTCATGGTGAGGCGTGATTAGTACCATTGGATAGATTGCAGAAACCTGTCAGCATGACCAGACTTTCATAGTGACCTCTTACCCTGTGAACTTTCTGAAAACTCATCCAAACTGACAATGTTGTCCATTTGTTAATCATCACAGAGTTCATTGTGTTCTTTGTTTTATCTGTGGTCTTCACAGTAATATTCCACTGGCTGGTTTATAACGACGGACGGAGATTTATAATGATGGTAACTCATTCTCTATCTGTGTTTCTCTATAGGGAGGAGGTTCAGGAGAACTGTGTTCGCTGGCGAAAGAAGTTCTCCTTTGTGTGTAAGATGAGTGCCAGTCCTGCCATGGGGGTCCTGGATCCCTGTATTTGCAGAGTGTCTGTGCGTAAGGTTAGTCTCTCTCTCACACACACACACACACACACACACACACACACACACACACACACACACACACACACACACACACACACACACACACACACTAACAAACAGAGATCTTAGAACAGTAGCACTCTCAGTCTCAACAATAACTTTTCTTTACAGCTCTGCAAAAATAATAATAATGGCTTATTAGCCAAAATATTTTTTTCTGCCAGCATTTTGTGTATACTAAATACACAGTTAAAAAATGTTCACAATATTTGAAGATAAACATATTCTGCTAATTTTTTCTATCCATCACATCAGTGACACTTTTGACTTCTTGGTAACTAATTACAATAACTTGGGATAATACTTTATTTGGGCTAAAATTGTTGGTTGTTGCACATTTGAAGAACTAATTTGTGTAAAAATGTATGTCATTTATTTTCTCACAGTAGATATGGAATTGGTTTATTTATTTAAGTCTTTGGTTACATTATCATCATTGTCATAGTGTTTAAAAACAATTACCAATTTTTATAATTCACTTTCATTACAATTTATACAAAGGCATTTGAAGCAAAAATTATAGAAAAATGATTGGATAAAATAATTTAATATGAACTTGAAATTTGTTGATTTTAATAAAAAATCCCTCCGGGACATAAAAGTGCTCGTGGTTGAAGAAACACTCTTATCCTGAATAAAAATCAGATTGTGGAGCTATTCCGTGAGTTCTGATGTTTGCTTTACTCCATACAGAGAATCTGCTGTCTCGTGGTTTCCTTTGCTCTCATTACCCTTCACTCCATTTGCCTCATAGTGTCACCACACCAATGACAAACATATAACATAACAAATAAACTCCTTTTCTCTTTCTCTGTTTTCCTTGCAGGAACTTAAAGGTGGAAAGACTTTTTCAAAGGTAAGAGATTTCTCCTCATCCCTTTTTCTCTTTTTTCTTTCTTTCACTCCATATGATAGTTTCTTCCCCATGAACTGACTCTAAGGAAACATCACAGATTTCTTTCTCACGCTCCGCTAGTCAGAAGGTCTGTTTTTTTTCTGGAGGTTGTATATGTTTATAAACACAAAGCTCTTGTAATGTCACATGCATATACACACAAGTTTGCATACTGTACTCTGAGAAACTCAGGACACCACATGTACAGGAAATACTACATAAGCACATATAAATGGTGAAATGCAGTGGGAGGTTAGTTTTAGGGATTCTGTGATCTGGTCTGGACATGTGTTTCCACACCTTGAGAATCTCTAAACCACACAGTTATCAGGCATTGCTTGCACCACCCTACATTAATTGTACAATACATTCAAGCATTCAGTGGTAATAGACCAAAAGCTGAACCTATATTTTTAGCAATCAGAGGAAATTCTGACACAGGCAGACCATTTCTCTTGTGTCAACAAACAAAGGATTTGACACAATCCATAAACAATCACCCATAGTGAAAAAATATATATGTATGTATGTATATATATATATATATATATATATATATATATATATATATATATATATATATATATATATATATATATATATATATATATATATATATATATTAATTTGTTTTTAAAAATTAAATACTGACTCCAAACTTTTGAATATACACTGATGAGACATAAGATTATGT
The DNA here is from genome assembly GCF_024679245.1 of Pseudorasbora parva. Classification (NCBI taxonomy): domain Eukaryota; kingdom Metazoa; phylum Chordata; class Actinopteri; order Cypriniformes; family Gobionidae; genus Pseudorasbora; species Pseudorasbora parva. Next base: position 38,777,574 of record NC_090174.1, read on the forward strand.
CCAGTTAATAACACTGATTATCTTTTCAGCCAAGGCTCAGTGATGGACGTGGGGTGACCCGTTTAGTCCTATCAAACAAACAAGCTACTGTAGCTCGAATTGCTCAAGAAGTTAATGATGGATCTGATAGAAAGGTGTCAGAAGTGCATCGCAGTTTGTTGCATATGGGGCTGCATAGCCCCAGGCCAGTCTCGGTGTCCATGCTGACGCCTGTCCACTGCAGAAAGCACACTAACATTGTGCACATGAGCATCACAACTATACCACAGAGCAATGGAAGAATGTGGCCTGGTCTAATAAGTCACATTTTCTTTAACATCACATGGATAGTCAGGTGCATGTCTGATGCTTACCTGGAGAAGACATGGCACCAGGATGCACTATGGGAAGAAGGCAAGACGGCAGAGGCAGTGTGATGCTCAATGTTCTGCTGGAAAACATTGGGTCCTGCATCCAGACTTTGACACATACCAACTACCTAAGCATTGTTGCAGACCATGTACACCTTTTCATAGAAATGGTATTCCCTGGTGGCTGTGGCCTCTTTAAACAGGATAATGCGCCTTCCCACAAATGGTTCAGGAATGATTTGAGGAGCACAACGAGTTTGAGATGTTGAATTGAAATTCCCCAGATCTCAATCCAATCGAGCATATTTGGGATGTGCTGAACAAACAAGTCCAATCCATGGAGGCCCCACTTCACAACTTACAGCTTCAAGGTTTTAGTGGAGTTAATGCCTCGACATAATGTTATGCCTGATCGGTGTATAAATATATATTTATATGGAGCACTTTGTGTTAGTGTGAAGAAGTCACTCATAGCAGTGCTGCTGGTTGTTTGGGCATGTGACATTGCGATTGGTGGTTAAGATTATCATGGCCAAATTACTGCAGAGAGAAACATGTTTGACACGTTTATGTTTGTAATGAGTTACAGGAGGGTGTTTTGTTTGGGAGTGTGCATCCATGTCCTTTTCTCTGCATTTACTTTTCGCTTACATCCTGAATGGGAGCAGTTTGTCAAAACAGTATGCTGACGTTGCAAAAGCTGGGAATGAGGGAGGTCAACTCTATGGAGGTAACCAGGAATGAGGGAGAAACAGGAAGGAGGGGGTGGATATGACCTTTAAGATGAAGTAAAGGCAACCTTTGCTATGGCAGATATTTAATTGCTACAGTACATTGACATGAGCTGAGATGAGTTAACAGGAATTTGATCAATGCAAATGTTTGTGAATCCTGAAATCACTTAGTAATTGTCAATCTCAGAAAGAGTACAGAAAACCAGCATTGTTTAGAATAAACCACACAACCCTTTTAAGGACAGCAATCATTTATAGGAAGGAGAAGTGTGCCAGTCACAGAGGAAATGTTATGTGCTAAATGTAGCAGTGGAACAGCAAATATAGATAAGAAATGGCACAATCACATGTAGAGATCTGTGTGAAGATGGGAAAGTACCCTTATGTGTCAGTCTCTTCTGCCTTTTAACCAGGTATACAGTTTTCTGGGATTACCGTCAACTGTTTGGTTAAAATATCTTCTTTAGTATTCAAGTGCTATATTATTTTTATGGCAAACTATCTCTTTAAGTGATTATATATGCAAGCATTGTAATTCCTTTAGAACTTTGTGAATAAATGTGGGTTTTTCAAAATCTATTTTTTACATTTTTAAATCAAAGTCGGCGTTTAACATAAAGGTTCATATAAAATGGTATTCTGTACTTAAAAAATATAACTTGAAACATAAAATATGTATAAAAATGTATACAAAATAGTTTCATGGCCAGTAAAAAAAAAGTGTATATACAGTCTTGTTCAAAATAATAGCAGTACAATGTGACTAACCAGAATAATCAAGGTTTTTAGTATATTTTTTATTGCTACGTGGCAAACAAGTTACCAGTAGGTTCAGTAGATTCTCAGAAAACAAACAAGACCCAGCATTCATGATATGCACGCTCTTAAGGCTGTGCAATTGGGCAATTAGTTGAAAGGGGTGTGTTCAAAAAAATAGCAGTGTCTACCTTTGACTGTACAAACTCAAAACTATTTTGTACAAACATTTTTTTTCTGGGATTTAGCAATCCTGTGAATCACTAAAGTAATATTTAGTTGTATGACCACAGTTTTTTAAAACTGCTTGACATCTGTGTGGCATGGAGTCAACCAACTTGTGGCACCTCTCAGCTGTTATTCCACTCCATGATTCTTTAACAACATTCCACAATTCATTCACATTTCTTGGTTTTGCTTCAGAAACAGCATTTTTGATATCACCCCACAAGTTCTCAATTGGATTAAGGTCTGGAGATTGGGCTGGCCACTCCATAACATTAATTTTGTTGGTTTGGAACCAAGACTTTGCCCGTTTACTAGTGTGTTTTGGGTCATTGTCTTGTTGAAACAACCGTTTCAAGGGCATGTCCTCTTCAGCATAGGGCAACATGACCTCTTCAAGTATTTTAACATATGCAAACTGATCCATGATCCCTGGTATGCAATAAATAGGCCCAACACCATAGTAGGAGAAACATGCCCATATCATGATGCTTGCACCTCCATGCTTCACTGTCTTCACTGTGTACTGTGGCTTGAATTCAGAGTTTGGGGGTCGTCTCACAAACTGCCTGTGGCCCTTGGACCCAAAAAGAACAATTTTACTCTCATCAGTCCACAAAATGTTCCTCCATTTCTCTTTAGGCCAGTTGATGTGTTCTTTGGCAAATTGTAACCTCTTCTGCACATGCCTTTTTTTTAACAGAGGGACTTTGCGGGGGATTCTTGAAAATAGATTAGCTTCACACAGACGTCTTCTAACTGTCACAGTACTTACAGGTAACTCCAGACTGTCTTTGATCATCCTGGAGGTGATCATTGGCTGAGCCTTTGCCATTCTGGTTATTCTTCTATCCATTTTGATGGTTGTCTTCCGTTTTCTTCCACGTCTCTCTGGTTTTGCTCTCCATTTTAAGGCATTGGAGATCATTTTAGCTGAACAGCCTATCATTTTTTGCACCTCTTTATAGGTTTTCCCCTCTCTAATCAACTTTTTAATCAAAGTACGCTGTTCTTCTGAACAATGTCTTGAACGACCCATTTTCCTCAGCTTTCAAATGCATGTTCAACAAGTGTTGTCTTCATCCTTAAATAGGGGCCACCTGATTCACACCTGTTTCTTCACAAAATTGATGACCTCAGTGATTGAATGCCACACTGCTATTTTTTTGAACACACCCCTTTCAACTAATTGCCCAATTGCACAGCCTTAAGAGCGTGCATATCATGAATGCTGGGTCTTGTTTGTTTTCTGAGAATCTACTGAACCTACTGGTAACTTGTTTGCCACGTAGCAATAAAAAAATATACGAAAAACCTTGATTATTCTGGTTAGTCACATTGTACTGCTATTATTTTGAACAATACTGTATATAAATATCGGATGTGTAAAAAATATTGTGTGTGACCTTGCATTAGTCCCTTTATCCCTTGCTGTAATATCACACATCAATGATTTTTAAAGGCCAGCTGGTCACGTGCATCAGTGCTGACTGTGTAGGGTATTCATCCAATAAATGAAATGGAAAGAAGAATTATATCAGCTACTGTTATATCATTAGCCAAGGTTAATAGAATTTTTCGAAGAACATTGTAATGAGAACATGGAATGAGAAAGGGAGATTGCAGGGAAACGTATGAAGATAACAACAAGAATGCCTTCCAGTAGTGTTGGAGAAACCTTTATCGAGTCAGAATCAGAGAGGGATTTCATGCATGAGTGACTCTGCCAACTTCACATGCCTGTAGTTATATAAGAGTGCTCTTAAAAGTTAACCCTTTCCTATCTTTCTTCCCTAGACTAGACTTCATGCTTCTACAGCTCAAAAGACTTTGATTGTCTTATTTTTTATTCTGAATAAAAAGTACCCTAAATAAACAAGTCTAGTCTAGAAGAAAAAACAGTGAAGCCCCTAGATTTATGTCCTGACTTATTCCTATTGCCATGTGGGGAAATACTGGAGAACTCTCTTGAAAACCTGTTTGGGAGAGTTCAGAGCTTTCTTTTTTGTATGGCTAAAGTACTGGTTTTGTCTCTCCAGCTGGGCTTTGCTGACCTCAACTTGGCGGAGTTTGCTGGTTCAGGCTCCACTGTTCGCTGCTGTATACTGGAGGGCTATGACACCAAGAACACTAGGCAGGACAACTCCATACTTAAGGTGAGTGTGTCCCTGTTTGTGTATATGTCCTTCTCTCATTTCAGGAGTGACTCTAAACATGTAAACATGATGGGCCTCTAACACTCAGGCAGAAGCCAGGCACCAAAAGCACTACACTTGTTATCTTGAAAGGCCAGGAACCTCTTTTTCTGCGTTATTCTTAGCACCTTTGGAGTCTATTTTAAAAGGAGACAGCAGAAGCACTGTCCTCACCACAAACAGCGTCATCTAAAACCAGTACACTGTGTGGGCGACGTGACTGGTCAAACCCTGTAATGACAGGCTGACTGACTCACTGTCTCTTAGACATGTCAGGAGGGAAAATGTGAAGTAAAAAAATCAACAGATAACATTTAATCATAGATATTTTGTAATTTGGGCTCATTTTAATCTAGAATTCATTTGAAGATTCCCACAGGCAGTATGCTTTACTATCAAAATCTGTTACTATGAAACGTATGATTTTATACTTAACTCTTTTATTATTTAATATTTTCATCTCTCTTCCCAGGTTACCATTGGCATGACTCTCCTCTCTGGAGATCCCTGCTTTAAAACGTGAGTGTGTCGCACAAAAATAACTGTCTAGTTCAGTAGCTCTCTCCCAGGGGGCCAGAGCCCACTAGTGACCCTCAGAAAACTTCTCAAGATGGTTTAAAATGATTTCAAATAAGGGAAAACAAGATTTGTACACTAAAGCGATTATATTTCTTAGTTTAAATCACCCCCTTCAACCACAGTTTTTCTTTTCTTTGAAGAACCTTGAAACTCCTGGAAGAATTTTAAAAGCGTGATTTCTAGACCTGGCATGGCATTCTTATTAAGATTATGCTTGATTTCTAGTTATGTCAAACGCTAAAATATTTTATTAGGTAGAAATTGTGTGTAGAAATATTTTTACAATTCCTTATCCTTAATCCTTATCCATTAAATCACAAATGACTAAAAATGTCATGTAAATTTAGTTAGAAGTGTGATTTTTGATCAGCATAGCTCAGCATAGCACCGCTCCTTTATTTTAGGCAATTTAGAGAACACATGCACTTACTGCTCCTTGATGACATCTTCTTAAGTTGTCTTTCTCATCTTCCTCAGGCCTGTGAGCACAGCTAAGACCATTGCCATGGCTGGGCAGGACCCTTCTTTGCAGCTGGACCGCAAGGGAGAGGGCACCGCCGACCACTCCGCAGCATCCCTGGGCGGCAGCACTCGCCGATCAGTCAAAACCAGGCCCCCTGTGAACAACTCGGGTATGAGCAACACATCTTCTGAAATGGTGGAGAACGTCAACAAGTAGATAAATGCTTTACATTTGTAATTGTATTAAAAATGTGGAGTTTTATTATGTTATTTTGATTTTATAAGGTCTATCTTGGACATGTTATACTCTATGTTCTATATTTTGTACTTTATAAATAAATGGTACTCACCTGAAGCTGTTTGTTTTCAGGAGGCCTTAATGAGGGATTGGAGGAGAACCTGTCCAGTCCAGATGAAGTGTTCCACACGGGACACTCTCGCAACTCCAGCTTTGCCAGCCAACAGAGCAAAATCTCAGGTGGGACTCAGGGCACGATCAAAAGAACATCAGGTACAGATTATAGCTGATTACAGTATAAAAACATTAACTTCAAACTACACTCCTATCTTTACATTTAATTGTTTAGACTTCTAATTGAATAGAATTTTTAGGAATTTATAATACAGGACACAAGAGCAGTAATAGAGATTTTCAAAATTGATTATAATAAAAACATGTTTAAGACACTAAAGACTGGAGTATTGACTGCTGAAAATTCAGCTTTTACACCACAGGAATACATGACTATTATTTTACTTTTAAATTGTAATAATTTATTACTGCATTTTTGAACCCTTGAGCATAAGAGTCTTCTTTTAAAAAATATTAAAAAAAAAAACTTTTGAACGGTAGTGTATGCATTTAAAAATAAAAAGGACACTCACTTCCTTCAAGTGAAAATGTATCTAGCAAAATGTTTAATATTATTATACACTTTATATATTTGTGGAAACAGTGATCATTTCCCCCCCTAAATATTCTTTGATAAAATGAGAAAATCAAAAGAATAGTGTTTGTTTTTAAAAAATAAAATAAAAAATAAATTGTAACATTAAAAACGTCTTTACGGTCACTTGATCATTTTTAAATGTATGCTTGTTGAATAAAAGTATTAATTGCTTTACATTTTTGTGTACTTATTGGTCAAAACTTGAGGGGTTGATACATGAAAGTGAAAATTAAATTCTGTATACATTCTAATACATTCATTTGAACCATAAAAAGATTTAGAACCCTTTTTTACATTTGAGAGTTTTACTTTTCATTTGCACATTGTCTTTCACAATACTACTATGTTGAAAAGAACTGGGGTGCATTTCCCAAAACCATAGTTGCTAACCTGTTAGCAACTTAGTTGGTTGGCAATGGGAAATTGCATTGCAACCAACAAAGTTACTAACATAGTTAACAACTATGGTTTTGGGAAACGCACCCCTGCTTAGTTACTCATGGACTGATTTGTGGGATGTGTTTGTCTTTCGCTCAGGCTACAGCACAGAACACTCTCACTCCTCCAGCCTGACAGATCTGTCCCAGCACCGGCGGAACACCTCCACCAGCAGCAGCAACACATCAGGAGGCACGTCTACAGCTATCGAGAGCCCCGTAGAGCCGGAGAAAGAGCTGGTGAAACCTGAAAGGCCCCCGCGTCCCCCTCGCCCTGCTTTGCCCCCAAACAGACCCTCAAGGTAGGGAGTCACTGTCAACACTCGCTTAACTTCACCAAAGCACTCAAAATCATTTTGTTGTCTTATGTTCAACTGCACAAGCTGAAATGGGATAAAGCTTAAACACAAAGTACAACGTGACTGAGCTTATCTGGAAGATAAGAAGTATCTGTATATCTACACAGGAGAAAGAAGGACTCTGTGGAGAGCCATCCCACATGGGTGGACGACACACGAATCGACGCAGATGATATTGTGGAGAAGATTGTGCAGAGTCAGAACTTTGCAGATGTCAGCAACAATGAAGGTGCGTTGAAGCAATTTAGTAGTATTAAATGTTTAGCACCATTAACTCCTCTTTAGCCGGTTTATTTACATTCAACACTGAGACAATACCGATACGTATGTGTAAGGGTGTTACTCACTCGTGAAGCCTTCACGTCTCTGAAGCTAATCATTCTGTCACTCTTTCTCTCACAGACAGCAATTTAACACTGTTTATCAGTAGAGATGGTACCACGGCCTTAAGTGGCATCCAGCTTGTCAACAGGTAAACTGGTGCTATTTTATATGTCTTTTAATTTAGAGTTGTAAATGTAGAAAAGTCTAGTAAGAATTGATTTATTGATTTATTACTTAAACTATCATTCAATTTTGGGCTCTTGTTCATCAAGGCTGCAAATATTTTTCAAAGAAAAAACAGAAAAAAACAGTAATATTGCAATCTGTTACAATTTAAATAACTGTATTATTTGTACTGTTACGATTCAGTATCATGATTCATGCGTGATATCGTTCTTTTATTCTTTGGCAGGGTGTCTGCAGGCGTTTTTGAACCGGTGGTGATTGAGAGCCATTAGATTCCTGAGGCCGTGGCGGTCACTCTTTCACACAGCCACATGTTGTTTTTATTTTTAAATGATGGAGAGAGCAAGACATGGACCGTATGTCAGAGTTGGCAACTGACTTCACAACATGCTCCTCTTATAGGGCTAACATATTACTTGGATATTACAACCGTAACACATTTTCATAAATCACAACGCATTTTTTACATGAATTGTTCTATGATTAAGAGTTAATTATCATAAACATTTTACAGCGGATTCGGAGAGTACAAACTACTTGAAATGCCTTAAGAAGTGAGGCACGGTGGGAACTTCAGTCTAACACTGTGAAAGAGGGCAGTCCGAGAGATTTAGACAGAAATTCTGTTCAATGTTATATTCAAAATGTAATTGATTTTCAGATATTATTTAATATTTTAAAAAGGGATGATTTTATATCTAATTTTTTTGTGATGCATTTCAAACCCCTATTATATACCACTAAAACCACTCAAATCTGCCCCCACGTACATTCTAATAATACAGTGTAGTCAATAACCAGCCAATTGGCCTGTGGTAAACATTGGTTAATGTGCCTGAAATCATGTATGGCTGGCCATACAAATATGTCTGAGGCAGAGAAAACGGTTAGGTCATTCCCCCCACAATAACCATTTTCAGTATCTCAACACTTGTGCTTGTTTGTCAGAGCTGGACAATGGTTTGCTTACATATGTTCCAGCAGGACTGGTGAACATAAAATACAGAAATATACTGTACTGCCCCCCTCTCTTTCTCTTTCTCTTTCTCTTTCAGTAAAATTGCCCCAAGTCTGTCAGTATTTTGGTTTCACAAAATGTTTCACTTTGCTGCTGGCTTCAGCCTCAAATATTCACGTGACAGCACTGCGGTGCGCACTACACAACAGCCAAGCTGTTTGTGGCATTCCCTCGCTAGGGTCACTATCAAAATGTTCGAATGACTCGTATTCTAGTGAGATCCTGTATTCAGAAACAAGAGCAAACGGTTTGTCGAGTCCTTGTTGTCGCAACTGAATAATTGCATTGTTTGCAGAGCGAGATCAGAGACGGTGACTCATAGTCACACGTCTGTCCTTGGCAACTGCGTCTGTGTTTCTGACCCGCACCTGGTGTGCTCTAGAAAACGGTGTACAATAGACATGACAGTCAAACAGAGAACTTTGTTTTTCTGTCATGTACTGCTTGTTTGTCATCTAATGAGCTATTCATGGACATGAATCTTTCTCAGTTGATCTGAGAGCATTCACCACATTAAAAACTGACATTGTGAGTTTTTTTTAAAACTCATTTCGCACACTTTTTGTCAGTTGAGAGAAAAGTGCAATGTGGGCCTGTTGTTTTGTGAAAGCCCATTTTTTGAGTTTGTTCAGGGAATTGGCCCTTATATATTTTACATGTCCAGTGGCTTAAAAGTATCTGCTTAAACAGAATCACTGTTCACTAGTATAATATAGAGGTTACATTTAAAAGTTTTACATTTATATGAATTAACTTTTTTATTATAATTATTCATGCCATTTTAAACTAACACATGAGTCTGTGGCATGGTCCAGCTGCTTCTCTGCAGGATTAATACTCCTGGAAATTTAAAGTAACACTAACTTTGAAAGGGAAAAATATATATTAGTTTTGCGGCCTTGATAAAGCTTAGTGTTCTGGATGTTTCTAATGACCTAGTATAAAGGGATTTTCTAAAGACACTGAAAACCGTATCTATTTGTTTTTGTTGTTTACTCTTTGTACCTCTTGTCTACTCTATTAGCAACTAAGAACAAGAACTCTATCCTGCCATTTCTGTATTTTCGAACCAGCAGGCTGGTTCATTTGAACCTCTTTTCTTTTGGCAGGATTTTTTCCCTCTCAACCTTGATGTAAAATGTAATAATGACCAGCTGTGATTATTGTTCTCTTTCTTCTTCTCTCTCTTTCTCTAACAAAGACGTTTATAATGTTAATGTTTTTAGTCATAATTGACTGTATTCTGTGATCTTTCTAATCTAGAAGTGTGTGTGTGTGCGTGCGTGCATGTGTGTACTTGATCTATTTAAGAAGCTGTTGCAGGGAGCTGACTGGGATCTATATGCAAAAGTTAATGTTAGCGAGACGGATGATGTCATTTATTATAAATTTCAGTAATCTGGATCCCTTGTTTTCTTTAAAAATGAGGTAGTTCAGTTGACACATGTTCATTCATGTAAATCATTATACTGTTTTTTGTCATTTTAAAGGAAAGAATTAAAAAGACCAAATAGAATCCAGCTAAACATATACATTTATGAACTACACTGAGTGGCACAGGCTCCAGGATACTGAAAACTTTATATATATATATATATATATATATATATATATATATATATATATATATATATATATATATATATATATATATATATATATATATATATATATATATATATAAATAAATATATATATATATATATATATGTAACATACACTACAACGGCACTTAAATACTGAAGACTAACTAATGTCACTCACACAATCTCCAAAATGTTGATCTACATTTCTACTTTATCATAAAGAATGAAAGCTATGCACTTACAGAAAGCATTTTATGATAACATCAATATTCTAAAGGAATGAAAATAGTGAAAATAACTAAAGGAATAGTTCACCCTAAAATGAAAGACTGTCTGTATTTACTCTCCCTTAACCTGTTCCAAACCTATATGAGTTTCTTCTGTTGAACACAAATGAAAATATATTTTAAAGAATGCTGGTAACCAGACAGTTGATGGTTGGACAGTTGAGCAATTGATTTCCATAGTAGGAAAGAAAATACTATGGAAGTCAATGGGGACCATCAACTGTTTGGTTACTGACATTCATTTGAATATATTTGTTTGTGTTTAACAGAAGAAAGAAACTTGTACAGGTTAAAGGAGAGTAAATTATGATATATTTTAGGGTGAACTATTCCTTTCATAACAGCAACATTAATAAGAAAAATTATATTCTGGAGATTTCTTCAAAAATATATAACATATTAATTTACCACTAAAGTACTATGGAAATGAATTTATTTTTCTGAATGTGACAAATATTTATATTTTAAGATCACACATAAGCAATGATGTGTTGCTCCAAAGTTTTCTTGGTCTCATGTTTGGTTTTATGCATGGAGAGAATACTTTCTAACAAGGGACCAGAACTATATTTCTACACTCAAATGTGAATGTTGCTTTCTTTAATGTAACTGTCAGGTAAGGTTGTCTATATGTATTATTTTTGGGAAATAAATATAATGTTGGATATCTTTGTTTGTGTGACTTATTTAACAGCATCGAGCTATTATGAATGATGTATGATGTTAATTGTGTATTTTTTGTCTCATTACCAGCACAAATAATGTGTCCAAATGGACGAAAATGAACAGTTTAATTTGCTAGTAAATTGAAGCTTAAACTAAATATGTCTCCAAACTGTCCCATTTAGCTTATTCTTTGAATTAGAGTAAATTCATTTAGTTTCTCTAACATTTAGTTCATTTGGCATCAATTAGCTCATCAAATAACGAGTTACAACTTATCCTGTGTTATAACAATACCTCTCTCTGCCACAAAATATATTTAAATAAATAAAAAAATTAATGTACATACGGCTTGAGAGACGCTTTTCTAGCACTGGCTCTAAGCTTCTTACCAGTAATAATTTGTCTTTGAGCGTCCCCGTGTGGTAATGTGTAACAATAAAAAAAAATACCACCGTGAGATGTAAAAAAAAAAAAAACATTTCCCTAGCACGACTTCCGGTGTTAGTCGGAACTCGGAAGTAGATTTCATAAAAGTTGGTCGCATGCGGAAGTGGTACGTCCATAATGGTAAGATGAACTGAAAAGGGGTTTAAGTGTGATGTCTGTCGTTTTCATTTGTAATAACATAACTCTTTATAGTCCGCGGTGTTGTTTCTAGTTGTTAACTGTCTAGCCTTCTACTGGGATGAATAAACTACAAGGTTCACACTGTTCGTAGCATGTCAACACAATTCACTAATACAAAAATAGTTATTTGTTCGTTTTCTTGTTCAACTTCAATATTTTCTATTTGTTCACTGCTTTATGACAGCTGCTGAATGCATAATGTGCCCTGCCGCAGATATTCTTACAGTAGATATACACTTAATAAACACCATAAATGTGTATAGAGACGTCATAACATTCTATTGAGATTTTCCAATGGGTTTGTAGTTTTTCCTTTTCTTTTTTATGAGTGAAATACGGCCCGTGGACGGTCAACATAATTTGACGATACTTGAAAGTTTGAAGCCAAGTCTTTTTGTTTTGTTTTTTAAATTAAACCAACTAAATAAAAACGTATGGTGTGGGCAGTGTACGTTTAAGTATAGTCAAGTTGTATTTACTAGAGTCGGACCTTATTTTACTTATGAGTCTTCCGTGTTTTAACATCATCCCTACACCACTCTTTTTTTTTAAATATATATATCAACATTTAATAATGAGACTTATTAAATGTAATTTGAAGAACTATTTATTTACAGGCAACTGGAGCAGATCAGGCTGTTGGCTTTGGACTTGTTGGCTTTAGTCTGTTACTGTTCACATATTACACTATTTGGGTCATAGTCTTGGTAAGTGTTTTTTTTAGACACCCATGTTTCATATGCTACTGAAAAAAATATTCAAGTGATCAAAAATTGATGCAGTCTCTTCTGCCCATGTTCCAGCCTTTCGTAGACAGTGACCATGTGATCCACAGCTATTTTCTTCCACGAGAATATTCAGTCATACTTCCTGGTGTCGCAGCATTAATACTCTTACTATTTGTTGGTAAGTAAAGCAAACAATATTACACGGTAACAAAAACACCACAATATCTACTGTTATTCATCAAATTGAATAGTACAACCATGTTAATTCATGCTGGACAAGGGAGCAAATGAGACTGAACCACAAAATCTTTACTAGATTGCTAGAAAATGACAAATGTAAATGTTGGATTCACCTAATAATCTGAAAAGTGTGTGTGTGTGTGTGTGTGTGTGTGTGTGTGTGTGTGTGTGTGTGTGTGTGTGTGTGTGTGTGTGTGACCTGATTGCACCGCTTCAAATTTAAATTCAAAATGTCTTTATTTTCTGCTGCTCTCCCTTTCTCAGTTTACACTAGTGATCAAATTTACCTTTATTTTTTCAGGTACCTTCATAGGGATTGTAACATGGAAGAATCGAAAGCCTAAGAAATTGGATTAAGACTCTTCAGGCTGATTCATCTCGTCAAAAGAACAAACTGTGTTGATTTCACTCATGTACAACTTCCTCTACACAGCCATGTGAAGCTGCACTCCTGAATTTCAGTCATGTTCAGGTGGTTGTTTAAAAAAAATAGAGTAGCCAAAGCAGTACTGAACATTTAGTTAAATGGTAGTCTAATTGACCTTTGTACATGACGTGTCCACAACACTTAAGAATTAAGAGCACACTAGTTGTGGAGAATTCTGTCCATTGTCAGGAAGATAAAGGCAAATAATACATGAGATCATAATTTCACCACCTAAGACATAGGTAAGATATGCGTGTATTTTGTATCTGGGTGGCATCTAAATGGAATATGGGATCGTTTTAAATCATGCTTTAAGATGAGGATTGTTTGAACTGTTCTCTTATGTTGTAAATAAACATGTATAAGGTAGAGTGCTTGCTTCTAGCAGCAAAATAATTCCTTATATTTAACAATAATCTAAAAAGAATGAGAAAGAACTTTCTGTAAAGCCATTCACAATCCCACATTAAAGTGATAAAATATGCAAAATTTAGCACAATGTAATGTTTGTTTTTCTCACTCATTTTATAATATTTATATGTATTATAGTGTCTATCTATCTACAGGGTTGGGGAGCATGGGCGTAGATTACGCGGGGGACGTGTCCCCCTCACTTTTAATAAAATGTATTTTCGTCCCCCGCACTTTTACTGGGTCTCACCGATCCTAGTCGACCCGCTCCGAGCGGGATCCGAACCGGCGTTACCTGCGCGGGGGCGGACAAGTTAACAGGGACGCTAAAAACAGCTCTCTCTAATCTCGGTTGATAGCGCGCTTATTGAGGTCACGGGCAAGTGTATTTACATAGAAACCAATGTGAATACATCAAGATTTAAATTCAGAGACAAAAAATAATCTATGCATGACCTGTTATTTTATTCGCATCTAAATATGAGGAGGGCGCTCTCACAGAAAGTCAAAAGCGGATTCGTAATATCCAGTCACGCTGGAGCTGCAGCTGAAGGAAAACAATCGTTATGAGTTATGAAACGTGACGACGACAATCAGACGATTGCGACAATATATGCTTTATGTGTGTTTTTCAAGTCATCTCAAGGCTATTTATTGACAATAAAGTATAGGCTATCATATGAATAATGCAGCTTTTAATGTTTAGTATCTTCTGCTCACCAAGGCTGCATTTATGTAATCAAAAATAGTTCAAACAGTAATATTTTGAAATATTATTACAAATTAAAACCGCTTTTTTCCCTATGTAAATATATAGTAATTTATTCCTGTGATCAAAGCTGAATTTATCATCATTACTCCAGTCTTCAGTGTCACATGATCCTTCACTAATCACTCTCATATGATGATTTTATAATCAAGAAACATTTATGATTATTATCAGTGTTGAAAACAGTTGTGCTGCTTAAAAATGTTGTGGAAACCATGATAGCCTACATGTTATTTTTCAGTATTCTTTAATGAATAGAAAGTTCAATGGACAGCATTTATTTGCATTCATTAAATAAATTATTATCTTTTGTAATATTAAAAATATCACTTGTGATCAATTTAATGCATGTCTGATCAACAAAAGTATTAATTTCTCTCTTTTTTTAATTTTACCACAAATGTTTAGATGATTTCCACAAAAAATAAGCAGCACCATGAGCAGCACAACTGATAATAATCATAAATGTGTGTTGATCATCAGATCCTCATCTGAGAATGATCAGTGAAGGATCATGGGACTCTGAAGACTGGAGTAATGATGATAAACTCAGCTTTGATCACAGGAATAAATTAAACTTTTCTATATCTTCACATAGAGAACAGCATGGTTCACATTAGAATATATCTATATTTTTTTACATTGCACAAAATCTATGGAGTCTTAATGCACAAGTGTTTGTAGTATATAAACCAATCATAAAATTGGCACAAAAAATAGGAGAATAATATTATAGATATTAATTAGTGGTTATTGTTCAGCAGTGTATTTGATATCTTGCCCAATTAAAAGCAAGAGATGCAATAAATTATATTGGTCCAAAAAAAAAAATTCTGTCCCCCTCACTTCTGAAAAGATGGCTACGCCCCTGTTGGGGAGCAACGAAATGCATGTAACTTAGTTACATATAATACAACATTTGAGCTACTGTATTTGATTACAGTTACATTTTAAATGGATGGTAATCAAATTACAGTTACATCCCTATTTTAGATTATCAAAGTGAAACGGCTATTGGTGATTCTCAGATTCTGACACTGCAAAAGCATCCTAAGAGACATTTCTGCTCACATGTTTCATACCTCTTGCGGAATATGCGGAATTTAATAATTTTAACAAAATGAGTGGGATCATAAAAATGGCTTGTTACTTTTCTTTAAGACTGTCCTGAATAAGCTATTTCATAACATAACATGTTTACATATACTTACAAAACAAGATTACAAAATTTATACAAATTGCCACATGTACATACCCTTGAATCTGAAATGTCTTGTCATTACCTGTTAATGTTAAAAAAGTAAAAAGTCGCAATTACCTTTTTTATATTTAGTGGTGAAAACAAACGTCCATATACCCAATGCATCAAAGCAGGGGGTGAAAACTTTTGAACAGGATGATGTGGAATATTTTTCGTTTGTTTTATCTGTCTCTCTGTCTGTCTATATCTCGTATACATTGCTGTAATTTATCATAAAATGTTCAAGTATGAGATTGAGAGGTATGAGATTTATTTATTGCTCGATAGATGATGCTAGGCTACTTTGTATTTATAATATGGAAAATAGTGTATAGTAGATTGTGTATTGTATTATATGTATAAATATATTTAAAACATAGAAAAATAATGATATAGCCTATTCATTTCAGTTTTATGTGTGCATACTGTTGTTGTGCGCGTCTTTGGCCGTTAGTATTTGCGGTCCATCATATGTTCAGTAACAGAGCGGCTGTCAGTGTGTCTCTGTGCTGTGGGATGCGATGGGATGGGCCGGGCTGCTGCAGTCGCGCTCACTCTGATGAGAGACTGACCGAGCGCGAGCGGCTCATCCTCACACTGGCCGTGTCATGCCACGCGAGGACAGAAAGAATGATCTGATCTCCTCATCCACGACCTTTGCGGACGACAACATATATTAGAGAAGCCATAATTAATCGCACTGAGGTAGGCTACGTACATTTTCTTTTATTGGACGGAAAGACTTAATTGTTCTTTAATTTTTATTGAAGTGAATGAAAAAGTTCCTTTCACAGTTCAAAAAAACGAGCTCCGGCTCTTCCTGTGTTAGAATGGTTTGGTCTGTTAAACTGTCAAACAAGATACTACCCGTGTCAGCCTCAGGGCCTTAATTCTCTGCTGTCCCTATATATATATATATATATATATATATATATATATATATATATATATATATATATATATATATATATATATATATATATATATATATATATATATATATATATCTTAAGTTAGTTTGTGAATGTGTGTCTAAATGCAATCACTGTCTATTTCTGTACGTCATATATCCAAAAATAAGGTTTTTGTTTTGTTTTTGACGCTGAACTGTATTGTCCATTTGCCATCATCTGGCATCACAGCTTCGTGGACCAGCACTATAGCTAGCCTTCCATGGAAGCTGCTATTTTCCATTTGATCATAACTTTGACGTGGGTCAGACTATCAAATTTTTAAGTGTAGGCTATATAGAACGCCCCAAAGGCCCGCGATGTGTCTGTGCGAAGTTTTGGCTGAACTTTTTGCGGGTTCTGAGCGATCTATGTCGGTAACCGGTGGTCTCCGCGGATTTGCCTAAACGATGACACAGTAGGCTAGTATCAATAAATAGTTAAATTGACTTTTTGTATCGCGTGTGCTTTTATGTTGCTTGCCTTGCCCCCTTCCCAACGAGCACTTTGAAAGGTTCCTACCAGTAGTGCTGTCGTGCATACATGTATTTTGTATCGGCGGCGAGGAGTGTCGATCGGCCCTGACTGAAACTCCACGGTCGGTAGGCTACGCTACTGATTAATTCTCGAAATTCTGTCCTTCATACGAGGATCTGATGACAGAGGTCTTTTTAAGCCAAAGGGCAGGGGGAACTGAAAAAAAGATTGGAACATTTAATTATTTCAGAACAGCTGATTGCAATTACTGGAACAAATGCATACTGTCACTCACTCAGTTGACAGTGGTGAAACCCCATTTAAGCACATGACAGTTGGTAGGACAAACCAAGCAGGCTGAAGTGTGAGGCAAATGTATTTACATTGGTTTGCAACCATGATTGCGTGCAAACAAACTACTGGTGTCTTTAAGAAGAAGTGCATTTATTGCAACTGATGGCATGTTAGATTTGTGCAGTGAGCTACTGCAGGGGCTCTTTTGTTCTCTCGTGATGGTGCTGCATTCACTGCTAATGAAGGACTTCAACAGAATTTGATTTGTTGATCTGTCGTCAGGGAGACAGACCTCTACCAGTTTCAAGATGATGACAAATCCCTGTAATTATAACATGGAGTAACATATAATGGAGTGCAGTAATAACTTCTCACTTTATTATTAGAATTTTGTTAATATGATTATTTATACAAAATATATTAAAAAAAATTTAAGTTTAATGTTACATGCAAATTCCACTCAACCCCTCTAAGCGTCTGTCCTTTACCAAATAACGTCTGTCCGGAAACAAATCTTACATATGTCTGCATGTGGTTTCTATAATGCTTCACAAGTGGTTTGTAGTTGTATTCAACTGCATGTCTGCGTTGTAGATGGAGATGTCAGGGCACACAGTGAAGAGGAAACGGTGGGGAGGGCTGATCAGGCAGCAGTGGAAGCTTCTGGGTCTGTTTGAGATCGACCAGCAGCATGAGTTCTACAGTCTCACCTGCATGATGAAGGAAGGGCTGTTTGCCGCTGTGCAAAACACCATTGACAACCCTTTACCTGTGAGTATTCCCATGTTTATCAACCTACACCCCGTCCAGTCCCTGTTGAATATCACTCTTTCCATCTTTAGGGATTACAGAGGGGGAAATGCAGTCAGAGTTTGAATTTTTGACCAGTTTGTGGACTCTTCAGAGTCCATAAAGAAGATATGTAAAACATATACAATTTTTTTCAATTTAAAGTTTTATTTCTGCCTATTTACAAAGCAATTTCAAGTTTTTAAATAGTGGAAGACACATTCATTTGGAGGCATTTTAGATTTTTTTATTTTTATTTTTATTTATTTTTTGTTATTTATTAATAATTAAATAATCATTGTGAATCCTGAAATCACAACCAAAATACAGTCACATGGAAATAAACAGTTCAGTGTTGAAGTGCATGTCGAAATAAAAGGTGCGAGAGACAAAAGCTTGGCATGATCAAACACCTCCAAGGAGATAGACATGTTCCATTTGGCATTAATTAGTATGCGGGCAATCTCCGTAGAGAGGACTACATTTAGCGTGTCCTTTCCATGGAAACCTTGTGTTTGTGGTGCTTAGGTGACACCATATTACAATGTTTTTGATTGATTAGAGCTGATTTATCCTGGTAATTCACTCACGAGTATCAGAGCAGGGGGTGTGGAAGAGTAACCAAGTGTTTCCGTAACAAACACCATTGTACTGCACGCATCAGGGAGGAGGGACAGAATTCAAACAATGCAATGCTTCTCAAGTGTGCATGAGGCTACAGTATCACGAGAGCTGAGGGCAGAAGTTTTAAAGCTTCAGTGACTCCTTGTAAACCATGGATAAGAGACAATGTAGAATGCAGATTGTGGCTTAAGTAAACAATAATTTATAATAAGTATTAGGGATGCCACAATTCTAAATATAATATTGAACCGTTCGGCATTCACAGTTTTGCATTTAATTAATTATTTCTATTTCTCTCTGTTTTAAATATTTTTCTCAGTTTATTTCGGCTCTGTTTGAGTGTGCCTGTGAGTCTGCATGCTGATGTGAGCAAATATCCAATCATATTCACTAAAGTTAGGGGTGTTTAGATGCGTTTTAAACATAGACTGTAAAAAAAATATGGACGTAGTGTCCGTGGCATCAACCAAAGCATTCCGATAAGCCGTTCTGAAGCATAAGCCGTTGCCATCTTGCCAACATGTCATCTCGCGTCACGCCCGAATAACAGAAAATGGGCAAAGAGGCAGGACATGGGCAAAGCGTAGGTGACGCAATGACTAATAGACAGCGGATAAATGGCTATCCGATTTAGTAACCACTGCCTTAATTATGCAGAAAAGGCTTCATATAATGTAAACGAATGATTTATAATTTTTTTTACCCCCCTCACAGTTATCATGAAGGGCACAATTAGGTGTATAGACCAAAACCACAATTTGTACCAGGCTGTTATCATGTTTTTTTTTTTTTTTGCTGTAAAGTTGGGAGTTTTAAAGGGGGGGTGAAATGCTGTTTCATGCATACTGAGCTTTTTACACTGTTAAAGGCTTGGATTCCCATCCTAAACATAGACAAAGTTTCAAAAACTAATGTTGGACGTTTGATGGAGTATTTCTGTGTTAAAAATACTCCTTCCGGTTTCTCACAAGTTTCAGAGAGTTTTTTTCGAGTATGGGTCTACTTGACGTTAATAAGAGCGGAAGGTCCTTGTATGGGCCGTACGGGCTCTTCTCCCGGTAGGGTGCGCGCGTGTGACTAGAGCGAGAGAGAGGAAATGCACGCCGTAAACAGTCTCTCAGATGCCGATCCAGTCGTCCGTGAACACTTATGACGCGCCGCGCTCCACTTTATTCCTATGGGTGACGTCGAGCGACTTCAACGCTTCAGCACAGCATTCCGGGAAGGCAGCGCTGCATTTGAACCGATTTGAACGCAGAAATGACGGGAAGCTTCACAACATCGTTTCAGTCGCGTCTCAAAATGGATTTACACGCCAATGCTGTCAGGACTTTACCAAATCATACCAAAGAAGTGTGTTTTTGACAGAGCAGTCCCAGCGATAAAGGTTCGGTCCTGCTTTGGAAGCAGCCGGTGAGTAAAACGGCTTCCAATGTCTCTGCTTTTGGCTACGGACGCATGAGTAAACATCAGTAAACGACACGATCGCTTGCTTCGTCATTCAAATGCGCTAACGGTTACTCCATTGTTGTTCTGTATAACGTTACAGTATTCTGACGTGCAAAACCGTTTTGCTTGCTACTTCTAAGGTCTAGTCGCATACAATAGTCCATAAACCGAATCATGTCCTCATACACTACGAGTAAAGACTCGAAGATGGACATGAGATTGACTGAAACTGAGTGTTTCACCCCCCCCCTTTAACATGGGGCTCAATGAGATTCTGCTCCCTTTTGGAGCCTGTCCCTAGTGGCCAGTCAAGGAATTGCAGTTTAAATTACTTCCGTATTGGCTTCAAGAGAGACTGTGGGAGGTTGCCGCTTGATTTTAAAGCCTTGCGGGACTTGCCGATTAAACATTGCATTTATATTTTACATGCGCTGAGCGCGCACGCGCCTGTCAAACACACATGATTACTGGACTAAGTAGTCTTACTGTGCTAATACTGTCAAATACACACAAGGTTAACATATATAAACACAGTCGGTTATGTCTAAAATGAAAGTAAAATCGCGTGTGTCTGTATATGAGAGATGCGAGCAGGTCTTAGCAACGCAGTGATTGTGAACACTTGTCCTTAAGGACAAGGACAGTTCACGGTTCCTTAGGGACAGTTCACCTCTAAAATTACGTCAATAGAGTGCCGAAGTTATGACGTCACTTTGTAGGCCAAAACGCAGAAGTGAGTTAGCATTTTAGCACTTCCGGTTCCCTCGCTCTAAAGTGTATGGGTTTTTTGAATGGGTTTTTGCTAAATCGCCTGAAATAAGGTCTGTGGTTAACAAAGCCTCTAAATATGTTCACGTTTTGATCTATGACAAAAAACACACTAGTTATAACCTGCTTTTAATTTGAAAAAATAATCATTTTTTAATTTTTATTTATTGTGTCTTAAAAACGGTGGTAACAAGTTGCTAAAAGGGACTACATCCTTTGGCAGGGACTTTAGACGTCATCGTGCAAACAGGAAATCTCACTAGCCCGCGTTTCATTCACATTTGTATTCTGTAAGTAAATGTTTAATTAAAAAAAAGTAGCCCGGGTTTCAGCCTCACGTTCTCAGAAGTTTACCTTCTCAGTTAAAGGTTCACTATGGAACTTTCCGTCCACTGGAGGGCGCCTATTCAAAACAAATGCGTAGTTTAATGACGCAAAGTGTGAGCGCAGCATCTTGGGAGATGTGGTCTTCTCATCACAGCTGGTGGAAAATAGGACTCGGGCAGAAATCACGTTCATGCATGCGGTTATTAACGTTACTGTAGTCTAAAGCAGAGCAGGACCGAGTGTTGTGGAGCTGAGCACAGCTGCTGGAGCGATTGTTAAACAAATACCTGCCTTGCGAATACCGGGACTTTTATTATGACGGGACGGGACACAGTCGCCGGGCGCCTGCACAGATCCGCTCTTCCGGTTATGATTTTGAGGTAATGTAGCTCTGTTTATGCACGATCATTTGAATATACTCCAGGGTTTCTACTGATACAAAGCCATATGCTAATTGCTGAATTAAAGCTTTAAATGCTACTGTACGGCTCTGAGCTGCCACTGTAAATCTTTATATATATATATTTATTTAGATTTCACCACAATGTGACTAAATTGTGGTAAAACACATAGATAAAATGCATTGACCGTTTTTCATTTAGCAACAGATAGGCTTGAACTTGTCTATGAGACAAACACATCCTTTGACTTCAAATTACTCAACCTATTTTGGGTAACACTTTACAATAAGTTAGCTACATTAGTTAACATGAACTAACAATGAAAAATACTTAAAGGGTTACTTCAGCGATTAGCATATGGCTTTGTATCAGTAGAAACCCTGGAGAATATTCAAATTATTGTGCTTTCCCCTCTCATATCTCCCTGAGACGAGAGATTTATGCATTTTATTTCTGGAAAAATTCCTCCTATGATGCAAAATGACGATTTTTGCATCATAGGAGGAATGTTTGCCCAGAGGCTAAAGACTACAGCCAGCAGAGGGAGCTATTTCCGCATGTTTTGAATCCGGCATTGGGGGATGGGCGATTACACTCAGCTTGCAGGGAGAGCTCAGCTTGCAGACAGGATCATTTAAACGGAGCTATGGTGAGCAATGTAAGTCTTTTAACTTCTCAAATTCATTTCTATGAAAGTTAAGCTTGCAAAGGCATGAACTGAAACGCGGCAGACTGAACTTGCGTTGTGAATGTGTGCCGCGAGTGTAGTCGCGATTACCTCAGCTCTCATCACTCCTGCAGTTAGTGCTCAGTGCTGTGAGACTCGCGCGATGACTCACTCCTTATATTGAACAGACACGTTCAGTTTTTAATTGTAGTGTCTCTAACTCAGTCACAGTAATGAAGTTGGTGGCGTTGGGAATGGCCTCACAGGGCAGCGAAGCATTCTGGGAATTGTAGTCTTTCATCCCCATGGGACAAAAATACATTTTCTGTCTTTTCTCAGTCTAGAAGACACCAAATTCAAAAATAATTTCACATTTCTACTGCATTGATGGCCCAGTTTAAATACAGATTCATCTTCCCAGCACTGAAGTACCCCTTTAAAACAAGTAACAACCTATTGTTCACACTTAACCCATTATTTACTTATGAAATTGTTAAATGTTAGTTAATGCATCAACTAATGTTAACAAATAAAACCTTATTGTAAATTGTTGCCTTGTTTTGTAGTCTGGTGGCACTCATGGTCATGTGCTCATTTGCTGACAAAAACACACACACACACACACACACACACACACACACACACACACACACACACACACACACACACACACACACACACACACACACACACACACACACACACACACACAGATGATGTTGCATTCCATTGAATCAAGTCTGCTTATGCAGCAGTATGACTCATGAATGTGCTGCCTGTTGTCCAGGGCTCAAAGCATCTCTCTCACACACTTAAACAACAAAAAGTAAAACATTGCCTGCAAAAGCATGTACTACATTATGAATGCTTATTATTACTTATCATATATTTTGTGTTTTTATTTTTTAGGATGAGCTGTGTGAGGATGACTTCAGTCTTGAGGTTACTCAAATCCATAAGGTAGGTTAAAGGTAAAAGCGGTGCTTTACTGAACCAAAAGTGACATAATGCAGTGTTTCCCACACATAGACTAATTTGTGGCGGGCCGCCACAAAATTAACACCGGCCGCCACATATTGCTTCGTCATTCATTTGTTTACGCTATTAAAAAGACGCACGCATATTCGTTAAGCTGCATTTCCTTAGCTCTCCCTCCGCCTCTTGCGCGTCTCTCTCTCTCTCACTCTCTCTCTCTCTCACACACACACACACACACACACACACACACACACACACACACACACACACACACACACACACACACACAACACATTCAAACAACAAATAGTGTTTTGGCACAATTAGTGTGGCATAACAGTTAAAACCAGAGCCATTGAATGCAACATTAGTTCATCTCGCGTCAGCGCGCACGGTCAAGTGATCACGGCGCTCTCAATAGTTCTAAACAAACCAGGGCTGTGTCAATCAATACATTTGAACAGACAACAGCTTCACTATACATGAATTTTCAGCAATTTTTGGTAAACAGTACACTACAGCATAGTGTGCATTGATTATTACATCAACCGCATTTACAGTGTCATTTTAAAATGGAGAATGGAGATGCAACATTGTAATGTATGCTCTTCTTGTATTTAGCCTGGACATATTCCTTACTCCTATTCCTTATTCCTTACTGAGATAGTCAAATGTGACACCTTAACTATTTTTCGATTAAATAAATGTTATTAAATAAACTATAATTTAGTTTGGTAATATTTATTGAATATTTTGAGGAGATCTTTTAGTACTAAATACTATTTGTGCAATAATTTTGGTCCATTAATAAGCACTTAAAATATTTATCTTCTAATATTTATATTACAATTAGTGTAGTAATAAAGGTTAAAATGGAGAATTCCAACGCAAAGAGGCAAATTAATCATTTTGTGGCCGGAAAAATAATAATTTTCATTTGTAATGCCATTACCCACGAAGTGCCTGTATGGCTCTTTAATAAATAATAGTCTTGCAGTATTGCAGATCGTGATAACTGCTTACTTATTTGTAGATTTTACATTTGAATACATGTTAGACATGGCCAAATACTATATTTCTTTAAATGTGAAATTTTAAAATGTTAATAACACTAGGACTTCAGGATGGAGACGTATGCTGGGCCGGTGTTCGCCAGTCTGAGGCGCTCTCTGGGGATGACAGAGAAGGGATATCAGCAGTCCCTCTCTTCCGAAGGCAGCTACCTGCAATTCATCAGCAATTCCAAAAGCAAGGCAGACTTCTTCCTAACGTGAGTCAGCACAAACAGAGACCGCATAAGAGGAGACAGACCACTTGTAGAAAGATGAAATTCCTTTGATAGAGGCATTGGCCCTCATTTATCAAAAGTGCGTACACCAAATTTCCAGCGTATACCTTGCGTACACCCAAACCCACGGTGACTTTGAGATTTATCAATATGGACGTTGGCGTACGGCACGCTCAAATCCTACGCCAGCTCAGGAGGTGGTGTACGCACGTTTGAGTTAGTGGGAAAATGCGCAGAAAAACAATTCCTAACACCACAAAACGCACTGACAAGATATGCTATATGACCCACTGTTAAAAACCACAACAACAACATTCAGTGTTTATTTTTGTGCAACATGAACGTCAATGTTTAATTTGTGTGACTTTACCAAAGCGTTTGATTTGTAGGCATATGTATTCCTCCAGTCGCGAGCCTGCGCGCTTTACCGGCCCGCGCCTGGCCCGGCAGCTGCGCACGGACTGGGACTAAAATAATTCAGACTGACAAAATAATAAAAATGTCCTTCTTCTTTTAAATAATAATAAAATCAATAAAAACGACACTCTTCTTCTGAATAACAAGCGTCATTAAGAATAATAATCATAATAATAATAATAAGAATCTTACAAATCGTCATGTAATTATTAATGTGAATGAATCTTACTCCACATCACATCATCATCACTATTGTACACCCCAATACATGTGCCGTGATACGAAATTAAATGCTATTTGTTTCAAAACGTGCTGTAAAATAATGCATTGTGATGGTAATTTATCATCCAAACAGCTTTAAACTGCTGGAGTGCGCTTCTCAACCTCCACACTATTAACAGTACTCGTTATTTGGGTCCATATTTTGTTTTTGTAGGTGCCTTTAATCCCACTCTTTAAACTCCCAAATAAAACTATTTCGTTTTTTTCACTTCCCTGGTGATGGTCCGGATGGACGCGTCTCAATCATCTCAATAGTTCAGTAGTCAGGGCACTGATCAGGGAGTCAGCCCATTGACTTATGTCCTAATCAGTGCCCTGACTAGTGGACTAGTGAGATGATTGAGCGCGCCCGATCTCCACGTCGGAGAAGTTTCGCTTCTTTGCCGTCTTCTGTTTGTCCATGGCGTAAAATGAGGGCGTGGGAGAGGCGGATACTTGAATATATAGGGGCGTGTTATTCTAATGACGATCGTTTTCAGCCGCCGCATTTATCAAGGGCAAGTATTGCGTACACCTGGATTGCAGAGGTGCGCACAGCTTCATAAATCAGGCGGTGAGAGGAGTGTAAGCATAATCTTACGCCAACATATACACCAGTTTCTACGCAAGATTGATAAATGAGGGCCATTGTGTCTATATTAGGGCTGCACAATTAATCAAATTTCTAATCTTGATTACACTTACGAATGCCACAATTACATAAAGGCAAATGTGCATTTACAAAAAAAAGCTGTGTGCTTAAGATTTTATTTAAATAAAAAGAAATCAAACCAATGTTTAGTTTACATTTGATGCTTAATGCTATAGAAAAGCGATAAAAAGGTTTTCAGGAAGAATGTTTTCAACTTATTTCCATATAAAAATATAGTATGCAATTGCTCTCAGGAGCTTGGTGAATTCAAGCGTGGTACCCTGATAGGTTGCCACTTGTGCAATAAGTCCATTCATGAAAATATTCCACGGTCAACTGTTAGTGGTGTTATAACAAAGTGGAAGCAATTGGGAACAACAGCAACTCAGCCACAAAGTGTGTAACAGTGTGCAGAGAGCTTCATGGAATGGGTTTCCATGGCTGAGCAGCTGCATCCAAGCCTTATATCACTAAATGCAAAGCGTTGGATGCAGTGTGTAAAGCATGCCGCCACTGAACTCTAGAGCAGTGGAGACGAGTGACGAGTCACGCTTCTCTGTCTGGCAATACAATGGACGAGTCTGGGTTTGGCCTGGGTTGCCAGGAGAACAATACTTGCAGTCAGGCAAGTAATGTTCTCCTGGCAACCGCCAAACCCAGGCATGGGGTTGTTTTTCAGGGGTTGGATTTGGCCCCTAATTTCCAGTTAAAGGAACTCGTAATGCTTCAGTATACCAAGACATTTTGGACAGTTTCATGCTCCCAACTTTGTGGGAACAGTTTGGGGATAGCCCCTTCCTGTTGCAATATGGCTGTGCACCAGTGCACAAAGCAAGGTCCATAAAGACATGGATGAGTGAGTTTGGTATGGAGGAACTTGACTGACCTGCACAGAGTCCTGACCTCAACCCGATAGAACAGCTTTGGGATGAATTAGAGTGGAGAGTCAGGCCTTCTCGTCCAACATCAGTGCCTGACCTCACAAATGTGCTTCTAGAAGAATGTTCAAAAAATCCCATAAATATACTCCTAAACCTTGTGGAAAGCCTTCCTAGAAGAGTTGAAGCTGTTGAAGAGTTTTAAACACTACGGATTAAAAATGGGATGTCAATAAAGTTCACGTAGAGGCAAACATCCCTAATAGTTGATTTTATTCTAACATTGAAAAAACGAATTAAAACGGTAATTAACACGGTAAAGATCAACTTGTCAAATTTTCGTCACATCAAAAATTGTCTAACTACTATGGCAGCTACAATATATTTTAATGCCATGATCATTCCATATCTGTCATACTGTTTGACTAGCTGGCCACAAGCCTCCAGTACAATACTTAAACCTGTGCATTTACTTTACCATAAAGCTTCCAAGGTGCTTGATAGGATGCCAAGTACATATCACCATTGTTACCACCTAAAAAAATGATTTAAAGACCTGGGACAATCTCATCAAATTTTACAGATGATTGTCTGGTCTATAAAATTATACATGGCTTGGCTCCCCCCTCCAAATTGTAATTATTTGTACAATTAATTTAAAATCACAGTTAAAAGACAATTAAGTGTGTGCCCATACTTTGTAGCTATTCAAACCAGAAAGCGTGCTTTGTCTTGTTTTATGTTTTGTTGTCCTTGTTTTAATGGGTTTTTTATGCATTATTTTGAAATGTATACATATTGGTGATTTTGTTTTATCTGACTACAGTTGAAAATTAGCCAAGTTGGCTGAACTGACACATTTACATAAAAGCTCAAAAGAACAGCATTTATTTATTATAAATGTTTTTTTATAAATGCTGTTCTTTTGAGCTTTCTATTCATCAAAGAACGCTGAGGGAAAAATGTATCATGGTTTCCACAGATAAGCAGCTGTTTCAACATTGATAATAAGAAATGTTTATAAGGTGGACCATCAACATATTAGAATGATTTGCTGAAAATTCAGTTTTGCCATTACAGATTTCAATTACATTTTTTAAAATATTAGAACAGAAAACAGCTATATTAAATTGTAATAAAAATTCACAAAATTACAGATTGTTCTGTATTTTGATCATATAAACGTTGGTTTGGTGAACATAAGATAAATTCTTTAAAAACATACAAAAACTCTCTGACCCCAAATGTAGTGTATATCATATATGTATCCATAAGTAAACTTGTAATATCAATATATGTGTTTGATATCAAACCAAATGTCCTTTAACACTCACTTCTGTCTCCTCTGTTCAGTAATGACAAGCGGTTCTTCTTAAAGACACAGAGTAAAAGAGAAGTGCGATTTCTCTTGTCTAACTTGAGAATCTACATGGAACATCTAGAGAAGTACCCACACTCTCTGCTCGTCAAATTTTTGGGTGAGAACCTTGAAGCTGTTAAATGAACTTTGACAAACATTACTGGACAATTATTTAATATTATTATACATTTAAATGTGTAATGCATAATGAGATGACTTAACCCTAAATGCTTATCTTTATCGCATCCATTTAAGAAATTGTCATGCTTTATTCATGGACAGGTGTTCACAGGATCAAAATTGCACATCAAAGTATGGTAATTATTTCATTTATTTAATATCTTAAATTTCTTCTCAGTATTATTAATTATTTCATGGACACCGAAGGTACATGTTATAAAACTTGATGGGTTTTCTGTGTGCAGAAGTACTTCATTGTGATGCAAAGTGTATTTTACCCTGATGACAGAATCACGGCGAGGTAAGACCGTCTGCGTGTTATAAATGGAAATCACTCTGTCCATTATCAGTCCTGTTAATATTTAATGTTTCTCATCTCTCCATCTTATATTTGAAAGTACACTACAGGAAATGTACTGCAATCTACAGCCTTGCATTTATTGGTCATTAAATTGCTTTGCCTTTTAGCTGTTACTTTTGGCTTGCAATGATGGTAAAAATAACGATCTAATCCATCACTCCCACCTCCTTCTCGCTACTCTTCCCTCTAGCTTTAAATTCATCCTTCTTTCTCAATGTTTCAGGTATGATATAAAGGGCTGTGAGATGAGCCGGTGGACAGACCCAGCCCCTGAAGGCAGCCAGATCATTGTTGTTTTAAAGGATCTTAATTTTGATGGACAGTTCATTAAGTTAGGTAATCTCCTTGTTAGCAGAGGATATTTACTGTAGATTTCATCTGTACCATTCCATTCAATCTCATAGTTCCTTCTTCATATGACAGATCAACAGCGTCCTTGGCTCCTGCGTCAGGTGGAGATTGACACAGCCTTTCTTCAGACGCTCAATGTGTTAGACTACAGCCTCCTGCTGGCCCATCAGCCCCTGCACCAGGATGAACTCAGCCAGACTCAATCTTTTGCAACACTCATCATACGTACCAAAAAGTGAGTGTAGTAAAGCTCAGTATACCATGCATATAGCCATCCATAAACAACCACAGACATTTACAAAGATGTTTTAAGGAAGGTCTGCTTGTGTATATTGTGTAAATATTTCAAGTGTCCCTAGTAAATAAGTATCTAAATAACCTAAATCTAAATTTTAGTGTTAGTGTTAGTGTACTCTATTACTGTTCTCGTAAACAGCCGAATACGAGGGTTTATCATGTATAGTGAATAGAAATCCTTTTAAGGGAAAGGCCAATGTTACATTTTTCTTATCCACCTTATTGCCCATGATGCTTTGCATAAATTATGGATGTAATTTCCGTTAAGCTGTAAACAATCAGTGAAAGGCTCACTCTATGAATGCAATAATCCCTTTTTTAAATAATATATAGGTACAATGAGATGATATTATTCTACTTACCCTTCAACCATAGAACATTAAAAGAACATTTATAAGTGTACAAGCATCAACAAAGTACTTTCAACAGACAAGTAACCCTAAAAGCGCAATTATCTCCAAAGCAATAACAGACAGTTTATATTATCACTGTAGTAATATGTAATGTGCCTTTATCAAAAATGTTCATTAACTTCAGCATTGCATGATACTATTTCAAAAGATTTCCATAATTTTGAAAGATAATACATTTTATTTACCTTTGAAAAAAAACCTGGAAAGAGATTTGAGGAGAAAAGCGAAAGATTGTTCGTGCATGCAGTGAATTATTAATTGATATATCGTAAATTAAATCGGGAGAACAGACCCCAAATGTGCACTATATGTTGTCCTTTTTCATACATTTACAGCAGAATATAAAGGCGATCAAGAAAGTAATCAGGAGGAAAAGAATGCCGCAACTGAAAAGAGCTCTTGCCATAGATATTATTGTTATAAACATATCATATACTCATAATGTATTTTCAACACATTCAAATACAAAGCGTTACGTTTTTCTCATGTCTGAAAATAAAACATGACAGAAAATTGATAGCTGATTTAGTCAAACTTGACGGATAAGCTTTATTTTATGCACACCTTATTGTAAAATATGACTCGTTTCAGTCTTTTTGAATAGAAATTTCTTCTCAGAAATGAGAGATTCTCAATGACGTATGCAGCCAACAAAGCCGCAGCTTTCAAAATGAGACATTTTATTTGAACATGCTGTAATTACATAAATGATGTTGTGGAGAGTGAAGACGGTGGATATGTTATGAGAATTGTAGTATATTTATATTTTTTGAAATCTCAAGTTTGGTGTAGTTCAAATTGTATTAGTGACACACAGTTAGATGGTACACAGATGTTTACGACTGGTCTCTACACAGTCAACTTAATGAACTGCTCATGAGTGGCATGCAGACGATAGAGAGAAACTTATTTATATGTAGCTTGTATAAATAAGTACATAATACTGTTTGATTATGCTTCCATTGTTCTTATTGTTCAGAAACAATATTTCCTTCATGAAGTTTCTTTCTGCTGCATAATATCTCTAGGTTAGTATTTAAGGGTAACAGGCTTTCCCTGACTGTGACTGTTCATGTTCACATATGTTTCAAGATCCTTCTCCTCCTTCTCCAAATGGCAAGTGGCAGGCAGGCATGTAGCCAAATCATATCTAGATTTAATGTAATTTTTACTGTGTGATATTTTCCCCCATCTAGTGGTGAAAATGTACATGACCATCCAGTTTCTGTTCCTCTCAATTCCAATTTTGTTTTAACTCCTACGGTGGCCGATTTAGTCCAAGATTAACATGGCAATCCCCCTCTTCACATTCGACACGGTGCCATCGAGTGTTAAAATGCGAAAGGCGAAGCTTGAATTTATGGGTATGTCCCTCTTTGGCTAATGTACTTTCAAGATAGAGGGGCAACATTTTATACTCTTTTTCACATTTTAATTATGTATTGCCATATAAAGAAAGTTTAAACAAATTTGGACAAAAGTGTTTTAGGTCATTCCTACCTACCCTACCTTTAATGAGCACATATATTTTTGAAAGAACTCAGTGTTTTTAGTTAAGAATACATTTTCAGCTAAGAAAAAGTTACACAGTGTAGCTTTAAAGTAATTTCTCAAAGAAATGACTGACTTAAACTAAAATGACTAAGCTAAACAATAATATCCATGCGTCATGTTCTTGCTACCATTCTATCATTCATTAAACATCATCCCCATAGTTTTTCATTTACTCATGTTTATATCTTTTGAACCCTTTATGACGTTATCTCTTCCATAGAAACAAAAAGAAAAATGTATAGCAGAATGTCCAAGCTGCTCCTTTCCATATAATGAACATGAACAGTGATCACTGACTGTCAATCTTCTTAATGAACAACTTAAATTTCAAAGGTGATATATGACTTCAGTATGGGCTACTTTGTTGCTTGAAAGGTTTTTTTTAGAAGCCGACCCCATTCACTTTCATTGTATGGAGAAGAGCAGCATGAACAAAACATCTCTTTTTGTGTTCCACACACAAAAAGAAAGTCATGCGGGTTTGGCGAGTAAGTTATGTATTCATTCTTGTAATTTTGGGGTGAACTATTCTTTTAACAGCATGGAAAATTCAGGTGAAATAATCTTTTAATAGCTGTTACTTTTGGCTTGCACTGATGGTAAAAATAACGATCTAATCCATCACTCCCACCTCCTTCTCGCTACTCTTCCCTCTAGCTTTAAATTCATCCTTCTTTCTCAATGTTTCAGGTATGATATAAAGGTCTATAAATCTTTTTGAATTTGATCAAATGGTAATCATGTTCTTTGTTCTATTCTGCGTTTCTCTCTGACTTGTTGTTAGGTCAGTGAATGCAGCATCCAGTCCTACACATGCGGCTTCACCCACTGTTCCTGGGGCGGTGGCAGAGGAAGACTCCACACACCTCTCCGCAGAATTAAACTGCTCAACAACACAGTGTCACACAACAGAAATCCACTGTGGCAATGAAGGAACAGAGAATACAAGCCTTGAGGGAGACAAAATTGAGCAACTCGGTAGGGTGGGAACAGAGTCAGCCGATCTACAAGAGTTCCAGGCCCAGAACCGGAGACTGCTTCCCAACTTCAAGAACCCACTTCATGTCATCGATGGACCAGAGAACCGTTACTTCATCGGAATTATTGACATCTTCACCGTTTATGGTTTCAAAAAGAGGCTCGAGCATCTTTGGAAAAGACTGAGACACCCTCGGCAA
Source organism: Pseudorasbora parva (assembly GCF_024679245.1). Lineage (NCBI taxonomy): Eukaryota > Metazoa > Chordata > Actinopteri > Cypriniformes > Gobionidae > Pseudorasbora > Pseudorasbora parva. Next base: position 38,810,044 of record NC_090174.1, read on the forward strand.
ACATTCTCCACAGTCAGTCCTCCAGCTTACTGTCTCAGGCTGTGCCAGTGGGTACAGGACCATACCAAATAAAATAACAGAGAACACACTGTTCACAAACCGAACTCGTAAATATCTCATTACAGTGGAAAAGACCTGAATGTAGTTTTGAGGGCAAAAGTTTTAAATCTTTTAAGTTGACCATTTTGAAGTATCTGTTTATGGATAGCTTTGTTTAAATAAATGCGTTGCTAATGAAAGTACTTGTTGAAACGCTGTACTTCCAGGAAATGCAATGTTAAAAGTTGTATTCATTTAAAATTATTAGGCATGCAATGGTGCAATGACGATTACATTATGCAGAAGATGCATAGGTCAGAGGTCATTTTGAAATGATGAATTATGTAATAATGATATCCCATGTGTATTTAATACACATATTCATTGAAGAGTATAGTTTTACCACTTTATGATAGTTGCTCAGACAGAAAGGCTTTTGAGAGTAAATCAAACACATTTGACTTACAACTTATCAACAGCAGCAGGGGCCCTTCTTTTAAGCTGTTTTTCATTTTCAAATAATGAGCTGTTATGTGAAGCTACATAAGTGCCCCCCCCCCCCCCCCTGAAATATTTATGCAGTATAATAAAAGAATGTTTAAGATCTGTATCTTTTCTTCTTTAAAGCTCTAGTTAGATCATTTGCAGACATTAAAACTTTGTGCGATTGCAGCCTCTCCTAAACTGATGATTTTTAACATTGGGTTCAAAAATCATGAATTTATATCCTTGGAGAAATCATGGATTTATAACCATGGATAAATCATAGATTTATGTTCATAGATTGTGCAAGAAATCCTGGATTGATATACCTGGAGCTGGAAGTTTTGAGCACATTTTTTAGGTATTTTGTGAAATGGTACGATAATGTAAGAAAGATAAATAATACACTTGAACTGCTAATTTTATGGCTTCTCATAAAATAAGCATTACAGCATCACGGCTTAAATGCAAATAAACCACAAATCATATTTGTTGCTCATATTTGTTATTTTATATACACAATGAGCAGTTCAAACATATAGGGGCAGGATGAGTAGGGTTTATACAAGTATTTGAGAATCTTTGAATAGTAGGCTGCTTTGGCCTACTAATAATTGTATGATGGCATTATAATTGAATATTAAAGGAAAAACAATTTATGTAATAAAAAAACACCCTTTGCAACAATAAGACAGAGGGGCTAAAAGTCAAATATGTTGGTGTCAATATGATTAGATTAAAAATAAATAAGGTAAATTGATAAAGTTTTTTTGATTTAGATTTGACCTACACAGATAATATTTTTTATCTAAAGAAAAAAAATGCAAATGGTTACAATACTCAAAATACTGCTTAAAATAACTAAAAGAAAAAAGGATTTAGATAAAGTGATCATCCAACCAGGCTGAGTAGAGGATGGCTGATGTAACTGATGTTAAGATAATTAAACTCCAGGTTGCGCTGTCGATTCATCCTCATCCTGCACAATCGATCCCGTTGCAGGGACAACCAACAAGCTGATGTTGCTGAAACGCACACAGTGAAAACGCTGACACGATGGATTTCAATGTCAAGAAACTAGCGTCGGATGCAGGTGTCTTCTTCACTCGTGCCGTTCAGGTATGAAATGACCCAGTGCTTTCTGTTTACTTTACGGGAGTTGCGTTCAGCCATAAGTGACGTGCATGAATTCAGTAGGATGGATGAACGCAGCAGCAGAAGGCTCGAGTGAATGAACGGACGAACAGCTTCGCTCTGTTGGCCTTTATTCTTACGCGAGCAGTCAGAAACGTCGTTTTCTGTAAATCTTCATTTATCTGTCATTGCTCGAGCGAACGGTCCTTCTGTCATTTGTCATTTTACGACGCTCTGTATTTTCCTCGCCATTGTAAGCCGATAGACGCAAGCCAAGCCCGTATCCATTATTAATGGCTGTTCATGTGACAGTCACCAGCTGAATTCTCGCTTACAGCGTATTCACTGCTCACTTATTGTGGTACAGTTAATAGTTTTTATTTTTAAGACGCGTGTTCGGAGATGCTTATGTTATAGTTCGTCAAAAATATTTATCTATCTATTAAAATATATTGTAGCCCAGTTGTACAAGACAGTAAACAGGTTGAGGACCATAGTCTAAAGTTGAAACTTTAAAGGGACAGGTCACCAAAATTTGAGAACATTGTCATCTCACCCTCATGTTGTTCTGAACACAAGTGACTTTTTGTCTATTGAACACAACAGATGTTCTGCTACTGCTGCTAAAAAAACATTTCCCCACAGAAGGAAAATGATAACTTTTCAAGGAGACTGCTTCTTTTATGATACTTTGTATGTAGGCTACCTTGTAGCAGATTATATTTTCTGAAAATAAAATTAAAGTCAACATTAAATCAAAACTGACCCCATTTACTTTATTACCACACATTTAGTGTTGAGGTAAACAATTCATCTTTGCAAGTTAGTCCACACACACGCACACACTTGTGTTTGTGGGGACATTCCATAGGCGTAATGGTTTTTATACTGTACAAACCATATTTTCTATCCCCTTACACTGCCCCTACCCCTAAACCGACCCATCACAGGAAACATTCTGCATTTTTACTTTCTAAAAAAACCTCATCCTGTATGATTTATAAGCCTTTTGAAAAATGGGGACATGGGTAATGTCCTCATATTTCCCCCTCTCCTTGCAATACCTATGTCATACCCATGTCATTTGTGTCCTGATATTACACACACACACACACACAAACACAAGATGTCTTCGTAATCTTTAATCAAAATCTGAAAATGTATTTCCCCTCTGGAATATTCTTCCCTGACAGTGAGCTGAATTGAACGGAACGCTTACTTTTCTAGATCCAATCAGTTTCCAGTGGGGAAAAAAACAAGCCATGCCCCCTATTTTCCTCATCCAATTTTCTGTTTCACTTGGAAATTGTCACAATACTGAAGTCAAGTTTGTCGTAGCTTTAACAATGCAATACTTGTATTTGATTGATAATTATCTTGAACCAATATGTGATGATTCAAAGACATTACATGTATGAATAGATCAAATGAGTCATCATTAAAAAGATGACAATGCATTTGAAGCTGTAGATTTAGTGCTTTTCCTTCACGCTGAGCTGCAGTGTGTGATTGTGATTTATATGTCCTTTTTCCTCATTCCCGAAATTCCTTAGGCCTTAATTTTATGCTCGGTCAGCAGGGGTCTTCCTGTGTGTGAGTGAAATATCAAACACCACACCAGTACTATATTTTTTCACCTTGTCAGAGAAAATCTTTACTGTAGTTCCATCGGTATTCCAGGAGATTCAGAGAGTATTTGGACAACTGCTATTTAATAATAACTGAGCTTTTATCCTTCCTTTTTGGATATTAATTGAATATAATCTGCAAAGGGTCAACAAATCTACAATATTTGTCTGATCCTCTTCCATTTTAGTCTAGTTTCTTTAACTGAGTGATTTTATTTATTGCAACGGCTCCCCTGAGAAGACATAACTGAACAAAAGAAGAACTCTTTTTGCCATCCAGGGACCAGATGGAGGTTGTGTCCCCTATCAGCATGTCACCTTAAGTGTCCCTGCTTAGCTTGTCACTACTACTGTACCTGTCAGGGATTTATTTGGGAGCAGATCATTATCACTCAAAGCTACAGTTATTTAATGTAGATACTCCAGTCAGAGCCAGTGCACATGAGCTGTAGATGGCAGTTTATACTTTAGACTTTAGGCCTACTCTTAGTTTTTTTTTAGCAATGTATTCATTTAGGCCTTCTTGTTTGACCTGTTTGTTTTTTGGAAGGAAGGAAGGAAGTCATAATTTCAGCAAATCATGTGAATTACTGTTTGAGTTCTTTTTCCTGTTTTGCTGAGTTCAGTTTTCGATGAGTATAAAATACTGCTCATTATTTGTTAACCAATTAATATTGCACATCTTGTTTAGCATTCTGAAATAAAGCGTTACAGTGAAATTTTGCATGTTCTTGTTCCCCATAAAGAGCTTCTGATTTGTATGTGTTGTTTTGAGACCTGCTCTTGAATCGTGTCATATGTTTTTTAGTACACAGAGGAGAAGTTTGGCCAGGCAGAAAAGACTGAGCTAGATGCCCATCTGGAGAACCTGATCGCTCGAGCAGACTGCACCAAAAACTGGACTGACAAGATCTTCAGACAGACCGAGGTGCTGCTTCAACCCAACCCAAGTAAGAATCTACATGGGTGTTTAATGTTTAAGATTTGGGGTCATCTGCTTAAGCCCTTTATTGTATTTTCTAAAAGTCCCCCTGTAGTCAATAATGTTAATAATGTTATAAAATCCTGTGAAAAAATAATTACTTCATGCATTAAAATACTTTGAATGTAACTCTACACCCGTGCTTCATTTACAATACACAGAACCATGAATATGCAAATTAGTCACCGCCTCCACTCACTCACACCAGCTCAGAGATCCACTCGGTCAACTTTTACTCTTTACGACATCTGACACATAACATTAATTAATATGGTCGGCAGTGGCTCAGTGGTTCATGTAGGTTGTCTACAAACCAGAAGGTTGGTGGTTCAATCGGTTCCACCTGACCAAGTGTCGAAGTGTCCATGAGCAAGACACCTAACCCCAGTTGCTCCCGACGAGCTGGATGGTGCCTTACATGGCTGACGTCGCCGTCGGTGTATGAATGGGTGAATGTGAGGCAAAAATGTAAAGCGCTTTGGATAAAAGCGCTATATAAATGCAGTCCATTTACCATAATATGATTAGCCTTTGGCTTGACTGTTATCAAACAGCTAATAATGTGTTGCTAATGTTTGACAAACCATGTTCCCTTTCACCATCTTAGAGTCTAAAAGAACATATTATATTAGTCAGAACATCAGAGGAGAAAGGCATAGTTCATCATAACATCATAAAAAACATACATTATTCACCCACTGTATTGTTAAAAGTGCCTGATGTTTCATATCATCGGGATAACCTGGCTTCTCTTGAGACTCCCCTGCTTTGGAGCACAGTAAAGGCCTGTACACATGTTTATCGTGTGCGCTTATTGGCAGCATTTTTCGAGACGTTTTTCGGCACGTTTGTGTTCTCACCCAATCAATTTTCACGGGCGCAGAGTGAACGTGCAAATTACAGTAGATGGCGCTACAGGCACACAAGGTGGTGCTGCGCCACTTTACGCTTCAACACTCACTTGTCACACAGAAGATGAAAGAATGTATTTAGGCCCTGTCCGAAATGGCACCCTAAACCCTTGCGGTCTTCCTCTGAGTCTGCACTTTCACAACGTAATGCCGTTTTGACTGCTGGGTAGAAGTCCTCTGCGTACCACGCAAACTTGCGGGCTCAGCTTAAGTGCGCATCAAGGGCGCATAGCAGCCGCAATGGGGGCGCTGACGAGCACCCTTTTTTAAGCTTAAATGACGAATGGGACACCCTATGGTCTTGTGGACTTAATAAACACGCGCACGCAATGGCCATTGTAAGTCGACAAGACCAAAAGTGCACATAAAGTGTGCCATTTGGGACAGGGCCTTACTTGCCAAGACCATTCACACAAGCAGCAGCATTAGCAGCTCATCTTCTTCTTCCCCTACTTACTTCCTTTTCGTCGTGTCAGTGTGTGCTCGGCAAGACCGTTTTGTGCTTGAGCGCTGCCAAGATGTGTTTTATTCTAACTTCAGCAGCTCCAGGCACATAAACAAAAGCGCAGATCTCATTGGTCAGACAGTTTTCAAGGTCCTGCTTCAGAACAAAAAAAAAAATACCCCAATTACACTTTTACACTGGTGTGCACACTCACATTGGCGCCCTTTGTTTAGTCACAAGGTGTTAAACGTCGGCGATAAACAGGCATGAAAATCGCCCCTATGTGAACAGGCTTTAATGATGATAATGCTAAAGGCCGCCCGCTCATTGACATGATTGGTTACAAGGTAGTTTGTGATGTCAGAAACACTGGTGATTTTAAACCACGTTTTTGAGTCTGTCTTTGGTTTAGCTCAGTTTACAAAAATACTAAAATCTCAAAATACTCAAATCCGTCCTTCAGATGAGACATTAAACCGAGGTCCTGACTCTCTGTGGTCATTAAAAATCCCATGGCACTTCTCGTAAAAGATTTGGGGTGTAACCCCGGTGTGCTGGCCAAATTCCCTTGATTGGTCCTTAGCAATCATGGCCTCCTAATAATCCCCATCCACTGAATTGGCTCTATCACCCTCTCCTCTCCACCTATCACTGGTGTGTGGTGAGCGCATTGGCGCCATCGTACTGCGGCTGCCGTTGCATCATCCAAGTGGATAAGGAGAGACCCCTGACATGAGCGTAAAGTGCTTCTATATAAATTTCATTCATTCATTCATTCATTCATTCATTCATTCATGGTGTTGAATTTGGTTTGTCTGAAAGCATTTTAAACACTACATAGACATACAAACAACATTGAACAACTTGATTTTCACCACATGGGGTCTTTTAAAGAAAATATTTTGCTAGTGGCTATTGTTTGAAATGTGTGGCCTTAAAATGTGTTGGAAAATGTCTCATGTTGTTGGCATTTCCCATTAACATGATGAACAGGAACATCCGTTTGTTGACATCTGAATCAATCTACTTTAATGACACCATTTGCTTGATTACAGCAAATGATGAGTGATGAATCTGCAAAAAAATACTTTTATTCGAGAAATCAAATGTTGCTTAATTCCTGTACAGCCAGCCAGTGAAATACAATGCCTGACAACCATCTTAAAAAAGCAATGGTGCTCAGGTGTCACTATGTCAGCTATCACGTTATGTGAATGCAATATTTCACAAGGATGCTGAGATGGGCAGCAAACTGGCATAGCGGTTAAATCTGAGCTGTTTTTTAATGTGCTCTTACTTTACTTACTTTAATGTTACTGCAGCTGGACTGGAAGACACTTTGGGGAAACCATCTGCTGAATTAATTGTTAATTACACAACTGTTTAAATGTTTTATATTAATTAATACTTTTATTCAGAAAGGATACATGAAATGTATCAAAAGTGACAGTAAAGAGCTATACAATGTTGCCAAAAACTAAATGCTGTTCTTTTGAATTTATTCTTTAAAGTTTCCACAAAAATATTAGGCTGCACAACTGTTAAAAATAACATTTCTTAATTAGAAGAAATGTTTCTTAAGCTCCAAATCAGCATATCAGCATAATTTCTTTGGTGAACATTAAATGAGCTCATTCAGAAACATTCAGAAACGTTCAGAAAACGCCTTACCCACCATCAACTTTTGAATGGTATTGTATATCTCTTGAATGGATTTGTTGCAGCAAACAGTGGAGTACACCACAAACACATTTTGTATTAATATTCCTTCAGTTTATTTCCTGGATCATTGATAAGGCCACAGGTTTCAGATGCTTTCGCACTCATTTTTGACTGCAGTACCTTTCATGTATTTAAGATTTTTGAAGTAATTGTGAGAGGTTCTGATGGCCTAGTGATTGTGTACCAATAAGTACACTAACCTGTTCTTTCTAACTCTCTCCATGCTCCAGTTGACCAAACTGGTAAGTCTTGTCTCTAGTCTTGTCCCATGGCCTGTGGTTTAGGGCACCAGTTTAATTCCATCCCTCCAATGACTGATTTTTTTTTTTTTTTAGTCACAACATGTGGATTTTGCTCTTCTCACTGTGCCTTTGTCATGGTAGTACTATGCTTAGTTTTGCAGATGAGTTTGTTTGAAAAAGGAGGAGTAATCTTGTGATTTTAGCCAGACACAAACTCAAGATTGTTCTTAAATCATCTGAATATCTTAACCAGATCTGATTATCAAATCTGAACTATCTGACTTAATAAAGCATGTCTGTCTTACTGATATAAATCTCTGTTTAGGTGCACGTATTGAAGAGTTCTTCTATGAGAAATTAGACAGAAAAATCCCTTCCAGAACCACCAATGCAGAGCTGCTGGGACAGTATATGCAGGATGCTGCAAAGGACTTTGGGCCAGGAACTCCATATGGTTCGTACAACCAACCAGAAGAAAATTAATATAATATAATAATACAATTAACTCTTTTCAGTTTAGTAGGTTTTTTTCCTACATTTTGGTATGTGTAGTGTGTAGTTTTATTGGAATTAAAAATTTTCAACCCCATTTCTTTGAATAAACATATTTTACACTAGATACACAAAATAGTTACACTCAGGACCTTAAGGACAAAATTGAAACCCATTATATACGGCACTTTAGATTTTTCTTTTCTTTCTTCTGTTGGCAAAACTTCCAAATTAAAATATTTTACCAGATAGTGCCATTTTTTTCCAGGTTTGGCCAATAAAGCAAATACTCAAATACTTTCTCAAATACTTTGAGATGTCAACCTCAAATTTGGAACACAAATTGTTTAGATTTATGACTTTTATTCTCTAGCAGTTTATGAGTTTAGCCGTTTCATTAAATATATGTGTTATGTTTAATGTTCATAAAAATAGAGGTTTAAGTTTATAAAAGTATATATATATATATATATATATATATATATATATATATATATATATATATATATATATATATATATATATACATATATACATATATACATATATATATATATATATATATATATATATATATATATATATATATATATATATATATATATATATATATATATATATACAGACACACACACACACATAATGTATAATATTATTTTTTTACTTTAACAAAAATCTGCCAAGGATCTTCTTTAAGAGAATACCAAGCTTAAGTCTGTGTGCTAAAGCTTCAAATTGTCATTAGAGCTTTTGTCCAAAGGTTAAAAAATACCAGCCTGCACTTATAATTACCCTGTTGATGCATCCCTTAACCCTAACCATACCACTTAACCTTTCCCTAACCTTACATGTATCTCAGCTTAATATCAGAAAAAAGTGTTTTGCAATACAACATGAAACCAATGAGAATTTTATCTAGCAAATTGTTTTTATGTAGGTACATTGCAGTTAAAGACACCTAATATAAAGTGTGAACTTGTAAAGTAGCCAGCACATATTAATTATTACATTTTTAAGTGATTTGTTTATTATTTGGATGCTGTGCCTCATGCCTGACCTTGCCTATGGCACCATGTGAGTCAGGATCACTGCTGCCCAAGTTCTCATTTAATCTTTTTCCTGTTTCCCCTATTTGTCTTTTAATATGACCAAAATGAATGTATGATTTGTTTAATTCTTGACCAGTGATTGTTCCATACTATGCTGCATTTGTAGTTTTGCAAGTCTATCTAGCTTTGCAAGTCTCCAAATCAAGTTAATGTTTTGCTGCAAGACGCGTCACTAGATGGTGCACTTGCCCTCTCCAAACAGAGGTTGAGCTTAAGGGTTGTTGGCAAATACTTTTCCAATATATTAAATATCATGTCACACTGCAAGACATGCCAATTTATTCAAGAAAACTAAATCAGGAGGACCACTATCAAAATAAATTTGAATATAGAAACATGGGGGAAAAAAATTAAACCATGCAATAATGGGGAATAATGCAATCATTATTCCTTTTAGGAAAAGTGTATTTGGTAAAACTGCTTTTTTTGTTCGAGCTGCTATTGAGTGGAACCTAACCCCCATATACATTAGAAATGTAACCACATACAGTACATTTAAGATTCAGTTAAAGCAATGGTTAATTGAAAATCAGAGCTGTCAACATTAGCCCAATACTAGATATGTTTTCAATGCCTCCTGCTTGCTTCTTGCTTTGTGTGTATGTGGTCATGTATTTGTCTGATGTTGGTCCGTGTTTTTATTGTACATCGTAACTTAGTGCTTGTTTAAATTGTATTGTAGCTGTTATATTGTTATGTAAAATGTAACTTTTTACTCTCTTTTAGGATGACATCTGTCTAGGGACTACAGGTGAAAAATAGCCTTTTGGCTAACTCTGGCATATTGACAGAAATGTTTATTAATATGCACTGTCCCTGTAAAAAACAAAAAAAAACAAAAAAAAGTTTCATTTACACAGAATCAAGGCAGCATCAGAGCATCTTTAAGTGGTTAATAGCAGGTGTAAGTGGTTCATAAGTGATTCATAGAGTTTAGGGCTCTTGTTGAACTCCCATCTGAATGAGTTAAGTGTGCGAATCAAGTGGTTTGAATCAGTCAGTAATTCTCGAGATGTTACTGGTCAGTTAAACAGGCTTGAAAATTATTTGACAGGAAAACATTGGAAATATGTTAATGTAATATGTTTTGTTAATGTTTTCCAGGCAGTACTTTGATCACTGTTGGAGAGTATCAGAAAAGGTTGGGTGGGGCAGAGCGGGAATTCCTACAGACATCAGCCATCAACTTCCTCACACCTCTGAGGAACTTTCTAGAGGGTGACTGGAAAACAATTTCTGTAAGTGAAATTCATAAAATCTGCATCAGATGACTTACTTTCATCTAATATGTTAGCCAACATAGGCCCTACATTGACTAATAAAATCTACGGTGTTTGTTTCTTTATTCGAATAGCACTGTATAATTACAACTTGAGTTGGCCAAAGTGCTTTACAAAGTCATTACTATCAGCATAGAAATAATAACATTTAGTTTTATTAGCAAGTAGTACAATCATTAGAGATGTCATTTTTAAAATGCCAAAATGAATGGACGTGTTTTTAATTTAGGCTTAAAAATGTTCACAGTTTGTGCAATTCTAATAGCAACTTATTCCACAAATTGGGATCGCCCCCCGCAAACGCACAATCACCCTTGTGTTTAGATCTAGTACTTGGCTCTGTTAGTGATTTATGTGGAGCATGACTTATAGATCTGCAAGATAAGATAGAAGGAGGTTATTAATGGACTTGAATACTAACGTAAGCATTTTGAACTCGATTCTGTATCTTACAGGCAGCCAGTGCAACAAGGCAAGAATGGGATTGATATGTTCATATTTTTAATGTCCGGGTCAAGAGTCTAGCAGCAACATTCATTGTAGTGAAAGTATTCAGTAGTTGAAGCGTGAAGATATAAAAGCATGAATGACTTGAGTATAACATTTTAAAAAATGGTTTAACATTGTGATTTTGACATAGATGAAAGAAGCATTCGTTTATTTATTCATTTTAAGCTCATTATAAATTGGGATGCCCAAGTTTTACAGATGATCTTTTATTTGGTTCAAACTCTTTCAGTTATGATTTAACCCCAAAAAAAATGTGTGTCTAAAGAATTTGCATTTCATTTTTGGATCGGCATGTAAAGCATAGATGACTCTAGATTCACTTTTTTAAGATGAGGTTTGACTGTTGCGTTTTGTAACTGGTCCAGTCCCAGCGTATTTACAATCAGTTAAAAAAAAATGGAGGAATCCTGTGATGAGGAGAAGCAGAATGATTTAAAGGATCCATCATTTTGTGAAACAAAGCTCAAACTCACTCAGAATAGCTCGGCAAGTATGTGGTTCATACTAGTGGAGCCGATGAAGTAATATTCTGTGACAAGTTTATTATTTTTGAAACAACAAAAAAACACTTTACAATAAGGTTCATTAGCTAAAATTAGTTAACTACATTAGTTAACATTAACTAATGAACTGCACTTATAAAGCAATTATTTGTCTTTTTTAATGTTAATTTCAACATTTACTAATGCATTATTAAAATCTTGGTAACATTAGTTAATGCACTGTGAACTAACATGAACAAAACATGAACAGCTGTATTTATATTAACTAATGCTGAACAGAGGTGTTGTTCATAGTTAGTTTGTTAACTAAACTAATGTTAACCAATGCAACCTTATTGTAAAGTGTTACCAAAAATAACTATCAGTCTACTATTAACTATTATTCTATTTGTTACAGATTTCAGATTACTTTAGATTTTTCTTTCTACGCTTATCTCTGTATAATAGTTCAAACGTACTGCTTTTGAATTGTAGAATGTCCTGACCACAAAAGTTACAATTTAGTACATAACTTTAAATGTAATAATGAATAATACACTACATTTAAAATTATGATTAATGACTTTACATATGCTTTATCACGTTTGTCAACCCATCAAAATAAGTACACTTCTTTAAATAAGTGAACTTTAAAATAAAGTACTTCTAAAAAAAAGTGTACTTTTATTAACCCCTTAAGCCCTAAGGGTATAAGGAGTTTTTTTTTTTTTTTTTTGACTGAGTGATATTGACAACTTTAAAGACTTATAACTCCAAAACTATAGCAAGGAGAGGCAAATGGTAGGTATCATTTTTTAGCAAACTTTTTATATTTTTAGTATATTTGGACAATCTTAGCCATGTTATTCAGAACTCCACTGATCAACGCAACATCAGTGAGGAATATTTCAAAAGATCAAAGATTTTCAAAGATCGGAGCATTTTTCATGAAGTTACAAGCCTAAACGCCACTTTAGCGATCCAATAGTTTATGTAGCTTCTGTGCTCCTGTCAGTTTAAAATGTGTTCTAAATCTATCTGGGAATATGTTACGATCAGAGTGACGGATTGTGGTGGCCTTGGTCTCTTTTTAATTGTGAGGGGCTGCTGAAAACAAGGATGTGCAATTTGTAACAATCGGAGCATGTTTCATGGAGTTACAAGCCTAAACGCCAAGTCTAAGCAACTGTTTTTTTTTATTCTGCGCTCGTGTGCGTCTGGGCTGTTTTTGTGTCTTACACTAAAGCGAGGAATATCATTAGATCTAAAAAACAGATTATGGTTACCTTGGGCTCTTTGTCGTGAGAATCTGCTGTAAATAATGATGTGCGATTTTCCATGTTTCATGAAGTTATGATTGAAAAACGGCACGTGAATGCCGCATCAGTATATTATTTACATATGGGTCTTGCTGGACTTAACTTACAAAAAAATTGCTCAAGTTTAGTCAAAGGCCAAAACAATTATGCTTGTTGTGTTCTACTCCATGAGACATTTAAAATTATATATGACACATGACTATCTGAGTTGTGTGATGTGATTGACACATTGCAGTACATAATAATTCCTCCCCCCCCAAAAAAAAAATAAATTATGATATTTTTGTCCCAATTTATTAGCAAATAACTCATCATTACTTTGGAGATACTCATAATTGCTACATTCATTGTAAAGTTTAGACTCTAAGCTTTCAAATGACACCTATTTTATGTTGATCCATGCAAGATTTTTGATAAATATGAAAATTATTATTTTCGCGGCTAGGTGGCGTCCGTGGGCGGTACAGTCCGTTTTAGAGGAATATCTCATTGCTCGTTAAGAGTTGATCAAAATGAAAGCTGAGATTCTAAGCTTTAAAATGATATATATTTTGTGATATTACATTCAGGGGTTGCTTAGTAACTTGATTATGATTTTTTTTTTTGCGGGGGCTTAAGGGGTTAACTGCCTCATTTGATTTGAGCATAGAGGTTGGTCTCTTTTACACTCAGCAGATTAGTGCAGAAGTGAAAGCACTTCGCATTAAAAAGTGATGTTTCAGGTTACTGCTATAGTAAATGTGCTGAAGTAAACATTTCTTATTTTATACAAAATATATATTTTATAAAACAGTTATACCCAACTATGACGACTTCCGCTCTGAGAAACCCAGAAATGTGAAAAGGGTCTACTCTATACAAATACACATTCAATACAGTTAAGCACAAATTCTTTTTCCTCAAAGGTCTGTATGTTTTGATTTCAGAAAGAGAGAAGACTACTTGAGAACCGGCGCCTTGACCTGGATGTTTGCAAAGCTCGACTCAAGAAAGCAAAGTCAGCAGAGGCCAAGGCTGCTGTAAGGTTTATTTTCACTTATTCAATCTTTATCACACACCTCATGTTTTTTATTTATTTTATCTCCCTTATCACGCTCTTATCATAAAGCACTTATGATCGGTCAATGTAAGATTCAGGTTTCTCAAGGGACAGTTAACGGAGTATGCCATTGAAAATCAAGGATATTCATTGTCTAGCCCGCAGCCCAAACGTGGGTCTTCATGAGTAGCGATAATCAATAATAGCGTTATCAGTGACTAACTAATTCGTAGTATGTGAACAATGTTACGTGGCCAAACACTGAAACATGAAAATAAAAATACAGACTGTTAACCACCAAAAGACTGATTCCTAATCTGTTAACATACTGGAAGCATTTTTGAATGAATTTATGTGTAAATAAGATTTATATGTTTAACTTCACCGTCGTTCACTAAATAATTCTGGAAAATGAAAAGGATTAAAAAACAAAACAAAACAAAAAACGGCTAAACATGATGCATGCATTTTAAAGCATGTATTAGGTTCATAAAATGCATTTTTTTTGTTCTTGTTAGTGTTAGTGCATCAACTACTGTCAGATACAGAAAGCTTTTGATTTCCAAAATGTACAGTATTAGTAAATGCAAACCCCCCCCCCCCCCCCCCCAAAAAAAAAAATGTTAAGTTTAACATTAAATAGTAATTGTTAGTTAACTATTGTTAGTTATGCAGTTAACTAATATTAAAAAATGAAACCTTACCCTATTATTAGTATTACTGTTAGTAGGTCCTTTTATTTATTAGGTCACCAAATATTTAATTTTCAAAAGTGGCCCCTGTGCTGTGTAATGAGAGGAGCCCTGTGTTAAAAGTGGTGCTTTTGGTTCATTCTTCAAGTTTCTCAGGGATTGATTGGAAGACATGATTTGAGTCAGGCAAATGGAAACATCATCATTGAATGACCTTTTCATATCTTTTCCTTTCTTTCAATTTACTTTCAATGATTTATGGAGTGGCCCTCACTGGAAGTAACTTTCTCTGAGGGATGAGTCACTTGCTTTGAGTCATTTTTTCATGTTTTCCTTTAATTGAGAGTGTTTTCTAATACACTCATTTAGCATGGGATTTTAGAGATTTCCCTCTTGATGCATATCCTGTTAAAATTTGAATAAGGTTATCTAATGTCAGGACTGGACCGGACTAGATTAATTACCTCTATAAATCTATGAAGGAACCCGGTTGTTTGTTCTTTTTTGTGTGTTCAAGGAATTAGAATTATGACTCAGTCATCAGGGGTTTTTTATACTTTCCAATGGCCACAAATATTTAATTGTGTTAGATCTTTTCCTTTAAGTGTATACACTAACGTGTCTCTCTGTTGTCATTTGCACAGTGTGAGGGAGATGTGAGTATCCGTGTGTGTGTGTGTGTGTGTGTTCAACTTCCTTTCACCCTTGGCTGCCTCATGCAAGCATTTACTTGTGGCCTGATAGTTGACCTATTTGTCTTCTCTGTGATAGATAGATAGCTAGATAGATAAATAGACAGATAGCGAGATAGATAAATAGATAGATAGCTAGACAGGTAGATAGATAGATTTTTAGATCCTTTTTGAAATCATGTTAATGCTAAAAAATAATAAAAGTTATTCTCTCTCTCTCTCTCTCTCTCTCTCTCTCTCTCTCTCTCTCTCTCTTGCTCTCTCTCATATTCATATATATATATATATATATATATATATATATATATATATATATATATATATATATATATATATATAATATGGATATTTGACACACATTCTCCGATCAATGAGGGCTACAATCAGTCAGTTTAAATACATTTTTAACGAAACAGTTTTTTTAAGTGGATAGAAAGCAATTAAATTGAAGATTGAATGTAGTTTCCAACCTTCTTACACTTGTGGTGTTCCTAGTCAAAAATGATCGGCCTACATTAAATAGCTTATAATTCACCTATAATGCTGTGTTATTAGTACAAAAAATATCCCCTAATTCTAAATAACTTTTCATAAATGTATCATTCAACAAGTGACTGTGCTCAACATATTGCGAATTAATAGATGATTCAGGCCACAAGCAGCAAGAATCTTGTCTATTTTGTTTGACGTCCATTTAATATTTACAAGAGCTTGTCAAGGCGCATGGAGACCAGGAGCCTGTTCTTTGTACGTCGTTAACTCAGTTAGCTGGATTTGATTGTTGACGATTTGGCTTGATCTCGGATTGTTTGGTTCTTCCACGCTCATCTTGGACTTGATGTCATAGCAACAAGTCCATTAGCTTAAACCTGCTCGTGAGCAGGCGTTTTTCATGTAAACAGGATTAGATTAGTCTCAGCCACTGCTACTTTATTACAAGAGTTCCTTACTGAACCAGGGGTAATAATAATTTTAAATAATAATGATAATTATTATTATAATATAGTTTATTTGAAAATAATATTATAATGTGTAAAAGGTGCATATAATACTATAGACACAGTCACTTGATGGAGAGATATATTTGTGATGGAATAATAACTTTTGTAGACACAGTGTAGTTAATCTGCATTGTGCAGACTGATCTGTGTTCAGTGGTCGTGCAATAATTTGAGTGATGATGGATATTATGGGAGGGGCTGGATGCATCCTTCCTCTTCAGGGAACACAAGAATGCGCAGTAATCTTAGATAAATTAATCCAGATATTTTTATCCAATCCACAAATTTGTTTGAAGAACCAAATTAACCAGAGATCAGTTATCAGGATTAGAAGATCTGGGATCAGTCAAATCATCTCGAATGCACGAAGAACGGACCCCAGGGCATTGTGCTCTTCATGAAACATATAGCAGTGCAAACAGTACAAAGGAAAAACTATTATATCACAGTTATAGTTTACAATGCATTACTTGTGCAAAAGAGTGACAAATTGCAATTATTACTATTTATGGGAAGTAACGTGTTGGATACTTGAAACACTGAAGCACTGAAAGAAAATTATAACCACAGGGAAAAAAGATCTTCTCATCATGCTTTATATTCGATTTAAAAAAATCTGATTAAAAAAAGTGATACAAAACAAATCTGCTGCTGCCCTCCTTATTTCCCTGTTTTTGTGTGCGGCAGAGTTTGCAGGCTGGTTTATGTGTCTTCTTTCTTTTTTTTTCTCATTTAAAAATAGTGTGTCTGCTGGGTTAGTTCATGTGGACGCATGATTCTCTGTAAAACTCTGTTTTCCCCCTCCACCTGTAGGCTGCGCCTGACTTTCAGGAGACTAGGCCACGCAATTATGTTCTGTCCGCCAGTGCATCTGCGGTAAGAAGGCTGCAGACCCTTAGCATTAGAAGCCCCCCCCACCCCCCCCCCCCCCTATCTTTTTCTTTGTCTCTTTCTACATGACCCTTATTTGTATATATTTCCCCACTGATATTTGCACCAAACCTTTTAAATTTAGATTAGTAGGATGTCCTCCAATAGAACATTTTTTAATGGGAGTGGTATAACGCTATACTGTTGTTCTGGATAAAAAGCATTGGCAAAAGCATAAATGAATGAATAAATAACTCTCCCTTATTACACCAAAGAGCTTTGTGTATAGCATCATCCCCTACCCTTTACCATTACCTGGAATCTTAGATGGTTAAAATGTGCAGGTGATAATAAGAAAAGAGCTTCACTGAAACTTTTCCATCGTCCCATCATCTCATACTTTTTCATTCCACCCAGTGGGATAGTGAAGTTGGTGATTCATATCTGAGTGACAGAGAAAAGGTTGTATGAACTTGAATCTGAAGTGAAGCCTTAATTTAAACCCCTCTTTGAGTAGTGTACTTCTAGACATTCAGTATTTATTGTCTTTTTCTTGTCAGCAAAGCTCAGTGATGCTAGCTTCTTCTCAGACATGTTGACCCATTGTTTAAAAACTAGTCCTGCTTTTTTCTGTGTTGTGCTTTTACCCCAGTAACATTGTCTTATTTACATCTCCTGTCTTCCAGTTGTGTTGTTGTGTGTCTGTGTGACTTTCCCTCTGTCACTGATTAATGTTTTGGCGACAGTAGATGCAATACATGCATGTTCCGTTAATTAGTAGTAATAGATAATAGTGGATTTTAGTTTGTGTGTGTCCTCTCACATATGTTCTATACATTACAGCTCAAAAGTTTGGACACAGCTACTTCTTTACAAATATTCTTAAATGTGAAAAAGTCATAAGTTTATGCTTTCGAATGATACCTCATTTATGATGATTTCTAAAATGTGTAATTGGGGAAAAAAGGCCAAAAAGTATACTAATTGTCTCTCTACCTGGCCACTGGCAGTTAAAGGTTTAGTTCCTCCAAAACTTAAAATTGTTATTAATTCCTCACCCTCATGTCATTCCAAACCTGGGAGACCTTTGTTCATCTTCAGAACACAAATGAAGATATTTTTGATGAAATCCGAGAGCTCTCAGGCCCCCCCCCCCACAGCTATTTTCAAGGTCCAGAAAGGTAGTGTTAAAATAATCTATGTGACTCCAGTGGTTCAACCTCAATTTTAGGAAGCATCAAGCGTTTTTTGTGCCCAAAAAAACAACTACAAAAATAAAGATTTTATTCAACAATATCTTCTCGTCTGTGTCAGTCGTCTACACTGTTTACATTGGCCAGCTCATGCGTTACCATCACACTCAAGTG
Source organism: Pseudorasbora parva (assembly GCF_024679245.1). Taxonomy (NCBI): domain Eukaryota; kingdom Metazoa; phylum Chordata; class Actinopteri; order Cypriniformes; family Gobionidae; genus Pseudorasbora; species Pseudorasbora parva. Next base: position 38,828,483 of record NC_090174.1, read on the forward strand.
TTGAAAAGTATTCTCATCGCTTTATAAAATGAAGGTTTACCTTAATCCACTGGAACCACAGAACCACTGGAGTCACATAGACTATTTCAATGATGTCCTTACCTTTCTGGACTTGAAAGTTTTAATGAAATTTTTGTGTATGGAGGGGTCAGCAAGCTCTTGGATTTCAACAAAAATATCTTCATTTTTTGTGTTCCAAAGATGAACTAATATTGTGAGTAATTAATGAGAGAAATTTCCTTTTTGGGTGAACTAACCCTTTTAACAGGCTTTATATTTAACCTATTATTATGCGACTCTCTGGAATGCTCTGATTGTCATTCATGGCATCCAGCGGCCTCTTATTCCTGTCATTCATGTCAGCTGTTTATCAGTAAGATACACCACCATATAATATGCCAGCCAGCCACTTTATTAGGTACACCTGTTCAACTGCTGATTAACGCAAATATCTAATCAGCCAATCACACGACAACAATACAACAGATTTAGGCATGTAGACCTGATGAAGAACATCTGCTGAAGTTCAGACCGAGGATCAGAATGAGGACATTTGAACTTCCATATGGGCTGGTATTTCAGTATTTCACAAGCTGCTGCTCTAATGGGATTTTTCACGCAAAATCATATCTAGAGTTTACAGAGAATGGTCTGACAAAGAGAAAATATCCAGTGGGTGAAAATGTATTGTTGATGTCAGAGAAGAATGACCAGACTGGTTTGAGCTGATAGAAAGGCTACAGCAACTCAAACAGCCAAGGTCTGCAGAAGACCATTTTTGAGCGCACAACATGTTGACCCTTGAAGCAGATGGGCTACAGCAGCAGAATACACACCAGGTTTTACTCCTGTCAGATAAAAACAGAAAACGGAGGATACAATTTGGATGGGCTCACCAAAATTGGACAATAGGAGATTAGAAAAACACGGTCTGATGATAAGGATTGATTCTGCTGCAACATTCAGATAGTAGGGTCAAAATTTTGCATGAAAAATGTGAAAGCATGGCTCTATCCTGCCTTGTACCCATTGTCCCATGGCTACTTCCAGGGTAATGCGCCATATCATGAAGATCAAATCATCTCAAACATTTTTTTCTAACATGACAATGAGTTCCCTACTCAAATGGACTCCACAGTCACCAGATCTCAACCCAATAGAGCACCTTTGGGATACGGTGGAATGGGCGATTCACATCATCGGTGTGTAGCCGACAAATCTGCAGCAACTGTGTTGTGAGGAATGTTTCCAGCACCTTGTTGTCTGTACCACTAATAATTAAGGCTAAAGGGAGGCCAACACTAGCAAGGTGTACCTTATAAAGTGGCCAGTGTGTGTGTGTGTAACAAATGCGTTTAAATTTTTTATTTTTTTTAAACACATTAAAAGTAGGAACGCAGTTAAACCAAAAACCTTTTTTCATGGCATCCTTTGAATAGCATTGCATTATATGACGCTATCATCCATTAAAGTGCTATTAAACAATTAAAGAGCAATAAGAGAGAAATCTGTGCCTGCTGTCTGTGAAAAAACATCCGAAACACTTCTACATAATGCTTCAGACAGCTCGCCAGTACATCATTCAGTTCTTTTTTGTACTTAAACGGACAAACACTAAACGGACAAGCAGACTAAAATATGTCAAAAGAAATACCTGTTATTGTCGAGTATCCTCGTAAGCAGAGTCTATGAGTAAAATAAAGTGTTAAATGAACACAGAGTTCTGAGAAAATCTATATATATATACACACACACACACTAATTATATACCAAACTTTTGACTTGTTCTGTAATGTAGTTTGCATTTGAAAGCATACTGATGTCATGTTATTGCAGAAGTCAAAACATGAAAATCTCCTGCGACCATTTCGCAGCAGAATGTGGGGAAAAAATTATATATACTGCTTTTATTCTTCCACTTTTATTTTAAAAATGTGACCAAATACATTATAATGTATCTTTCAATCTCGAGATCCCATGAAGCTTGTTTTGATGTTACTTAAATTTTACCTACGAATTTGAGTCAGTATTTTTCTCAGTAGGTCTATATTCATAAAGGCATGTTGTCATCACTGTTCTTCTCTTGTCGTTATGCTGCATGTTCCAGCTCTGGAGTGAGGAAGTTGATAAAGTGAGTATTGGGCAAGATCTGAAGATGTATGATTGTCTGTTTTTAGACATGTGTAAAGATAGTCTTCTGCTTATATGTCCATCTGTACACAAATGTATACATTTGTTAGACTTCCTAACAAATAGTAAATAATTCAAGCAATACTTGCTGAAATCTCATCACATTATAATGACCAGAATGCTGTACATAATTCTAGGATTTACATAATATCTGTCCAGATAGAAATATAAAGCAGTTGCAATAATATAATCTGTAAAAATGTTGAGTAAAAAAAATGGGTCAAGGCAAAGTGATCATGATTTATGAAAACGAGTGGATGAATTTGTAATACTAGCTTTAGTCAAAAGTCAGATTTGTTACTACAGTTGTAGAATTCAGCCATTTCCTTCCCTCTAAAATAGTGCTTGAAAAAGAAATGTTGCTTTCTTCATTTCCTCTTTATTTTAAATGGGAAATTTACAAATAACATTACATTAAACATAGACATTACATTACATTTATTCGCCTGACCATTATATAATCAAAGCTCATTTGCTATGAAGAATTCTGGTGTTTTGTCAGTGAGTGTTTTCTGGTGCATGTTTCATGTTCTTTCTAATTGCATTATAATCGCCAACATTTCCTGAATGGTGTTAAGTGGGGGAGTGGGCTGCGATTAGAGCACATGACGAGCAGATGTTGAGCCATACAGGTCATGTGAGAGATGGAAATTGTGGTTAAATCTGACCTGTGTTGTGTGCTCATTCCATTTTCCTTCCGTCTCCTCCTGATTTCCTGTCATCTCTTGGCTGTCTCTTTTTTAAAATTGGTGCAACAGCTTTAAAATTTTCATCATAAGATGAAATGGATCCACTCTATATTAGTTGGCCTAAACTACGATGTACTTTTACTTGATTATACTTAATAAATTATTTGATACAATACACTTACAGTGTACATGTTTTACATTGTACTTTTTTGTAAATACCTGCATGTAATTACATCTGTAATTAACTTCTCTAGTTACATTTATAATTACACTGCTGACCCTTTCTTTACACCTAACCCTACCCTTATACTTGCCCATACCACCGCACCTGTCACTAACTTTACCCGTATCCTACCTCAATGTCAGCAAAAGTTTTATAAACACAATAAGTACATTGTACTTGAGTCAAAAAATAAGTACATAGTAGTTAAGGCCACCTAATATAAAAGTGGGGCAGATGAAATTGAGATTGAAATTGTCACATCAACTGAATGTGTTGCGGAGTACTTTTTTCCTTTAAAACAAGAATGAAAGAACTGAACAATAGGCTGGTTGACCGAACAGGAAGAACGTGCAGGAGGAATGTGTTTATTGGCTAGACAAAGTTGTTGATGTCAGTGGAAGATGTGTCCTGGGGTTTTACATTTTATATTTTATATTTGTGTGTGTGTGTGTGTGTTTGTGTGCGTGCGTGCGTGACATGGTTCCACCAGGCAGAGCATGAGCTGCGTGTGGCTCAGACTGAGTTTGACAGGCAGGCGGAGGTGACGCGCCTCCTGTTGGAGGGTATCAGCAGCACACATGTGAGTAGGCTACTACCTGTGGTTCTCACACACACTACTGTTCATTTTTGACATTATGTGCTAGTGTACGTGTCGGGAACTATTTCAGATAGATTTTCTATTGCAGGTGAACCACTTGCGTTGTCTGCATGAATTTGTGGAGGCCCAGGCTGCTTATTACACACAGTGTCACAAGCACATGCAGGACCTTCAGAAAGAGTTAAGCAGGTGAGAACTTGAGTTAATCACTGCAAAAGCTGCCCATAAACAACAAATTAGTCAATTCTTGATATGGATAGACGTGACGAAAACCATTAGTAAGGTTGAAACCACACATTTTATTTATAGCAACTGGTTTCTTGACTTCACAAGACTTCTTGGGATCAACTCTTTTTTTCTGCTTTTTCTTTCCTCTGTTCACAGTGCAAACGGAGATACGTGAGTAACTATTTCAGTCACACTGAAAAAGGAAGGGAGTTTACAGACTAAATTTAAATGGGTTCACAGTTCACCCAAAAAAATGTATTCTATCATCAATTACTAACCTGAAACACAGATATACGACCGCTTTATATGATGAACATATTTAATTTGAGATTTTATTTAGATATAAATACATATACAAGGCATCATATTTGGTGAACTTGGAAGCTTGAACGTGTGTGTGTAATGCATACACAAGAACCAATGAGGTCTGTTCTGGTGTGACACATATTTCCATATTTACCATATGTAATGTTTTGTATGTGTGTTTATTTCTGATGTTGAATCTTTGCTTTCAGGTTTCCTAATGCCTTTGCTGTGAATGCCTCGACATCAGGGGTGTCGACAGGCCCTTCACCCCTTTCCACTGCCTCTCTACCTGGGGCTTCTTCACCTAGTCGTCCCCCGAACCCCTCCAATGCCCTTGAGCCCAGCACGCTGAAGATTGAGGAGGTGAAGCCTCCCGCTACTGGCACTCGAAAGGCCAAAGTGCTGTATGACTATGATGCTGCAGATACAAGTGAACTTTCCCTTCTCGCTGATGAGGTAAAGCATTATCAAAATCTGATGTCTCTTTACATGTATCATTACCATTCTGTCGTGCTGCGTCCCAATTCGCCTACTTATACTTTGATTATGTACTCTTTTTGTGAAGGAAAAAGTACATACTTTTGAGTGTGTACCAGAAGAGTATGCAAGCTTTAAGACATACTACTTTGTCATCTATAAGGGAATCTGTCGCTTAGTTGTGTGCATCTCATCACCGTTTAAACTGCCCTGTCAATCGTCACAGTTCAAATCCTCCACATTCAATTTAATATCCTACCATATCGGAGAGAATGTAGTAGCACGTTGATCTGCCATTTGTGGGTCTTTCATACAGAGATTCTCCTCTTGGGTTTCCGGTTTAAATTTAATGATGCATTTAAAAGTTAATGGCCAAACTTATTACAAAAGTTATATAACGCTGAATAAATATCTTGTCGTCAGGTTAAATACTGATATCTATAATTTGGGAGTACCTGCCCTCCAGGCATGGATCATGTCTGCTTAAAGGGATAGTTCACCCAAAAATGAAAATTGTCATCATTTACTCACCCTCAAGTTGTCCCAAACCTTTATGAGTTTCTTTGTTCTGCTGAACACAAAAGACGATATTTTGAAGAATGTTTGTAACCAAACAGATAGAGCAACCATTGATTACCATAGTATTTTTCCCCCTACTATGGTAGTCAATGGTTGCTTTATCTGCTTGTTTCACTGCCGAACAGTGTCTTACCCCTTTTCCACCAAGGCAGTGCTGGTGATAGTTCGGAGCCAGACCCTAGTTTCAAATCGGTTCTTTGTGTTTCCACAGCCAAAGCACCAGCTCCGAGCTAGGAAAAGTGGTTCTTAAGTAGCACCAAAACATTGCTGGGCTAGAAGTAAAAACCGATTACGTCAGACGCTTGGGGCGGGGGGTTAATAAGAATGACACAAACTTGAGATCCGCCATTTTTTAAATAGCAGCTAATGGAGATAAAAGCTGCTACTCGTTTGTATTCTCCGTCTATAAAAATTACTGCGAACTGCATGAATGCGTTGGATTCGCTGTGTTTTGATTCCGATGATTTACGATGTCGTAAAGCTATGTGAATCAATAGTAATGCAGCGTTCGTCATTGTTGAAGAAAGGCTTGTTTGAGATGCATTGGCGACTCCTTATGCTTTTGAATCGCTCGCGCAGTATTTTGATATCATATGCGGGTTGGTCTGCGCAGCGTCGATGCATTAGATAGAACATGCCTGGTGTGTGTGTATTTGTGTTTCCCGCTGCCTTGCTAGCAGTAGAGTCCTGCAACGGGTCAGGTACCTGCGGGCATAAAAGGCTAAAACAAGGGTGGATTGTGACATTTATAAAATCCTTCTCCTCCCTCCCCCCCCCCCCCCCCCGAACATAGTATATTAAAATTTCTATGTCCAAATATCCATTACACATACATGCCATTTGACCCATCACGTCACCACCACTGCGACTTTTGTTGATGCCTCTCGTAGCCTAGATGGAGCGAGCGTTGCAGTTGGTGAGTGGAGTATATACAATTGTTGACAACGAGTCTATAAAGGCACTTTAGCCTGTATCATTAGCCCCTTCATGACGCTGTTGTGATGTTGAGAGAGGTGCAAGATAAAAAATAAAGCACTTTAATTTGAATGATTTTAGCGTGTGTGATTTATTGCGGGCATGGATCGGGTAACGGGCCAAATATTACCGGGTCTAGGATGGACCCGTGCAGGACTCTAGTATGACGTAAGACCTGGCTCTGTTGTGGCTCTTAGCATGTGGAAAAGTAAACGGTTCTTACAGGGAGTGCAGAATTATTAGGCAAGTTGTATTTTTGAGGATTAATTTTATTATTGAACAACAACCATGTTCTCAATGAACACAATCTCATATCAAAGCTGAATATTTTTGGAAGTTTTAGTTTTTAGTTTTAGCTATTTTAGGGGGATATCTGTGTGTGCAGGTGACTATTACTGTGCATAATTATTAGGCAACTTAACAAAAAACAAATTTATACCCATTTCAATTATTTATTTTTACCATTGAAATCAATATAACATCTCAACATTCACAAATATACATTTCTGACATTCAAAAACCAAACAAAAACAAATCAGTGACCAATTTAGCCACCTTTCTTTGCAAGGACACTCAAAAGCCTGCCATCCATGGATTCTGTCAGTGTTTTGATCTGTTCACCATCAACATTGCGTGCAGCAGCAACCACAGCCTCCCAGACACTGTTCAGAGAGGTGTACTGTTTTCCCTCCTTGTAAATCGCACATTTGATGATGGACCACAGGTTCTCAATGGGGTTCAGATCAGGTGAACAAGGAGGCCATATCATTAGATTTTCTTCTTTTATACTCTTTCTTGCCAGCCACGCTATGGAGTACTTGGACGCGTGTCATGGAGCATTGTCCTGCATGAAAATCATGTTTTTCTTGAAGGATGCAGACTTCCTGTACCACTGCTTGAAGAAGGTTCTTCCAGAAACTGGCAGTAGGACTGGGAGTTGAGCTTGACTCCATCGTCAACCCGAAAAGGCCCCACAAGCTCATCTTTGATGATACCAGCCCAAACCAGTACTCCACCTCCACCTTGCTGGCGTCTGAGTCGGACTGGAGCTCTCTGCCCTTTTACCAATCCAGCCCATCAAGACTCACTCTCATTTCATCAGTCCATAAAACCATAGAAAAATCAGTCTTGAGATATTTCTTGGCCCAGTCTTGATGTTTCAGCTTGTGTGTCTTGTTCAGTGGTGGTCGACTTTCTGCCTTTCTTACCTTGGCCATGTCTCTGAGTATTTCACACCTTGTGCTTTTGGGCACTCCAGTGATGTTGCAGCTCTGAAATATGGCCAAACTGGTGGCAAGTGGCATCTTGGCAGTGACTTTTGACTTTTCTCAGTTCACGGGCAGTTATTTTGCACCTTGGTTTTTCCACAAGCTTCTTGCGACCATGTTGACTATTTTGAATGAAACGCTTGATTGTTCGATGATCACGCTTCAGAAGCTTGGCTATTTTAAGACTGCTGCATCCCTCTGCAATATATCTCACTATTTTTGACTTTTCTGAGCCTGTCAAGTCCTTCTTTTGACCCATTTTGCCAAAGGAAAGGAAGTTGCCTAATAATTATGCACACCTGATATAGGGTGTTGATGTCATTAGACCACACCCCTTCTCATTACAGAGATGCACATCACCTAATATGCTTAATTGGTAGTAGGCTTTCCAGCCTATTCAGCTTGGAGTAAGACAACATGCATAACGAGGATGATGTGGTCAAAATACTCATTTGCCTAATAATTCTGCACTCCCTGTAGAAAGCTCTCAAGTCGAACCAACTATGAACTGGCACTAGCACTGGCTCAGAACTAGCACCCGGTTCATTCTGGTGGAAAAGGGGTATCTGACATGTACGACTATAAAACACAATCCTCAAAAGACGTCAGAAGGGTGTTTGAAATCATATTTGTTTATGGATGTCTGAATGCTTCTGGATGACTGTGCCCATTGCAACACACAAACATGTCTTCTTGATTTTTCTTTCTCTGTTTTCTTCTGTTATTCTGTAGCTGATTACGGTGTACACTGTGCCTGGCATGGATCCAGACTGGCTTATTGGAGAGCGAGGCAACCAGAAAGGCAAAGTGCCTGTCACATACCTGGAGCTCCTAAGCTAGATGCCTCATCCTTGTCACAAATACAAAGTCACACTCAATTATGCATGAACAAATACTCAAGCACTCCTGGACACTGAATTCACCTGGTTTCTTTCTATTTAATTTTTATATATATATATATATATATATATATATATATATATATATATATATATATATATATATATATATATATATATATATATATATATATATATATATATATATATATATATATACCTACATTTACATGTAGGTCTGTCTTGTTCTGATGTTACTGTGCAAAAGTATGTATTATTGTTTTTAGGTCCTAGTTATGTTCTGTGTGTATGTTGTTTCATTTGAACGAAGACCTGCATTTCTTAAAATATTTTATTTGTGACTGCGAGATTTATATGATGTTTCTTCCCCTCCAAGTGCAGAAAACAGTTAAAAGCTTTTGTGTTTGAGATGGATGTGAGTTTGTGTGTGATCATGTTCACAAAACATCTAGGCTTTGCTTCTTTGTGTGTCGTCCCGCTTATCAAGCTTATATGGTGTTCTTGGTTTGATATGAGCGCGTTTGATTCCAAATGAGGCATTTAGGTGTTTTGTCAATGACTGACAAGATTGTAAAGGTATTAGGTGCAGTTAAGATGTACAGTATGTGGGGGAAAAACCCTCAATAGTACGTCTTCACATCTGCTCAGTCAGCACCTTCCCACCTTAGTCTCTGTGTTCTGTGCTTGTTCCAAAAAGCATTGCATATTGAATGGATACAATTTGAATAGCTAATAAAGAGAGTTTTACTGGTTCTTGATCTAGATGTTATTCTCTGATGGGCCTTGTCAGATGCTATAAACAAAATATATATTTTTGATTCTCACTCTGTTAGAGTTTGCCAATAATACAGGGTTTGCACTGTGAGAGCCTTCATTATGGCTGTAACTTTACACTACTCCTGCACTGACACACAAGTTGGTGTGGCTGCTGGGAAACAAGGTATAGTGAGCGAAACTTGACCTATCTTGGTCAAGAAAAGTCTTGTGTAGAAATTTCAAAATTCCTTCATTGAGAAGAATTTTCAATTTTAAGATCGTGTTCACATCTTAATGTCATCAACTGACGAAACACCGCCTCTAGCACGTCTAATTCAGTAGCCCCGCCCACCGACTCATGAAGCCGTTCGGATTGCGCTTGCCAGCAGCAATAAACATGCCGAAGAAGATAGCAAGATATTGCGCTATTCCAGGTTGTGGAAGAACACAGTCGCTGCATAAGCTTCCTTCAAATCATAATATTAAAAACACGTGGTTGAAATTTATTTTTAAAGTGTGGGGAAGAACATTTGTGTGTTTGCTTCATATCATAGCAGAAGCGTTTGTAAACAAGTCTCAGGTGGCGCTGGATTTGTAGACATATTGAGATTAAAACACAATGCTGTTTCTTCTATATTCGATCCTGCAGGAGGAATGGTGCAACACACTTATGTGAGTAAAACGTGTTTTTATATGTAATATTATTGCATTGTCATAGATTGTTTTGCTTATGTGTCTAACAGAACATACCTTTAGCATGCTGGACTCAGACAGGTATGGGCAGGGCTTGCAAAGCTCAACGTCCTGATTCAAAGGCCGATGAATCTTGTAATATTCCTTTCTTGTTCTGCTATTCTCTCTCTCTTGACGTGACATTTGAAGGGCACGTGCGCACATGTATGTTTGTGTGCGCGGTTCGCGCTCATATCAAACGACCGTGCTGGCTATGTAATACAAAAATAATAGTCCAATCAATCACGGGTGGATGAGAAATAAATCATTGTGTTTGTTTGATAATGTCGTTTATGAGCCCTGTGGTCGAGAGAATCGTTTTTAAAACAACCCCTCCCTCATGTGAACTGAACTAAACAGAGGAGCTAAAGCTCATTAAATATGCAACTCTTCTCCAATCCTAGCCGTGGGCGTTTACTTCCATGTCTCCAGTACGTCATGCCCATCAAAACCCAGCGTTCAGGAGAGAGCCTCAAAACCAGTGTAGAAAATAGCCTATTACTTATTAGTTATGATGTTTGTGAAAGTAGTAACCACACAAACATTATTAGTTGACCTCAGACCACAGTATTAAAAAAAAAAAAGCCAGTTCATAACACCTTTATATCTTCTCTACTAAAGCCAAAACCTGATTTTAGCGTACAGAATTGAGTGCTCTTTAAGTACAAAAATATTGATGAGAACGTATCATAATCTGCTTCAAATTAAGTTTGTAAAATATAAATCAACAAAAGTGTTTAGTGGTGCAGAGATTTTAACTTTGGTTGTTAAAACCAATTAATTCACAATAAGATTATTACTTACAAGTCAACATAAAAAAAAGAACTTTCACCAATTGAGAGGTTAGTTGAACAACTTTATATTTATTATAGTTCACAGTTAAAGGGTTAGTTCACCCAAAAATGAAAATTTGATATTTATCTGCTTACCCCCAGTGAATCCAACATGTAGATTGGGACACAAATGAAGATTTTTAAAGGAGTCATATAATGGTACATGCACTTTTACAAGCTGATTGTATGAAAATGTGTGTTAGTAGTGCCTGTACACAACCATCCTAATGATAAAAATCCAGTGTTTTTTTTTTTAAAGTGTTTTTTTTTTTTTTTTTTTTTTTAAATCTCCTTATATGTTTTCTCCGTCTCAAATCGAGCCGTTCGATGTGTGACGTCACATGATCGGACACCCCTCTCACGACTGTTGATTGACAAGCAGCATTTTATCTTAGACCCGCCCTGCGTGAGCTCAAGCTGTCGTCATTACCATAGACATCATATAGGTTTCAAATCTATATGATGTCTATGGTCGTTACAGTCCACCATTGCATAAGTAGAGACGCTGGGCGATTGTAGTGTTCTGTTCTTGGGTGTAATAATGAACAAAGCAGACATTCTGATGTTCCTAAATCCGAACATTTAATTCAGCTGCTCCTGAATAAAGATCTGTACCAGCTCTTCGTGTTTATGCTGCCCCTCCACAAGAAGTTGAAATGCGTCTTGATGAACTCCTGCTAAAGTTTACAGGGTAACGTCAAAATTACGGCATGCTTTCTATGTATGATGTTCTCAATTCATAATCCCACGTTTATAATGAACAACACGTTATGGTCATGTGTTATTACAAACTGTGTACGCTGATTTTAAAGTTAATGTGGATGTGGTAAGTTAACACTAAGCTTAATTATGTAGA